>NC_136918.1:123308839-123728279 GCF_949752795.1 Hyperoodon ampullatus
CCCACAATGGAATATAATGATGGTAGGTATAAGGGCAAGAGCATTCATTAATGCAAACCTAAATTTATATGAAGAAGTGACATTTTATTGTGGTAAATAAAAATAACAAGGATAATGACATAGCATAGAATAATTGCTTACAGCGTGACTGAAATTAGGGAATGTGGTAGACAGTTGAGGCTAGATGGGTTTCCATTAGAATTAGGAGAAAGACTGAATTACGTACTGCCTTTTGTCAGTGAGCATTAGAAGAATCATTGATGTGTGCAATGCAGATTACTTCAAAGAGACTTGGAGTAGAAATTAGAAAACTCTTTTGAATCCCGGTGCCTATATTCCTTCATTTATTTCCTACTCATCTTTTATCAATTTATTTATTAATTGTAATTAGGCAATGATTTTAATACATTTTTATGATGGAATATGTTTAATCTAATTTTGAGGTTTTTTTTGGCAGCTCAGATTTTTCTTTTTATTATTTATTTATCTATAACAATAATATATTCAGATGATAGCAAAACTCTGAGGGTACAAAAGAATAATCTTTAAGTCTCCTTTGGGAACATTGTTGGGAGCTTCATTTCCTGACCACAATGCCTCTTCCTTGAATGGAGGATGTTGCTGATTTTGAGTGACTGTCACCCACAGAAAGAATGCAGGGCTCTGGCTTACTGATTATCCACCACTCACCCTGGAGCTTGAATTGCACGTGTAAGTTTAGGTAACATTTTTGCTCATTCATGTTCCAACTAAAGTGCTGCCTTTGACTAGAGCACCCAAGGGTGGCTAAGGAGGCAGCAGTCATCATTTACCCTGTGCATTCCCAACACTGTCGTTGAGGACAGTTCAGCCATTCCCACCGCAGGCTCTCTGACCCCTGTCAAGCAGTCCTTGTCACTGTGCAACAACAATGGGCTCTTCCAAACAATGTCATCTATCTTGCCTCTGATCAATATGATGTCATGCTTTCCCAGGTAAGTCACAAGCTGAGCCAGAGAAGGGATGGACATTACTTGGTGAATGGGACCATTTTTCTAATCATCTAGGCCCCTCATCTGGTCTTCATCCCCTCCTCCATGATTTGTAGACAAGTGTTATGCAATGTCAACATTGAAAGAGGTTATAGCTTACAAATAGCTTTTGCCTAAAGTGTCCAAGAGAATAGTTAACACATTTACACTATGAACTCTCAATGGTAAATATAACATGATCAGAAAACTATTTATCATTCAAATTTTCCTACATACTCTGAATAATATTACATCACAACTTCTGTGAGAGTCATTTGAAGTCAGTATCCATTATGGCACAATGGGTGATGCAACATTAAATAAATGGTATTAAGGAACCATAAAGCCAAAAAGGTCCACGTTGTTTCAATTCAGACAGGCTGGGGAAAGCCATGTCACTATGTGCAATAGCAATATAGCTACCATTTTTTCTCATGATGGGAATAATAAAATTAGCAAGAAATGGCACATTTGATGATTAAGAAAAAGAAGAGAGGGTCCCTGGGCCTGAATAAGAAAAGATAGTTTAGTACACTACAAAGACTCTTCCTACCCATTATTTTAAATCTTCATTAATAAATCACTCTACCCCACATGGGTCCATACACTTTTAACATATTTTTTAAAAAAATCCAATTTCTTATATGTACATAGGGTCCCCAACAAAGATATTTGCTTACAGCTCCACATACTCTTGGGTAAGCCCTGCCCAAAAATATGCTAACTGTGAAGTGTGGTCAATACAATTACATAATCTGAAATCTGCTTTCTAATTTCCACTCCATGGTCCATTGTTATGAGATTTTGGAAAAGAGTAATGTCTTTGTACTTCTTTTTCCTCTCTTCTAAATGGAGATATAAGAGTAATTACATCACTAGTATGGTGTGAATACTAATTACCCATATAGAATGCCTAGTAATTGTTTTTTTTTATTATTACTACTAGTCTAGTGCTCCATAAATATTGACTATTAGTAGTAGTAGTTGTAATAGTAGTACTCATGAGAGGTTGTGGCTTGAATTAAAAAGATGGTCAGGGAAAATTTCTTGGAGGCAGAAATGTTTGCAGGAATTTAAGAACACATTCTTAAATATTTTACATTAGATTGTTGCTTTGCTAAACTCTTGTGAAATTCTTCAACTGCTCTGCATATACAGTAAAGTCTGGCATATACACAACCTTGAGTCCATGGTCCCTGGAAGGAGATGACTTCTGGGAAATGATATAATATGGAGAGAAGTGACTTCTGCAGAGTGACATCATGTAGAAAACAGACTGTATGTACAGGAGGAAAACATCCAGAAGAGAGAGAGAAAAACAGAAGTAGGAATTTAGAGCTTGAGATCCTTAGGAGAAAAGTGTAGGCAACCCTTCCTTCAAATCCTCAGGAATCTCTAGGGACATTGGAAATGAAGTATTTTTCCCCACCTCCACCATATATAGCTAGTTGGTTTAAGCCAATTTTACCTAACTAATAAAGGAAAAGGTGACACAAGCAATTTGAACTTGGGAACATACAGCAAGTTAGCATGTTGGTTACACATCGAGTTATTCCAAGTATTGTAAGAGTAAACAAGTCTGCTTAACCCAAGTCTCCACTTTGAAAACAAATGAAGCACATATGTAATACTCAATGGGAAGACATTTTGATAATGTTGAAAGCTGAGTCATGAGTTCAGTTAAGTTTTGAAATAATTAAATCTGATATTGACCACATCTTTGTTTCATTAGTGTTAATTTGGTTCTACAATAAAATCTCCCTGGACATTATTTTGTTGCTGCCATATCCCATGAGGCACCTCTTTGGCAGGAAATCTTCAGCATTTCAAGGTTTTGAAAGAATTCCTCTCTAAAGAAGACCCTCATTATAGATCTTACAAGTCAAAACTTTGGGCCCAGCTTCAACCTGTCTTCTGACACTAGCATTGTCACACTTTTCAGTGGTCTAGTGACTGTCTCACAATCTCCCATCTGCATTTCCATGCCTGGCCCCTCACCATGACTGTCTGTCCATTTGGAATGTCTTCTCTCCTCCTCTGCACTTCCCCATACTCTTTCCATGTTTAAAGACCACTTCCAGTCATTGTCAGAGACCATTTCTTATGATTTCCGTGTGCTCATTCATTATAAACTCACAACACTTATTTTCTAAAATGTGACTGGAACTCATAATCAGATATTTCCTAAGGAGATCCTATACTGCTGACTTGCATCACTGTTCTTTTTTTCTGTACCTAAATCTATTGTGCTCCTTCCTAGATTCTGACCTCAGAGAAGGATTAGGTCCTTGTGTTATAAACTCCTTCACATAGCATGGTACTCAGCATATAATAGCAGTAATGGAGGACCGATTTGAAGTTTTCCAAATAAATTAATCATATCATGCATATTTAGGATCAAGATAAGCTCTAGTTGGGTCACTGAAGAAATTTTTGTGATATATAATTTAGATCTAATTTTCAGAAAAGAAATATAAATTAGAAGATGTGACACAGCACAAAGTATATTTTAGATTAACTGTAAGTTTCTTAATAATTCAAAACTGTATAAACATTCTCCAGATATCTCACAGGTGAGATGGTAAATGCCTGGCCAAGTCAATTTATAAATAAACAAGCTAATAAAATGCTGATAAACAAGTATCAATCAATGGAATAAAGGTTGGAAAAAATACTGGTAGTCACTTGACTGTGAAAGAATTCAGTTTTGAGCCTGGAATCTGGGGCTGTTGGTGAGGAAGCATTTATGAGATGTGTCAGATGTAAATATGAGTAACACTGTTTTTTGGAAAAAGTAATTTTTTTTCATATATGCTGACTCTTACTATGATGACAAAGGGCTCTCACAAGTATAAGTAAATATTTTATTTTAAAATGTTTTCTTCAATATATAAATAATGCTTTAAACATAAGTGAAGAATATCTCAGAGCTTTATGCTATAGAGAGGTTATTTTGAAAGTAGAATTTGAAATTTTTTCATTATATGTATTTCATTATTGAAAATGATGTGTGTGGTAAATGTATCACTTATTAAGATTCTCTTTTATGTAAAGTAAACATTTTAGAATCATATTTTATAGTCTGCTGAAAATTCTAGTGTCTTAACAGTTCCAATGTGTTTTGCATGTAGTTATAAAATATACAAAACTACAGATGTGAAATATGAATATGAAATAGTAAAATAATTGATACTCTTAGCTATTAAGAATAGCTGTACATTAAGAAAGATGAAAATTTCATAGTTAAATTACAACTAAAACCTTTATTAAACTTTTCATGGTTAAAAAATAAATGTCTTGCTTTACCATGGGCAGCCAGCAGTTTAAACTATTACAGCCCTTCAGACAAAGTACCCAAATAACATGGATTTTACTCTCTGCATTCCAATTTTTTAAACGAGCTTTTTAAAAACTACTGGTTATAAAGCATACTTAAATATATTGTTCTCAGAAAAACAGATTATCTTCCATTCATTAATTGGCAAATTAATAATTAATAACATATTTAGAATAACAAGCTGATTTTATCACATTAATAAAGTCAAATATTTTGAAGCAAGTACATTCATAGGGAACTGATCCTTTTACATTTTTCTTTTATTCTCTTTTATATGTACATGAATATATAATAGTATATACATACATGTATAAACACACAATGAACTACAAAATTTTTTATTAATCATCCATATTCTGAAAATTTGTTTAACGTATTTTATCTTAGTCTATAAGATAATTTAAATCTACAGTATAATTTTGTATATAACTAGATAAACAAATCTGAAGAAAACAACTCCTTGCATGTCATTTTACTCCAATTTTGACTCAGTCTGACGTCTTTGCTTACCCCAGAATCTTGAGGATTTCCACAGAAAGTTCAGGGACCCCATTAACACATTTTTTCCAATTGCATTTTTTAAAATGGCAACAATAAAAGGAGCTAAACCATGATAAGTGTGATCTTGAAAGAGGCAGTTTCATTATTTCTAACCTATATACCTTAAGGAAAAATCTAACATTTACAGATACAACTGAATGGAAAGAATTTTTAATAATTTGACCTTTTCTTTCACTCACTTGTCTTTGTCAATGATGACCTAACTCTGTTGGGTCCCACAGTCCTTAGGATTTGACAGAAGTTTACTATCTGAATTATGTGGAATTGATTCCAAGATACTAGGAGGTGATTTTAAGAAATGAAGACGTAATGCCTTGGCAAAATAAGAGGATATTTTTTCAAATGTCTCAGATGATATATAAATAGACCCACAATCCTTGCAAGTGCCTAGTTGGCATCACAAATAATTCAGTCACCATGGTAAAATCATTATATCCTCAGCTATAGAGAAAAAAGAAATCAAAACAAAAATATAGTTGATCACTGATTGAATATTCATGTCAGCAAAACTGAGAGTTAAATCATTCATGATACCCTAATTTAAATAATATTGGTTTATCTTAAATCATCTATGATACCTTAATTTAAATAATATTGGTTTATCATTTAATATGCTTTTAATTTCAAGTAACATAAAACTCAACTTAAATTGTGTATTAATGAAAAGGTGTATCATCAGAACAAGAAACACATGTTCATGGTGCAGTGAAACCCATAGGGTATGCATGGTCATGGACAAATATTTTTGGCAGGGACCCTGTCAATATGAACAATATGATTTTTAAAAAAATATGTTAAAATATCATGGCCAAGGTGATGTATAGTGACTTATTGATGAATGTTTATACTAAGAGTAGAGACGAGGGACATAGATATTTGTTCATTGTCTAAAGAGAGCACTTGAAGATTTGTTTTAGTGACCAGGCACTATCTCTTCCTGTGCAAGGCCAGGGACCATCCCTTCATGGACTTAATTGTCATTTGTGCTGTTCCTGAGTGTGTTAGTTTTCTATTGCTGCAAAATTGCCACAAACTTATCAACTTGAAACCACTCAAATTTATTCTCTCTCAGTCTCCAAAGGTCAGAGGTCAAGACAGTATGACTGGATTCTCTGCTGAAGGTCTGGATGGGCTGAAATAAGGGTGCGGGCAAGAACTGTGGTTCTCATCTGGACCCAGGTCCTCTTCCAAGTTCACTGGATGACAATGGCAGAATCATTTCTTTGTGGTTGTACGACTGAGATCCCTGCTTTCCTGCCAACTTTTGGCTACAAACTGCTCTTAGCCCTTGGAGACCACCTGGATGGAGTTCATTGCCATATGGCTCCCATATACAACTTACAAAATAGATGTTTGCTTTCTTCCTGGGCAGCCAAAACACTGCTTTCTGACGTTCTCTTCTTCAACCAGCCAGATAAAACATGCAGCTTTCAAAGGTCTCACCTGTTGTATCAAGCCTTCCCAGGACAAGTATCTTTTTCTGTATAATATAACATCATCACAGAATTGATATTTCCTTATTTTCCAAGGTTCCAACCACACTCAAAAGGAAAGGGATGATACAAGGGCAAGAGAATCCTGTCTACCACACTGCCTAACTAAATATCCACCACAACTAGAAAAAGGTAGTGAGAAAATGTGACAGCACTACTACTACCCACATTCCTGTGACTCTTTAGAAGGGATTTGTATTGAAACAATATAGATCTTCTTACACCTGCAGTTCCCTAAAACCATTTACTTAATGTTGCCTTCATCATTACACATGACACTGCATCACCTGTTGTGCCATGCATGAACACTGGCTCCGAATGACTCCTTCAAAAGTTGTTACAGGCTCTGAGGATGACCACAAAGAGAAGTCTTACTGCTATTGAGTAGGAAAATGCAAATGATAGTTTATTTCAGGGTCATGTTACATATTCCTTTCTGGATTTTATAGCAGTGAAGGTAAAGAGCACATTTTTCCTCTGTATCTCCTCTTGAACCCTTTAGGCTGTAATCAATGTATTTCTTGAATTTGATGTCTCAATATTCACCACATATCTGTCACCACATATCTACCTGCTACCACCATTGGGGAGGACAGGACAGGAAATGTTGTCTGACCCTTATCCATATCTATCACATGATAGGTTCCCTTTGCATTGGAGCAGTGGTCTCAAACACTTAGAGGGCATAGATGCAGCCACCCCTGGAAGACTTGTGGATATGTGGCCCAGAGCTTGGAGCTGTAGCGGGGTGACTGTCTAGGTCCCCGTGGAGGGTGGCACACAGGGCAATGTATGCCTGCTACTATCCCTGCAACTGTCCAGTGCTGTAGACCAGGGGCAGTGTTGAGGTGAACATGGGCCCACACACCCTCACTCTCAGCTCAATCCAAATCTCAGGAGTTGAAAGTCAGTGGTCCAGAACCCTGCATTCTGAGAGTCACCTACATGATTAGAGTCACCCATTCTGGGTGACCTAATCTCTAGTGATCCTGTGGAAAAATACAGTTCTGATCAGTGAGTGATTGACAAACTATGCCACCTTCCTGGAACCTAGCCATGCACAAGACTCTGCGTGATCTCATAGAGCTCATCCCTGGAGCTCCTCTGGGCATCTGGTTGACCCCACTGAGGAAGTTGGGAAAGTGTCAAGGAGGCTATTAAGGGAAGAAAAGGACTCTAGACCTATAGAGAGCTTTCTCAGGGCTCATGATGCTGCATGGAGACAACTGCACACCCTGGCAGGTCTTGAACACTGTCGGGAGGTGGGGGCGAGGTTACACCATTTCAAGGAAGGGGCAAGGCTGAGGACAGGGCTGGGGCAGAGCACCCATGTGTCCTGGTCCTGGGGCTGTAAATCATACTTTTCTCCTCCACCCCTCCCTTATTTTTTGCTCATTTGCAGTCCACTCGATACATTTCTTTCTGGCAATCTGTATACTTTCCTGGTCCCTGGCCCATCAGGGAACATTCTGTGTGTTAACTTTTGACAATTAAAGTGGACCAACAAAACATTTTACTTAATTAAGACTGTCTTTATCCATAAGAGGAATCTCTCAGCAGTTCCTATTTTTATCTCCCAGCTACATAAACTTGAACTTTCCTCACAATATTTCATAAGTATTATAAGAATGTAAAACTCTTCTTCTGTGTATGGTAGAGACTGACTGTATTAACGTGGAGTAGACAATAATTTCCTTTCATTTTCCTTGTTTGAAAATATCTCAAAATCAAATATTTTCTCTAGGTGGATTTTATAATGAGGAGTGACTTTTAAATCTGATTTTATCATAGCCTCCAAAATAAATCTCAAACCTACAGGGCTAACAAATTCCATTTGTATTCATTAGGTATATTTTTTTTTCTTTAGTCATAATCTCACCCAAACCATCACCTGTATTATAGATAGGAATGTATTTCCTGTTTCTAAAGTTCTCCAGTTCTATAAACTCCTTTAGGAACTTGTTCAGATATTTAACAACCTCTCCTGTAAAGAGATTCCTTTTTCTATCTTTCACTTTGTCAAACTTGTTATTTGCTCCTTAAAAATTAGCTATTTACCTTTGCCTTAGACTTATTTTTAACCCTTTAGTTGAACTACACATATATTGAACATAGTTGAATAGACGAAAATATTAATGTTAAGTTCCTTGAGATTTGATTTAATGATACTACCTTGAATGAAAATGAACAAATAAGTTCAGAATATATGATAAGATATTAGGAGAGTTTCTGCTGTTCGTTAATTATCCTTCCTGTTGAAAACTAATATCAAATTAAATAGCTGCAATAATTTTAAATTAAAGTTGCATCACAATTTTGTATCAGATAATTATTAGGCAATAACAAATATAAGACTATATATTTAAGGTAAGTTTAAATGTGTAATTAACCTACTATGCAGGCAAAAACTTTGTCTCCAACTTTATGTTGATGTTCTAAAATAATAACATTTTCTAATTTTTTCTTGATTAAAATTGACATAATCTGTTGCAAATAAATAAAAAGATTAAGTTAATGCATGTGGCTGCTTAGGTTTACCTCCTAGTAAAGCTAAGTCAGAAGGAAGTTTCTAAGTCCAATAGTCTCAGTTTCCAGAAAAAAAAAAAAAAAAAAACTACTTAAAATCCTGATATGTGACTTACCCACTTAAATTTAGGTGCAATTCAAATAAGGCAATAAACTAAATGTTTAATACTTCTGTGCTGACACAATAAATCCAATTATTTTACTGAATATGTGCATAGATGGTGCATAAAGATATATGTTGATTAAAATATGGATTACTTTATCATTTTCTGATATATTGACAAAAATGAACATTCTTGGTATTAATGGAAAAAGAATGACATTCCCAGTTCCCCAAGATTATTTACCTGTCTAACTATAATGACCATGTCATTCTTGTCTCATTCCTAAAATAATAGGTACTAGGTAGGTATATTTGGGTGAGGGATAGGAAATTTTTGTCTCAGGGAGGGTTATGAGTGAGGCAAAGGAAACATGACAGTGGGAACCGTGGCTGCATTCCATCCACATCTACTCCCCACAGCATTACCCAGCCCGCTGACTTCAATGTATCCTGAGGAAGATTGGAAATAAATGCAGCTTCTAAACTTGGACGTGTAGGGTATCAAATCACTAAGAATAATTATTAAGAATGCCACAAATTGCTTATAGCTTTTCCTGACATGAAGAAAAGAAGGTCTTTCCTTATGACAACTAAGAGCTAAGAATGAGCATTTTATGTTACTATTGTTACTTCTCATTTGGCCCTGGTCCCTACTCCTAATTTTAGCACCACCATCTATGCACATAAGGAGAAGACAGAGAAGTGAAAACAAAACAAATCCTTAAAGCTTATGGGAAACTAGAGCATCGTATGGGTGCTCTCAATTTCCTAGAACAAGGTAATTACACAAACAGGAATTGCCAATTTTGCTCTAGAAAGCACTTGAGGGTTAGTTCTGAGAGGAAAGATATGTAGTTTAAAACAAGATTTGACTGGAAGCTCCTAATCAAGCTGCCAGAGGCCTTGCATAGTCTCATGGAGATGGGGACTAGTTAAGCCTGAGTTGGACCAAGTTCAATGTGCTTCCTTAGTCACTGTGGTGGTGGACTGACTTTTATTGTTCTTACTGTTACGTTTTTTTGGTTTTTTTTTTTGTTTTTGGTCTACATAATGTTCTTCTCTCTTCACTTGACTGTGAAGAAAACGAGAAAGCAGAGGGAGAATGTAAATAGAAAGTAGAGTGTTTACAGAGGAGTGGGAATACAGTTAGCTGGAGAGGTGGTCAGAAACATATCTACAAGAATTTATAAGGATCTGATAAAACAAATAAAAGTGTTTGACGTTATTATATGAAGTGACCTGTGATGCCACGACTACAACAATGGCAAATAATAATAAAATGAATAAATAAAGCAATAAACATGAAAAAAAAGAAGATAAAACCTGGACTCTCCCTCCAAAGAATTGTCTTACTGGGGAGAAAGAAAAAAAAAAATGTGTGGGTGGGGAAATGCAGGGACACTGTCAAGTCAGCTACATTGGTGATGTGACCTGATGGGAGTTTGAGCAAGAGAGCAAGGCATCTGCAAATCAAGCAGGAGTTCCTTTTTAGCAGAGAGAGAAAGTTAGGCAATTATTGAGGGAACTGTCACCCCATAGAGAGCATGATCATATAATTCATCGTTCCAGCTAGGACACTTTTGAGAGTAAAGCTGTGCTATATGCTGAGATAAGAAGAATAAAACAACTGTCTGTGCAAACTGGTACCCTATCAGATGAGCAAAACATCAGGGCCTCAGCGGTCATGTTAAAAATAACAGTTACACTAGCCGTAGTATCATCATTACATCTTCATCTTCATTGTTATTATCATATCTTGAGTTTCTTTAATTCAGTGATGGAGTCATTTGTTTCATTTGTTACACAGTCTAATCTTTATTACTACCCTATGAATTAGGCATTATTATTATTACTATTACTATTATACTCATTTAACAAGGAAGACAGTAGTGACTTAGAGAGATTAAACGAATGGACAAATGCCATACAGCCAGGAACTGTTATAGTTCAGAATCCAGGTTTCTATTACCCCTGAAGCTCTAGTCAACACTGTCCTATAACCCGACTCCATCAAGGGAGTCAGCTGAAACTCATTTACAAATTTCATGTCACAGAGAATAGAAGCAGGTGGGAAAACTGCTCTGGAGTGGGAGACATGAAATAGACAACTGACACATCCAGCACATGAACCTGGATTGGATTCTTAGGAGGACAGGTTAGGAAAAACATTTCGAAGAAAATTGAGGAAAATTAGACATTGACTCTGTGTGATTCTACTTTTTACGTGTGATACTCCTGTTCTGTTCTAAAAAGAAACTATCTGGGTACTTGGGAAAATTATACTGAAGTATTTAGGGAGAAAGTATACTGATGGCTACATCCCATATATTACATATATAAATCTGTATCTATATTCCTCTCTCTTTATCAAGGAGAGAGAATAATAAAATGTTAATAGTTGATGAGTTAAGGTGAAGGGTAAACAGGTACTTTTCAACCTGCTGTATTAACATTAATGCATGCTTAATTTTCAAAAAAAGTATTTGACTTAAATTTGATCTTACTGCTAAGCCACAGGCAACCGCTAAAAATAAATAAATAGAATCTATTTATAAGTCAGAGAGTCTGAAGTTCTAGGAGCAATTGGGAACTCAATTACATTAATTGTTTCCAAAGCAAAGACACTCTAACAAGTAGACTTGTGCTATGGGGGTGGGGCAAGTGGGGCAAGGAGAGTGGGATCCAACTGCTTGAAGGCTCAGGGTAGGTGAGGATGCCACCCTCTCTCACTCTTTTTTGACCTCAGATACCATTTCACATCAACAGGTTGGTGGAACAAGTCTGTTCCATGTAGTCATTGAGGAACTCAGGATACTTCCATCTTGTGTGTTTTTTCCCCTCTTCTTAGAGTCCTTGAATTTCTTTCCACCTAAACTGTTTAATTGTAGTGAGACTAAGGATTGGGTGAGAGAGGTTTTGTGATCTACACTGAAAGCATCACACTTCATACTCCATTCTCCACTCCTATTTCATGTGAGGCTAACACAAGTAAATTAGTTCCACACCTGTTTCAACCCCTGTTTTCAGAGTCAGATATTTTTTTCTCATCTGAACCACTTCATTAGGCTTCTCCCCATCTTCCTCCACTCTTGCCCTCTGCAATAGCTTCTCTGCAGAGTAATCATGTTAAGAATCTTTAATGCTGGCCTGTGATGCCCTCTATGTTCTCTCCCTTTTCATTTCTCCTTTTTTAACACTTCCCCTGCTCTCCATTCCCTAGGATACTGTCTCCTCTCTCCTATGCTCTCTCTTACCCAAGTCCTTCTTTTTATTACTTAACCCACAATAATCTACAAATCACAACAACTAATAATTATAGCACTGAGATTATTAGTAATAGTAGTGCTTATAGTGTCTGCTATATGCCAATCCTAAGCAATTTACAAATACTGACTCCTCTGATCCTCACTGTGACACACTGGCCAACACTATCATTCTCTGCATTGATGAATGAGAGACCTGAGGATCAATGAGATTAAGCAACTACCGAGGTCACTTTGCCCATACGTAGCAAAGCCATGATTTGAACCCAGGCAGCTTGGCCCCTGATTCCACACTTGCAGTGGTTATGCTATACTGCCCAAAGGACATTTCCTCATGGAAGTCTCTTGATGCCCTAGTCCTGGTCAGATTCCGAGGTTACATGCCCTCATAGTGCTATGCACTTTTCATTTATTGCACTAGGGCAAGTCAAAATTTTACATTTATGTGTTTACCTATTTGCCCATTGTTTGTCTCTCCTCCTGGATAGTAATCTCCATGAAAGTTAAACCATTAACACTTTGGCTCACTGGTATTTTCCTGACACACTAGACCAGTGGTTGACACTGCTCAATATATCTCCCGGAGAAAACTGTAGCTCCGTTTCCCCAGGTTCTGTATGGCTTTTGTTTCACCAATTCCCAAAGTCCAGAGGGGACATTTACATAACACCAGTAAATCAACAGGCAAACATCCAAGGATCGCTTGAAAGCCACGTCTGTTAAACTTTGGGAAACACGCCTAAGTATATTTTGGTTAAGAACACAAGAACTAATTTTATCGATAGCTCTAATGGTGTGACAGGCGCTTTGTTACATGGATTTGTCTTATTTAATTTTTTATGAGAAACTATGACATAGACTCATTCGCTTATTAACTCCTTTTTACTCATGAGGAAATACAGCTAGTTTGGGTTATTAAATTACCCCAATTCACATAGACACTAAGGTATGACAGGCAAACTCAAGCCATACAATCAATTAGCTAAATCAATTAGCTCTTTTCATCACATCAGCCCTTACTATGCAAAGGTCCTGGGAGAGAAGACAGGGACTTTGGAGACAATAAGATATAAAGAGGGATTGTGAGTGAAAGGCTGGGAGAAGGGTTTAGAGAGGTAGAACCCATGCCATCTAGAGCCGAAGCTGAGCCCTGTCTTCATGCATGAAGGCTGTTTCTCACCAGCATCCCCACCCCCTGCCTGTGGAGCATCCTTACTGAGGAGACGGTAGATATTTGCCTTGGGCAGTTCTGGGATAAGAGCAGATTCCCCCTCTATGGGACTTGAGAGGCTCTCTTAAATATCATTTACTCTTTTTACACTTTCAACTCATGGTCACATTCAAGGCAAAACAAGGAGTTTGTTTCCAATCCTAGTAGAAAGTGCAGGGAAAACATAAAGATTTCTCACCCTCTGAACAACATCTATTTTTTGAATAGTCTATTCTCACTCAAAGTCTGGGTAGAAGGACCTCTCTGGAGAGACTAACAGCTCAGAGATACTATCCATGCTGGACATACCGATCACCCAGACATGCTTACAACATAGATTGACCACCTGGGAGAGACAGACCGGTCCCAGGAGGAAGGGTCTCTCCTGAAACCTGGCTGTTTCCTGATACTCTGAATGTCCTGATTCTCTTACATACACAAGGACAACTTCATACATAACAGCATCCCAGATGTACCAACATCTCCGCCACATTGAGTTGTTCCTCAATCTCAGCAGTCTACATGGTGGGGGAGATGGAGAAAATGTCACGTGGGTAACTTACAAATGTTGAATTAGTTACTGTCCTCATTATGAGATGAATTACGTATAAAGTTTGGTCCATTTACAATGTCTAATACTGCTTCAGCAGCAGCAGTTTTCAATTATTTACATTTCTTGCTGCCTAAGGAGCCATGGAGACTGGCTATTAAAAATTAGACTGACCAAATCTGTAGCACATATCTGAACATTTTATGTGGATTCAGTTTACACATCAAAAAAAGAAAAAAAAAAAAAACGACAATGGCAAAAAACCACTGAAACCTACGATCTCTAACTTGGATTTTTTTTCACTTAATTTTGTATTTAATATCTCTTAATATATACCTTATCCTTTTCTAAGGATATTTAAGGTTTTTTGGTTTGTTTTATTTTTCCTTCCAATCCAGAGAGTTAGAAATTTTGGCTACTGAGATGTATAGTCAATGTACCCCATTAGAAATATCTTTAAACACCATACTGCATGAATGTTAGTTCAGTGAAAACTCACAAAGTCTCATATTTTTCAGATTTTTAAATGACACATTGAACATAGAAAAATATTTTATTTCAGTTAAATACAGCTTTAACAATTCATATTCCTTTTACAATAAGATCATTTCTTAAAATGTCTAGATATTTTAGACACTGGATGTACAGTTAATAGCTAACATGAATTATAGGAAAAACTGAAATTGCATGGATTTGCCTAATCTTTAAAAAATACTCCCTGGACAGCTATGAGAAATTTATAATATTTCAGTTCAAACTTACACCAGTTCTAGGTCTTTCCTTTAATAAGAATTCTAAATCTAACTACTTAAGTATATACATTTATTGAAAATTAACATCAAATATAAGAACAGCAGTTAATTTAATGTTAAAATATTTAAAATGCTAAAATTATGCCTTACTCGAGAACTACTTTTAAAAGTTTACAGAAAAAGACAGCAACCATGTTCTCTCTCCTGTATCTCTCCCTGGGTGGTAGAAATCCAAGAGGCTTTGATTGGATAATGTTCGGTGTGTTTGAACACACTGATCCTGGCAAAAGTATCCTTTTTTTTTTTTTTTTTTCTGATGTTCAAAATTAAGAACTGAAGAAGCACAAATAAAAGTATAATTTTCAGTTCATCAGAAATAATAATTTTTACTAAAGTCTACAATGAGTTTTTTGCCAAAATAAGGAAGACTCATGGAATTTTTTCTTAAAAAAAAAAAAGATAGTTCGGGTAATAACAGGACATTATTTTGGGCAAAGGCCCAGCATATCTGCAAAGAGTATTGCCTTGAAATTTTATCCTCTCTTTCAATCACAGAGATCTCACATATCACAGTTATATTACTGCGCAACTATTGATTTTCCCAAATACTTCTTAAATGCTTCTTTCTAGTCAAGGTAGTATATCAAAGGCTTCCCAAACATTTCTATTCATTTTATTCTTCCATATTCTTGTTTACAATATTTCATCTGCCTGAAATACTATCTCTCTCAAAACCCCTGCCTTCTTTCCATCTCTTCATTTTCTATTTAGTGTCTGTGTCCTCCCTCACAGGCCTTTGCTGAATACTTTTATGCTTATATAGACTAACAATTCTCTTAACTATGATTATAATTGTAACCTCACACAACCTTGTTGCATTCTTTATACTCTTTTCCAATTTAAATCTCCAGTTTGAATTTTTAATATTTGCTTAATTATGTTGTTTAAATTTTTGCAACACTGGAAATACTTTCCCCATCTTTGTACTCCCCATCCTCATTCCCACCAAACACAAACATATAGTGCACATAGTAGTCACTCAGTAAATAATTATTTTTTCTCATTTATGAATTAAAATGACAGTTCCTATATATTATTTATTTTCTGAAGTTTTCTTTTACTTCCTCTCATTACTTTACTATATTTACATTTCTTTATGATAAAGGTCATATTTAAGCAACACAAAGGCACTAGGGGCTCTTTACAGCAAGAGTACTAACCATTAATGTGAAAGTTTCAGAAGAAGTGGAATGAAAGGAGTACATTACCCTCATGGAACAGGGTTGGATTTACAAGTAGTAATTCCCAACTCGCCTTGGTCATATTCACATTTGCATTACATGACCCTGGAAATCTGGTAGGAGTAAGTTCCTATTCATTGCCTTCTCTTCATTTATGGGTCCATTCAATAAAATGCCTAAATCTCGATTAAGCTTTGCTTTTGGAACAAACAATGGCCTATGCAAAAGCTTGAGTGGACAGATATTCTGAACAAACACTTTTTCATGAAAAGATCAATGGCATATTATGCTGTACAGAGATGAAGGATCTGAGTACATTCTGGTTTTTTAACAAGAAACAGGAAAATTACAAACTGAATCAATATGTCCAACAGAATGCCTGTTCATTGCTACTGACTCAGGCTATTCCTGGAGATTCTCGTGCAGCTGTCTTTTTTCTACATTTTGTGTTCGGAACTGACACATGGAAAATTGAGGACTGAAATACTAAGACTTTAAAGCTCCCACTCTGTGTGGGAAGCCTCTTTCCCTGGTATCAGGGATGACACAATCACTTTCATCATTGGGTTGAATAATCAGCCTTCCTCCAGGGAGCAACTCATGGGAGAAAACTCCCTGCACCCATTATGTCAGACTGCAATTTAGCAACTTGAGAGATTGTGGCCCACTTGCACATAAGGCATTCATATTTTTCTCAGGCTTTTGTCCAACTTATAAACTTAGGGTATATTTTGAGGTATTTCTTTAAATGTCATTTAAATTTCTGTTCTGGATACTTTACAAACACTCTGAGTCCTACAAAATGATATCATTGTTTTAGTGTTAAATTATTACTTTTATTATAGGTTTTCCTACAGAGAATATAACAGCAATAGAAGAAACAAAACTGTATTCCAAGAATTTAAAATTGAAAGAAAAGCTTAAAATTTTGTTTCTAGTTTAACAAAATAGAAAAAAAATAATAGAATACTGCTCTTAAACACTTAATGTACCTCACAAATAACAATTAGGGTAATAAGAGGATTTTCTAGATGTTGCATTGTATTCATAATTTTGGATTACACAAATATAGGTATTGTTTTTAAACAGCTACATCCAAATATGTTATTAGCAAGACAACTCAATAATGTAACCTTTTATGGATGTTATGGTAAATGCTTTCATTTAAACCTTTTTCAGTCTGTCTGTAGCATTAAAATCTTTTGCACAAGCCTAAATCACTAAGAGAATGGTTTCTGTGACTTTGTTGTCACATAAGCCTGCTGCTTACAAACTCATTATATCATTGATACAGGATTGAATATATAACCTAGAATTACAACATACAGTCAGTCTCCTCATGATGGCATGATAGAGGCACAGTCCTCTTTACACAAGTCTTTTTAAAGTCCCTTCTTATGGATTCATTGGTTGGATTTTCCAGCGTGATAGGAGGTCCCCAGTGACTATGGAAGGTACTGGGGCTTATTCTCTACAACAAATGCAAGAATTCTTTATGAAGGAATGAGCGGACTGCCTATTATTCACATGACATAGAAACATTTGCTATATTAAGTAATTTCCATTTGAAAAACCAGAGCACCATTTCAAAACCCTGTTAAAACAGAGAACCTTAAAGAAACGGTAATTATAGTAAAATTATACATGGAAATGAAGAAACCACTTACTCTCTAGGGTGAATAGATGGGTATTTTTGATGATAATACAAAGTATAAAAAGGTTAAAATAATAATAATTTACATATTTTGGGGTATTGAAGCTGACTTAAATGTGACATAACTGGGGTTTAGTTGATGCTTAGATAGAATTTATGGTTGCTATGTGCTGTGGTAATAATAATAATAATAATAACAATAATAATATCATAACAATAATAAAAATAACAATTTAAAAATTCCCTTCTCCATCTGTATTACCATTACCAAAATCATCATTATCATCACCACAACCAAACTGAAGAAGTTTTCCACAAGAAGATGAAGCCATTTGTTCAATAAATATAAGAAAATCTTAATATTCAAATATTCTTAATGTCTCACATTAAGTTCACTTAGAGTGAACATCAGACTCTAAATTGTTAAGAACTCAGTAGCTGGTAGTGATTGGAGTGAGCTAGCTAAGAGCATGATATCACAATAAAGGGAGGAACCATGAAGACTAAAAGTTTGCCTGGAATTTTAGCTTAAAATTTAGATCTGATATCTGGGTCTTCTCCTTTGTGATTACCTTGTCTTACCTTGCAGGCTTCCAATGCACCTGATCTGAATGCTTTTAGATTAGGCAAACTTTTGTGCAACTGTTGTAATTAAAGGTTTTATACATAAACACATAAGTATGTGCATATACTGTACACATTAATCACGAAATGATAGAAATACTGAAATAAAAATACTTTGAAGATTCTTTTCCATTTACATAAATCTCTTTGAAATCAAACTGTATGAAGATACAAATTGCCAAATGTGATGCAATTAAAGGTCTGTTGAGATAATTTCTTCATGGTACATCTAGTTATATTGACAATATTATCAACAAATATGAAGCTGGTTTTACAGTCTATAGTCTTTTATCAACTGCTGTATGCCCAGCACAGTAGAACACCACCTGACGTGTAATAGGTTCTGAGTGTAGAGCTGTTTAATGAATAACAAATTCATTCATTTTCTTTTTATTTTAACAAACACTTGTGTAGTATTTCCGAGCATAGCTCTAAACACTTTATTACTATATTCCTATTTGATTCTTATAACAACCTTGTGGAGTAAATGCTGATACGAACCAACCTTGCCAATACCTTGCTTTCAGACCTCTGGTCTCATGAATTGTGAGAGAATGAATTCCTTTTGTTTTAGGTCACCCCGTTTGTGGTAGTTTGTTATGGGCAGCCCTAGGACAGTAATAGAGTATGTAAGCAAGGTTTACTTTAAAAATAACAAATCTAAGAACGTATTTAAACATAAACAAATAAATTTAAATATTAAAAATAGTTAATTAATTTATTAATTTTAAAAATACAACTGCTCAGAGTGCTTAACAAAATCCATGACTCAGTAACATAGTAAAGTTTCCTTTGTTGTTTGTTTTCTCTTTTAACACTGACCATTTGGAGTACATTCCTTAATTAAGATTTATCAGTGCAAGAATAACAGGTTACTCTAAACATAAATCACAGTATTTGGTACTAGTTACATTTTCATAGGCATTGAATTTTGTAGTTAGTAAGATACTTCATAGCTTATCTGCACCAGACCCCTAATTTTGGAGAAATTCAATGGCCTGTTTATAGTAGGTGTTTGTAGTATCTGGTTAACAATCAATTTCCCCCAATTTCCAGGTCCATAATCTCACCATCAATTAAAATAAACTTGGAGAATTAGTAAAGTTTAGTTAGTCACTGAAGACTCTGTTTCTATTTGTACACTAGAAAAAACAAATTTTTCCTACTTTTGGAAAAATAAGTTCCTTGGGAGTTTTGTTTTTATTGTTATGTTGCTTTTCCTTCTTTCTCTCTCTTGCCCTCTTTCTCTTTCTCATTTTAGCCTTTTCTCCCTACTTTGTGGATACAATATTTCCTATATTATCAAGACTATTAAGACTATGATATTAATTTGCCTGATCAGTAGCCCTTCAATCTCAGGGATCTGGGCAGAAGAAGGAAACAGCAGGAAGCCTTCAAGGGCAAGGGTATCAGCTGCCTCTTGGATGGTGACCAGTGGCTGAAAGCCTTAACTAACATTCATGTATTTGGAACCCTATAGATAATACTCTGAAGAGATACAACATCTGAATTCTGTAGAGATTACCACAGATTTCCATTGTCATTCAAATTGAAAATATGTATATATTTACTTTCTAGCTAATAGGTTATTAAAATGGTTATTCAAATATACACTCTGCTAATTAAGTGTAAATGGCGCCAACTAAGGATGACCCTTTCCTCCTCCTCCAGCCCCATCAATAAAGAAAAATATATTTACAAATTGGACTGATAAGGAATTTCTAAACCTATGAAAATATGTAGTTTTCCTATTGTAATTCTTTTAAAATATATGCTAAATAAATATATAAAGCTACATTTGGCATAACTTCTATAAATGTTCTATATCAAACATAGAGGCAAAGTTAGTGAAATCGTTTAATTTTAAGGTTTTTCTAGTCATATTTATGGATATTTTCTCTTCTTAGCTCCATCTAAAAGATACTTTATAGCTTTTTTCTTCATCATATTGTGCAGAACTTACATTGACTGCTCTTTGAATCAATCACTACCATTTTAGAAAACAGATTGTTATATGTGAACAGTATTCAAATTTAATATTTTAGATAAGCCTAGTTTCATCTAAAAGCTGATAACAAGGAAAACTATAGTTAGAATATTAGGGAAAAAAAACTGTCTTATATTTAAGGATGAGCTGTCCTTTAAATTCATCTCCACAATATTCACATATATTCATTAACTTCAGATGTAATTGGAAGGCATATAATTAATGCAATGGTTCTGAATGTTTATCAAATTACCACCAGTCATCATAGTTTCCTGATGATGCTCAACAACCTGGTGCATGGATATCAATAAAATACTAATTATGATTTACTAATTGTGATGACTCCACAAGGCCTAAAAAACAGCGTTGTTGTTTAAATTAAATTGTTAGTTTTATTGATGTAGTTATTGAAGGATGAGCTGTTTCAAGGTGTAAAATGTTGAACTGATATTTTAAATTCCTTCTACTGTTATAATTAATACCAATTCTTCTGAAAGTAGGAACCAAAAACAAAAGATGCTAAGGATAATAGGTTACACAAGTTAACACATGCTTACTTACTAGATGCCATAAAGAGAGAGGACTGTTAAAGCATATGCATACATTTTTATTTTAGCTGTTAAAGTTAAAAAAGCTAAAAAGCACATTGAAATATAGAAGCCATAATCTTTCAAGAATTTCTAAGCAAAACTTTCTTACATTCCGTAAATATAAATGTATCTAAAATGTATAAACATAACAGCACAGACCACCACTGATTTTCTATTGGTATTGTGTACAACACTGTTACAATCAATCTGCTTCTCTCCAAGCTTTAAGTCCCTTGCTGTGCATCAGCAAGGTGATCATTTTCTAATGCCTTTTCGTATTATAAGCTCTAGAAGGGTAACCTTTAAATCAATTAAATTGTGTATTTAAGGAAATAGTCAAACTTAATTTCAGAACTCATCAGATTGAAACCTGGATCAGAAACACAGGCGAAACCAAATTGTTTCCAACTTCAAAACATTACTTTAATTTAGAAACACATGTTAATGACTTACATACACAAAATTAATATCTTAATATCTTAATATATTTTAGCACAATCACACTGACAAGTGGAGTACATTTGTAAATGAAAACTTTGACTGTGTTAAAGGGCACTTCTGTCAATAATCATATTTTTAGCTTTCTTTGGGGTTGATTAATGTAGGGGAACCCCAGCTGTGAAACGTTGCAAGACTAGCAGAAAACCAAAAGCAAAACAAAACAAAACAAAACAACTTCAGTGCTCATAACTTCTCCTGATTTTACTGTTGGTAGTTTTACTGCTATCAAATGTAAGTAAATGTTTTCTAGAACTTGTGAAAGTAAAAGAGGTCTGCTAGTGTATTTGAAAGGTGCCAGTGCCCTTCTTCATCATCTACCTGACTCTTAAATTATAACAAAAGCTGCATTATCTATCGCCTGTATGTGTTCTGAGTATTGAAATTAGTCGAAGAATAATAGTGTCTTACAGTTCAGACTGTTGTCTGAAAACTGAATCCATTTGAATTCAATGTTGTAATCTTGGTGATTTCTTAAAGCTTCATTGCAAATTTTTAAGGCAACTATTTTATTCATAATTGATGCCAGCTGGTATCACCTTTCAAAGAATGAAATGCTCCAGATTCTCAAATAGTACAGATGCTTTCTAATCCTTTATGCCCTATTTTGTAGTTTGTTACCTCTCTTTTTTATTGGATCAGTAGCTTAGGGAAGGGAGTTTTAACCCAATAAATATCCCATGGACACTTGGTACCATCATTCCCCTTCTTATTTTCCTCTCTGATTCAAGGAAGACAAATGGGTATATCTACACCTTAAACATCACAGCTCCAAAGCCCCCACCCAAACATTGACTGTTGTGGTTCTCTCAACATGTACCATTCTGAACCAACCCTTGAGTCGATAGGCTTCTGGCTATTGTTTCTTCTGTCTTTTCTTTTTTTATTCCTGTTGTTGTTTTCCAACTAAAGTGGTTTTTGTTTAACTGGATATAATGACATTCACTTGAATGTTAGTTTTATGAAAACATTACCTTGGTGTGAGTGATAAAATCTTTCAAATCCATCACCAGTTAGTCCATTATGCCTAGGGAACACAATAATATCTCTGTTGACTAATCCAAGAAAGCCATGGAATTGGCATTTATTTCCAAGGGCACTAACTGCTATAATCTTTCAGAATATCTCACCGCATATGGAGAAAAAAGTGGTGTTTCTGAAGTCACTGCTGTAGAGATTCTGGAAGAGTACTGTCTGGGGAATCCTAGATACACTTTTAATTGGTTCTAGAAAGGAATTGCTGCTCTCTCTGAGGACAGCTTAGGATGAATGACACTGACAAAGATGCCCTTAATATTCTTCTCAGCTTGAATAAAATTTAAACAGTTTTTTTCCTGCCTCCAGACACCCTCCCTCTCACCCTGAACCTTACAGCATCCAGGTAGCCTAATCACAAAAAAAAATTCCATGCCAGTTGACCCTAATCACTAACCTCATAAACAACTCAATGCACTTGATACAACTCACTGAGCAAACTCCCCCCCCCCACCTCACCCAACACACTTCTTTTCCACTAGCTCATCCCAGCTCTTAAAAATTCTGGTGTTCTTTGCGTCAGCAGAGTTGAGTTCAGACTTAGTAATGGCCTCTCCCTTATTGCAATAGTCTTGAATAAAGTTACCTTTTTCTATTTAACATTGGTGCAATTATCTTTGACAAATCTGAATAAAGACAATGATGTTATTGTACTTGTTGCATGCAGTGCCTGAGCCAAGATGTATGATTTGAGAGCTTTTTTTTTTAAATGTTATTAGAGTATAATTGTTTTACAATGGTGTGTTACTTTCTGCTTTATAACAAAATGAATCAGCTATAAATGTACATATATCCCCATATTTCCTCCCTCTTGAATGGAGAGTTTGAGTGACATCTTGTCTTTGGTCACTTCAATAACTTGAATAATGGTGACTACATTGGGAGAGTGCTAATTCAATCTAACATGTGGTCAGAAGTTTTATTCATTGTTGATATTAAAAGACTGAGACTGACAAATAAAATAAAGATATTGGGAAAGGGTCAGAAAGTAATACATATGTTAATGAATAGAAATTATCTGCAATAAATTCTCATAGGTCATTGATGAAATATGAGCTGTAACAATGGACATGTACATCAAATAGAATTGCCTGGCTCTAACTGACTAACTGATTTATTCAGGTAATATAAATTACTGCACAACATCAACATTTCCCTGAACAGTATTGTTGACAATAGGGCACCCATATTCTATTTGCTTTTGAAATTAGAGACTTATTCAGTGCTTCCTTATGACATAGTAGCCTGTCCTATGTGTACCTGCTCTGCCTGCCCTACCCTACAATGTTTATAAAATAGGGTCCCATCTAAGATCGTTTTCTCTTTCCAAATACAGGAGAGACTGTATTCTGATGTTAATACTAGTGAAGAAGAATTAGGATAAAACATTAAAGATAAAACCTTAAGGAAAGGACACACTAAAATATTTCAATAGAGGAGCACTTCAAGATGGTGGAAGAGTAAGACATGGAGATCACCTTCCTGCCCACAAATACATCAGAAACACATCAACATGTGGAACAATTCCTACAGATCACCTACTGAATGCTGGCAGAAGACCTCAGACTCCCAAAAGGCAAGAAACTCCCCATATACCTGGGTAGGGAAAAAGAAAAAAAGAATAAACAGAGACAAAAGAGCATGTACGGGACCTGCACCAGTGGGAGGGAGCTGTAAAGGAGGTAAGGATTCCACACACTAGAAACCCCTTCACAGGCAGAGACGGGGGTGGCGGGAGTCATGGGGGGATCTTCGGAGCCAAGGAGGAGAGCACAGCAACAGGGGTGTAGAGGGCAAAGTGGAGAGATTCCCACACAAAGGATCTGTGCCGACCAGCACTCACCAGCCCAAGAGGCTTGTCTGCTCACCAGCTGGGGTGGGTGGGACTGGGAGCTGAGGCTTGGGCTTCGGAGGTCAGACCTCAGGGAGAGAACAGGGGCTGGCTGTGTGAACACAGCCTGAAGGGGGCTAGTGTACCACAGCTAAACAAGAGGGAGTCCAGGAAAAAGTCTGGAACCGCCTAAGAGGAAAGAGACCATTTTTTCAGGGTGAACGAGGAGAGGGGATTCAGAGCACTTCCTAAATGAGCTCCAGAGACAGACTCAAGATGCAGCTATCAGCGAGAACACCAGAGACGGGCATGAGATGCTAAGGCTGCTGCTGAGGCCATTAAGAAGCCTGTGTGCAAGCACAAATCACTCACCACACCTCCCCTCCTGGGAGCCTGTGCAGCCCAACACTGCCAGGGTCCCGTGATCCAGGAACAACTACCCCTGAGAACACACGGGGTGGCTCAGGCTGTTGCAACATCACACCAGCCTCTGCCATCACAGACTTGCCCTGCACACCATACCACTCCCTCCCCACAACCTGAGTGAGCCAGAGCCCCCTAATGAGCTGCTACATTAAACCCGTCCTGCCTGAGCAAAGAACAGATGCCCTCAGGTGACCTACATGCAGAGGCGGGTCCAAATCCAAAGCTGAACCCCGGGAGCTATGTGAACAAGAACAGAAAGGGAAATTTCTCCCAGCAGCCTCAGGAGCAGCAGATTAAATCTCCACAAGCAACTTGATGTACCCTGCATCTCTGGAATACCTGAATAGACAAAGAATCATCCAAAAATTGAGGTGGTGGAGTCTGAGAGTAAGGATATATATATATATTTTTTTTCCTGTTTCCCTTTTTCTGTGTGGATGACAGGGTCTTGGTGCTCTGGTCGGGTGTCAGGCCTGTGCCTCTGAGGTGGGAGAGCCAAGTTCAGGACATTGGTCCACCAGAGACCTCCAATCTCCACATAATATCAAAACAGCAAAAATCTCCCAGAGATCGCCATCTCAATGCCAAGATCCAACTCCACTCAATGACCTGCAAGCTACAGTGCTGGACATCCTATGCAAAACAACTAGCAAGACAAGAACAAAACCCCACGCACTAGCAGAAAGGCTGCCTAAAATCATAAGAAAGGCACAGACACCCCAAAACACACTACCAGACGTGGAACTACCGACCAGAAGGACAAGATCCAACCTCATCCAGGAGAACACAGGCACTAGTCAAATCCACCAGGAAGCCTACACAACAAACTGAACCAACCTTAGCCACTGGGGGCAGACACCAAAAACAACAGGAACTACAAACCTGCAGCCTGAGAAAAAGAGATCCCAAACACAGTAAGTTAAGCAAAATGAGAAGACAGAGAAAAACACGGCAGATAAAAGAGTAAGGTAAACACCCACCAGACCAAACAAATGAAGAGGAAATAGGCAGTCTACCTGAAAAAGAATTCAGAGTAATAATAATAAAGAAGATCCAAAATCTTGAAATAGAATGGAGAAAATACAAGAAAGGTTTAACGAGGACCTAGAAGAAATAAAGAGCAAACAAACAATGATGAATAACACAATAAATGAAATTAAAAATTCTCTAGAAGAAATCAATAGCAGAATAACTGAGGCAGAAAAAACTGATAAGTGACCTGGAATATAAAATAGTGGACATAAATATTGCAGAGCAGAATAAAGAAAAAAGAATGAAAATAATTGAGAACAGTCTCAGAGACTTTTGGAACAAAATTAAATGCACCAGCATTCGAATTATAGGAGTCCCAGAATAAGAGAAAAGGAAAGCGACTGAGAAAATATTTGAAGAGATTATAATTGCAAATGTTCCTAATATGGGAAATGAAAGAGTTAATCAAGTCCAGGAAGCACAGAGACTCCCATATAAGATAAATCCAAGGAGAAACACGTCAAGACACATATTAATCAAACTACCAAAAGTTAAATACAAAGAAAAATATATTAAAAGGAGCAAGGGAAATGCAACAAATAACATACAAGGGAACCCCCATAAGGTTAACAGCTGATCTTTCAGCAGAAACTCTGCAAGCCAGAAGGGAGTGGCAGGACATATTTAAAGTGATGAAAAGGAAGAACCTACAACCAAGATTACTATACACAGCAAGGATAGTATTCATATTTGACAGAAAAATTAAAATCTTTACAGACAAGCAAAAGTTAAGAGAATTCAGCACCACCAAACCAGCTTTACAACAAATGCTAAAGGAACTTCTCTAGGCAGAAAACACAAGAGAAAGAAAAGACCTACAATAAGAAAACCAAAACAATTAGAAAATGGTAATAGGAACATACATATCGATAATTATCTTAAAGGTAAATGGATTAAATGCTCCCACCAAAGGACATAGACTGGCTGAATGGATACAAAAACAAGACCCATATATATGCTGTCTAAAAAAGACACACTTCAAACCTAGGGACACATACAGACTGAAAGTGAGGAGATGGAAAAAGATATTCCATGCAAATGGAAATCAAAAGAAAGCTGGAGTAGCAATTCTCATACCAGACACAACAGACCATAAAATAAAGATGATTACAAGAGACAAAGAAGGACACTACATAATGATCAAGGGATCAATCCAAGAAGAAGATATAACAATTGTAAGTATTTATGCACCCAACATAGAAGCACCTCAATACAAAAGGCAAATGCTAACAGCCATAAAAGGGGAAATCAACAGTAACACAATCATAGTAGGGGACATTAACACCCCACTTTCACCAATGGACAGATCATTCAAAATGAAAATAAATAAGGAAACAAAAGCTTTGAATGACACATTAAATAAGATGGACTTGATATTTATAAGACATTACAACCAAAACCACAAAACACACTTTCTTCTTAACTGCTCATGGAACATTCTCCAGGATAGATCACATCTTGTGTCACAAATCAATCCTTGGTAAATTTAAGAAAATTGAAATTGTATCAAGTATCTTTTGCTATCACAATGCTATGAGACTAGATATCAATTACAGGAAAACATCTGTAAAAAATACAAACACATGGGGGCTAAACAATACCCTACTTAATAACCAAGAGATCACTGAACAAAACAAAGAGGAAATAAAAAAATACCTAGAAAGAAATGACAATGAAAACACAACGACCCAAAACCTATGGGAGGCAGCAAATGCTGTTCTAAAAGGGAAGTTTATAGCAATACAATCTTACCTTAAGAAACAAGAAACATCTCAAATAAACAACCTAACTTTACACCTAAAGCAATTAGAGAAAGAAGAAGAAAAAAAAAAGTTAGCAGAAGGAAA
The DNA here is from genome assembly GCF_949752795.1 of Hyperoodon ampullatus. Taxonomy (NCBI): domain Eukaryota; kingdom Metazoa; phylum Chordata; class Mammalia; order Artiodactyla; family Ziphiidae; genus Hyperoodon; species Hyperoodon ampullatus. The sequence goes on from NC_136918.1 coordinate 123,336,410, forward strand.
GAAATCATAAAGATCAGATCAGAAATAAATGAAAAAAGAATGAAGGAAACAATAGCAAATATCAATAAAATTAAAAGCTGATTATTTGAGAAGATACACAAAATTGATAAACCAATAGCCAGCCTCATCAAGAAAAAAAAGGAGAAGACTCAAATCAATAGAATTAGAAATGAAAAAGGAAAAGTAACAACTGACACTGCAAAAATACAAACGATCATGAGAGACTATTACAAGTAAATATATTCCAATAAAATGGACCACCTGGAAGAAATGGACAAATTCTTAGAAAAGCACAACATTCTGAGACTGAACTAGGAATAAATAGAAAATGTAAACAGACCAATCACAAGCACTGAAATTGAAACTGTGATTAAAAATCTTCCAACAGGGCCTCCCTGGTGGCGCAGTGGTTGAGAGTCCGCCTGCTGATGCAGGGGATACGGGTTCGTGCCCCGGTCTGGGAGGATCCCATATGCCGCGGAGCGGCTGGGCCCGTGAGCCATGGCCGCTGAGCCTGCACATCCAGAGCCTGTGCTCCGCAACGGGAGAGGCCACAACAGTGAGAGGCCCGCGTACCGCAAAAAAAAAAAAAAAAATCTTCCAACAAACAAAAGTCCAGGGTCAGATGGCTTCACAGCTGAATTCTTTCAAACAGTTAGATAAGAGTTAAAACCCATCCTTCTCAAACTCTTCCAAAATATAACAGAGGGAGGAACACTCCCAAACTCATTCTACAAGGTCACCATCACCCTGATACCAAAACCAGAAAAAATATGTCACAGAGAAAGAAACTTACAGGCCAATATCAATGAAGAACATAGATGCAAAAACCCTCAACAAAATACTAGCATACAGAATCCAACAGGACATTAAAAGGATCATACACCATGATCAAGTGGGGTTTATCCATGGAAGGCAAGGATTCTTTAATATATGCAAATCAATCAATGTGATACACCATAATAACAAATTGAAGAACAAGAACCATATGATCATCTCAATAGATGCAGAAAAAGCTTTCAACAAAATTCAACACCCATTTATGATAAAAACCCTGAAGAAAGTAGGCATAGAAGGAACTTACCTCAGCATAATTAAGGCCATATATGACAAAACTACAGCCAACATCATTCTCAATGGTGAAATATTGAAACCATTTCCACTAAGATCAGGAACAAGACAAGGTTTCCCACTCTCTCCACTATCATTCAACATAGCTTTGGAAGTTTTAGCCACAGCAATCAGAGAAGAAAAATAAATATAAGAAATCCAAACTGGAAAAGAAGTAAAGCTGTCACTGTTTGCAGATGACATGATACTATACATAGAGAATCCTAAAGATGCTACCAGAAAACTACTAGAGCTAATCAATGAATTTGGTAAAGTAGCAGGATACAAAATTAATGCACAGAAGTCTCTTGCATTCCTACACACTAATGATGAAAAATCTGAAAGAGAAATTAAGGAAACACTCACATTTACCACTGCAACAAAAAGAATAAAACACTTAGGAATAAACCTACCTAGGGAGACAAAAGACCTGTATGAAGAAAAGTATAAAACACTGATGGAAGAAGTTAAATATGATACAAACAGATGTAGAGATATACCATGTTCTTGGATTGGAAGAATCAACATTGTGAAAATGACTGTACTACCCAAAGCAATCTACAGATTCAATGCAATCCCTATCAAAATACCAATGGCAATTTTCACAGAACTGGAACAAAAAATTTCACAATTTGTATGGAAACACAAAAGACCGTGAATAGTCAAAGCAATCTTGAGAAAGAAAAATGAAGCTGCAGGAATCAGGCTCCCAGACTTCAGACTATACTTCAAAGCTACAGTAATCAAGACAGTATGATACTGGCACAAAAACAGAAATATAGCTCAATGGAACAGGAGAGAAAGCACAGAGATAAACCCATGGGCATATAGTCACCTTATTTTTGATAAAGTAGGCAAGAATATACAATGGAGAAAAGACAGGCTCTTCAATATGTTGTCCTGGGAAAACTGGACAGCTACTTGTAAAAGAATGAAATTAGAATACTCCCTAACACGATACACAAAAATAAACTCAAAATGGATTAAAGACCTAAATGTAAGGCTAGACACTATAAAACTCTTAGAGGAAAACATAGGCAGAACACTCTATGACATAAATCACAGCAAGATCCATTTTGACCTACCTCCTAGAGAAATGGAAATAAAAAGAAAAATAAACAAGTGGGACCTAATGAAACTTAAAAGATTTTACACAGCAAAGGAAACTCTAAACAAGACAAAAAGACAACTCCCAGAATGAGAGAAAATATTTGCAAATGAAGCAGCTGACCAAGGATTAATCTTCAAAATTTACAAGCAGCTCATGTAGTTCAATTTCATAAAAACAAACAACCCAATCCAAAAATGGGAACAAGACTTAAATAGACATTTCTCCAAAGAAGATATACAGATTGCCAGCAAACACATGAAAGAATGCTCAACATGATTAATCATTAGAGAAATGCAAATCAAAACTACAATGAGGTATCTCCTCACACCAGTCAGAATGGCCATCATCAGAAAATCTACAAATAATAAATGCTGGAGAGGGTGTGGAGAAAGGGAACCCTCTTGCACTGTGGGCAGGAATGTAAACTGATACAGCCACTATGGAGAACAGTATGGAGGTTCCTAAAAAAACTAAATATAGCACTACCATATGACCCAGCAATCCCACTACTGGGCATATACCCTGAAAAAAAACATAATTCAAAAAGAGTCATTTACCACAGTGTTCACTGCAGCTCTATTTACAATAGGCAGGACGTGGAAGCAACCTAAGTGTCCATCAACAGATGAATGGATAAAGAAGATGTGACACATATATACAATAGAATATTACTCAGCCATATAAAGAAATGAAATTGAATTATTTGTAGTGAGGTGGATGGACCTAGAGCCTGTCATACAGAGTGAAGTAAGTCAGAAAGAGAAAAACAAATACTGTATGCTAACACATGTAAATGGAATCTAAAAAAAAAAAGTTCATGAAGAAACTAGGCGCAGGATGGGAATAAAGATGTAGACCTAGTGCAGAATGGACTTGAGGACATGGGGAGGGGGAAGGATAAGCTGGGACAAAGTGAGAGAGTAACATGGACATATATACACTACCAAACGTAAAATTGATAGCTAGTGGGAAGCAGCCACATAGCACAGGGAGATCAGTTTGGGGCTTTGTGACCAACTAGAGGGGTGGAATAAGGTGTGTGGGAGGGAGGGAGATGCTAGAGGGAAGAGATATGCACATATATGTGTATATATAGCTGATTCACTCTGTTATAAAGCAGAAACTAACACACCATTGTAAAACAATTATACTCCAATAAAGATATTAAAAAATATAAAAATGTTTTAAAATTTTAAATAAATAAATATTGTAATGAAAATATCAAACTGGACTGACTCCAGAGCCCTTGTTCTTAACTATTTTGTTCAGGTCTATTTACATTTTAGTGATAACAACAATAGTAACATCAAGACTAATAGTTGTGGAAATAGGAATAGCTAACATTTGTTGAAACCTTACTGTCTATTGGGCCTTTTTCTAAACACTTTACCTAAAACCTTTACCTTAATTTATATCAAATCACCTTGCTGTACATCTGAAACACTGTATATCAGCTATACTCAATATAAATAAATAAATAAATAGAAAATATCTTATCTTATCTGGAGGATCCTGATTAACACATTCACTCGCACACACAGACACATCACAACAACACACACATACACACATTTGGGATTCTTATGTTTCCACACTTAATGAATGATCCATTCTTTTTATTTTAATAATAGTTTTTTGGGGTATTTTTTTTTTTTTTTTTTTTTTTTTTTTTTTTTTGCGGTATGTGGGCCTCTCACTTTTGTGCTCCCATTGCGGAGCACAGGCTCCGGATGCACAGGCTCAGTGGCCATGGCTCACGGGCCCCCAGCCACTCCGCGGCACGTGGGATCTTCCTGGACCAGGGCACAAACCCATGTCCCCTGCATCAGCAGGCGGACTGTCAATGATTGTGCCACCAGGGAAGCCCAATAATAGTTTTTAATGGCTTTTAATGTGTGGCACCTAACAAAGTGGCAGTCAATAAATATTCTAGATTGAAAATTGCAACAGAAGAGAAAGCATAATTCAGTTAGACTAGAATATCTTCAGTGACCCTATGGACTGTGTGTTTGTGGCACTCATCGCATACTCTTTCCTCTTAATATTTGGATTGACTCTTAAAATATACAGATAGAATATGCTATATTAACTTCTTCAATGGAAAATTTTTAACTTGATCCAACATAGTTCCTGTTTTAGTTTTAGTTGTTGCTGTCTTGTATAAATTTTCATTTTGCAAAAGACACTGGCAATGTGTGCTTCTTTCACACACATTTTCCCACCTATGGGATTTTAGTAAAAGCCATGATATTTGCTTATCTAATAACTGAAAAAAATGCTGTTTTACTTCAGTTTTGGTTTTTAATAATTCCATTAAGGTTGAGCTATTTTTTTTAAAAGAAGTCTGAGTCTGAGTCATTTTACTTGCTTTTCTATGAACTATCTGTCTACATACTTGCCAATTGTAAAAATCACATTGTTGGTCTGTTCTTTATTAATTTTTACAATCTCATCACATATTGAAGAAATAAATTATTTGCTATATAAGAGGAATTATACTTAATGAGATTCATTTAAGTATTTTGACTTTCATATGTTTTATCATATGCAGAAAAGTAGGATATGTTTTCAGGATGATTGGTTCATGGATATTATTAAGCACAGGATAGAAGTTGTCAAAATTTGCACCGTGGAAAGTCTTATCAATTTAAATTAACTCCAGCAACTTGCATGCATTTTTTAATATACCACAATATTTTCCACGCCCTAACTTTTAATATTAAAAATATTTGACGGGCTTCCCTGTTGGTGCAGTGGTTGAGAATCTGCCTGCTAATGCAGGGGACACGGGTTCGAGCCCTGGTCTGGGAGGATCCCACATGCTGCGGAGCAACTGGGCCCGTGAGCCACAATTACTGAATCTGTGCGTCTGGAGCCTGTGCTGTGCAACAGGAGAGGCTGCGATAGTGAGAGGCCCGCACACCGTGATGAAGAGTGGCCCCTACTTGCTGCAACTAGAGAAAGCCCTTGCACACAAACGAATATCCAACACAGCCATAAATAAATAAATAAATAATAAAAATAAAGGAATTCCTTACAAAAATATATTTGTCAATTTAACAGTGTACTATTATAATAAAGAATAGGAAGAAAGCATACAGATCATTGGAGAACAATTCAATGCAACAGAAACAAATAGGATGAATAGAGGGTTGTGACCTGCAGAAGGCTTAGAAGTCCCTGTGAAACCTGTAAAAATATAACCATATCTTGGGAGGAATACATTTAAATCGTCAGGTAAAAGTAATTAGGGAATTTCTGGTTCTAGAAATGGATAAGCAAAACCATGACTGTACGGATAAATATGTTGAGATTGTGGATCAATGAGGAGACAAGTCTGACATTTGTTAAATATATTGATGAATAACATTGAATTCTGATGACATTGAATATATTAATGTTTTAAGCAAGAGGAGGTCGTTGGGGATTCTTGGATCAGCAATGAGAAAGGTGATTAAAGAGATATTTCCAAAATTATGTATGTAATTTGCATTGAAAGAGAGTGAAAAAGAAACAGAGACCCCAGACAATGATCAATAAAGTGTGACAATGTAATGATTCTTTCTGCTTAAAGGAACCATTAAGGTTCAAGTGGCCTCATAATAAACATACAAAACAATAAGATGGATTCCTATTGAGACCAAGTCTTAGAGCCATCAAAAACGATCACATCTTTAGATTATCACTGTATAATTATATTTTCCAATAAAAAGCAAGGGTTACTCTAATAGTACACTTATAGAAGAGAAAGTACTAAATATATATTTTCAGCCTTTGATTATTCCAATATTTAATTTTAAGTGAAAGATACTTGTTAAAATTTAATACCCAAACTTAGATTTTGTACCTTTATGCTGGTTTGTTTTTGTGGATGAAGAATTTTTTTTACAAAACTTTACAATGCAGATTTTGAGAAGTATGATTTTCCAATCTAATTTTGTCTCTGCAACATCCGATCTGCAGTGAGATTTTAGGACAATTTTAGTAACCTCTTTTTCTTTCAAAGATGAAATATTCAGTCACCTAGAACATTAAAGGAAACCACAGTGCTCTCTCTCTAATGAGAAGTAGAAATTCAACCACATTGGTCAGAAATAGCTAAATGAACAGGTTCCCTTTTCTTTACTAAAGAAACTGTGACTGACACTAACTCCTCTTGCCTTAATACAAAATCATGGAGCTGTGATTTCCAAGGATTCTCAATTTGCTGTCTCATTAATTCTCATTTTTATTTGATGGGTTCCTAGGCACTAGTGTCTCTGCTCCTTTCAAGAATACTCCTCTCTCTTTGGTTTGCCAGTAATATTAGCCACTCAAACCTTTATGCCACATGAGCATTGATGAATGCTCATGGAAATAAATCACTTCATTAGACCTGTAGCAACTGGATACTCAACATCAATTTTCTCTTTGTGGGAAAACTAATGGGTTTGGTAATGAAGTGGCTGAGAAGCAATGGAACAAGATTTGCAGTTTATTTTTCTCATTCGACCCAGTGATTTCCCTTAAAGTATGTGTCACAATATTGAGAGATAGTGTTTAATATAAAATTGACTTTATCATAACATTGTATGTGTACTCAGGGTCAAAGTTCTATTGAGAATGTAATATTTTTTTGATGTGAACTGTATATTTGAGAAAAAAAGTAATAAGATTTCCTTATTTCTAGATAATAACACTTCATAAACTTGAATCAATAAATACTACAGATTCATCATACATTATTTAAAATTGAGCAGTTGTAGGCAATAAGTTTGATATCAAATAAGATCAAAGAACTTTTATAAAATCCTGGAGTGGTAGATTGTTTGCTAACCATAAAACACATTTTCTCTTCATTCTCTTGTAGTTAGGAGGAATAATATGGTTAAGTTCTGGCCAATGAGATGGGAAGTGATGCACAGCAATAAACTTCCCACAGACTCCCATCTATGTCCCCCATTCCTTCCATCATGACCTTGGGAGCCAGGGTTTAAAAATGGTGGATCAAAAAATATAGAAGGAACTCGTCTTTAATCACCACTTAGAGTTGACCTGCCTACCAATGAAGAGTATTCATTTTGAACTTTCCATAAGCAAAAGTTTGCATTGTCTTGAACGACTGCAGTTTTGAAATTTATATGTTAAGACAGTGAGTTTAATCTAAATTAAAATACTTAGGAAGGGGAGTTGGAAAACACCTAAGAAAGGAGGAAAACTTCAGTAGTTACTAAGATTACATTTTCCATCAGCCTGGAAAATAGGTGACTCTCAAAATGGAAGTTGAGTTTTAGAAATAAAATAAAGTGTTATTTATTGCACATATGAGTTTAAGTACACAGATTTATTGAATTCCATTTTCTAGAGCATGTACTTCCTTACTATTGAGAGTTTTCCTCTGTGGTCAATATCTCAGAATGAAGCAAAGAAAGGGAAGAAAGAGAAAAGAATGTAGGAAGGAAGGAGAGAAAGTAGGAAGGAAGAAAGGGGAAGAAGGAAGAAGGGAGGTGGTAAGGAGGAAGAAAAATTATGGTGAAATTGAGGAAAAATAGAGCTTCATATTTCTCTTCCATTCTTTTTATTGTGATTTATCAGACACCTATACCTATATAGGAAGATAAATTAATTAAGGGATATATCCCTTCATTTATTAAATAAATTTTTAATACAAAATTTAAAATTTATATTTTCATGCCTCTATATATGATATCAGAACTTGAGAGTTTCAGTTGAAGTGACAAGTAGCAAACCCTTCATTACGTTAGACATATAAACACCAAAGTTTCAGGTAAAGAAGGCAGAGTAGACAAATATATCTGTTCTCAAATTCTTTGGGATCCCAAGAAAAAGAGTATATAGGGATCTACATTTTTTAAGGCATATTGTTACAAGGACATGAAACATTTGAAAGGGAAAAAAAAAAACACTCAAGAGGATTTGAACTTAGAAAACCGAGGGAAGGTTAGTAAAGGCAGGGCTGGCTTTGTGTGTGGACAACCAGTGCAATCACAAAAGTCCCCACACATAGATATGTCCTGCAGTCAGTTTAATGGGCTGCTGTTACTATCTTGACATTTTTAATGATTTTCGGACAAGGATTCCAACTTCATTTTGTATTGTGACCTGAAAACTGTGAAACTGGACTTAAGCATATGATTTGACAAATCTAAGAAAATTCAATTGTAAGCCAAAAGTATGGGAAAATATGAACCAAATAAATGTATGTAGCAAACCCTCAAGTGGCTGAGGTATTAGGGTCAACAGGGCTAAAAGGTTGGTGGTTTGTGGAGTTCTAAAATAATGAAATATGTAGAAAATCTGTTAAAGAAGCAGCCCACTCAATCTATCTCCCACTCAATGCAGACAGCCACTCCAGTAGATACTTCTTCCTAACCAAGCAAATGACTGTAGTTTTATTTTCTGGAGAGTAAGGAAACAGAAGGTCTCTGGACTAAGAAAATTAGCAAGATGGTAGATAGAAGTTAAAAGTATCAAAACTGAAAGTGTGTGCCAGTTTATAATTCATTGCCTTGAGTGCTGAATCCATACTTCATGATCTGTGATAATGGAGCTGAACTCTATTAATATTTTTCCTTTGCAGCAGGCACAATTTTAGACTTATCAGTAGGAAGACATTGCAGGGACACTGGAGGAGAGAGGACTTATTTTTTTCGTCCTGATATGCTTCCATTTGCTTCATTTTTTTCTCTTACAATTGTCAGCAGCTCTCATCAGGCAGAAACACAGTGATGCTCATGGCTAATCAAGTTTCAGCAGCACCACTGTGAATAGCTTTCCAGTAAGTTTCAGCAGTGTCTCCTCAGGTGGATTCCAACTGAGTTCATTGTCGTGGGACCCAGAGGTCATTTTCACTACTTCACCCTTCTGTACCTTAAAGGGGTGTTACTTCTTTGACTCTCCAGGCCTCAGTTTCTTGCTCATCTGTACCCAGAAGAGATGTAAACTAACATACCAGTCCTGGCTGTGGTTCCCTTGCCCACCAGCCTCAGCACCTACATCCAAGAGGTGTGTTTTCTGTTTGCCCAGCAACTGTGAACTAGCTTTGGCCTAGACCAAACCAAATACACCATTATCCTGTAGGGTTGCAAGCACATCTTCTCCAATGAGATCTGAACTTCAGCCTTGACAATGGGGCCTCCCTTCCACAGATGTTCCTTTCTTTGGGATTCTCTCCCTGCCAGAGGATATTCTTTAGAATTTTCTTTACCCTTTACAGTTAATAATTCTTTGTATATCACATTCTCTGTTCAAATTACTATGTGATTTCTGTCTCCTAATAGACTCTTATTGAAACAACAGGATGAAGTATCTAATTAAGTATTTTATTTTCTGAACTATCCAGAGTTCTACACGATTCTGCAATTGCAAGGAAACATATCTTTTCTCTACAGGTAGGAAATTTCCATATTCTCCATGGGGATATCTAATGAGCCCAAAAGACACAAAAAGCTTAATAGCTAAGTTTCCCCAAATAAATAGGCCAACCACATCGCAGGAGACAAGTTAAAGCCTAGAGCCCAAAGTTTAAAGTTAGCTCTTCAGTCTCCACTTTAAATACAAGCAGACAACAAAGGATTACCAGACATCTGAGGGAAACCTCTAATAGGAAGAGAATAAATCAAGGAAAAACCAATTTGAATGAAGTAAAAATTATAGAAAGAGTAGAAAAGCTTAAAAAAAAACTAGCACTAATAATATTAGGGAGTTAAAAGATATTATACTGCAACCATGAAACAAAATTTATCTAAAAGATAAAAAGACACTCTGGGGGCTTCCCTGGTGGCGCAGCGGTTGAGAGTCTGCCTGCCGATGCAGGGGACACGGGTTCGTGCCCCGGTCTGGGAAGATCCCACATGCCGCGGAGCAACTGGGCCCGTGAGCCAAAATTACTGAGCCTGCGCGTCTGGAGCCTGTGCTCCGCAACAAGAGAGGCCGCGATAGTGAGAGGCACGTGCACCGCGATGAAGAGTGGCCCCCGCTCTCCACAACTAGAGAAAGCCCTCACACAGAAACGAAGACCCAACACAGCCAAAAATAAATAAATAGATAAAGCAAACTGTCAACAAGTAAAAATAAACACTAAAAATAATTGGAAGTAATTAAAAAAAAAAAAAAGACACTCTGGTAATTGCACTATAGGAAATTAAGGCAAGGATGGCAAAATTAATAAATGCAATAAGTATATTGGAATATGAAATTGTAGAAATCTCCTTGAAAGAGAGCAAAATGACAAAAGTAAGAAAAATAAAGAGAGATGATATGATAATCAGAGGTCTGTTTCAGGAAACCTACATCTGAAAAAGAGGATAGAGAAAACAGCATAATATGATGCATAAAATAAAGCAAAATGTCCCCAAATATTATACAAGAACATAATTTGACCTGCTTAGCACAATGTTTAGAAGTAGAACCACATCAAGTCACATGAAATTCCAGAGCATTGTGGACAGAGAAAAAAATTCAATAAAATTTGAGGGAAATAATATTAGTCATATAAAAATAAGGGAACACAGTGACTTCAGATTTCCCATTGTTAACATTGGAAGCCAAAAGCAACGGGGTAATACCTTCAAAATGTTAATCAAAATTATTTTCAACCTTGAATATTATTCAAAACTAAACAGTCAAGAGTCAGGAAAAAATAAACAATTTTTATTTAATATTCTGAGACATTTTTCTTCATTTGCCATTTTTTAGATGATTCTGTCAAATGTTCTTCACTAAAACAAAGGAGCTAAAGAGGGAAGGATACATACCTTAGGATACATAAACTAGAGATCTGGTGGGAATCCCCAGGAACTTGTTGATAGAAATCTCAATATGACAACTGCAACTAACAAAGAGGGCAACCAGTCCAGACCAGGTGGCCCCAATTCTAGGAGACATTTTTGGAAAGATGAAACTGATGGAATACCTGATGGACCTCCATGTTTTTAGAAGAGATTTAGACATGAATGAGTATAGTAGAAAGTGTACATTGAAAACTCAGCAAATAAACCAACACCAGCAACAAAAAAAGCAACCAGGAATTACAGGACTAAGAAGAAAAAAAATTAGTAAAAATTAAAAGTAACTTAACAGTTTGCCTCATAGTTAGGTATGCATCACATTTGCATTATTTTCATAGATCTAACCAAAATTACCATGTAACTGAATTGGGATGATGAGAGTATTTAAGTAGGTGATAAGAAGGGAAACAAAGACAGTTAATTCTTCATCTTCTATGTTTGGAAATCAGTAATGTTTAACCCTAAAACGTCAAAATATAATCACATAATTTAGCCTTAAAGAGGTAAATTAAAAAATAGTGAGCTAACTGAAAGAAAACTTTAGTAGAGAAAAAAATAAGGGGTGGGTGGTAGAAACAGCTCTTTTTCATAAGAAATCTCAGGGAATTATTTTTCTCTTTAAATTGTATGCATATATAACTGCCATACAGACAGTTTAAAAATATTAATGTCACTATTTCAGTGGGTTAAATTTGAAATACATTATCCAAACCACCTTTTAGTTTGTTTCACATTTTTCATAAATTATATAACAGCAGTTTGGAGAAATGAAAGTGATTATGCTGATGAACTAACTTGAAGTATCATATAAAATCATAAGAGAAAAATACAATGTGTGGTATAGGAACACTTTTGCTCTATAGTCTAAACGCATCTTCTCTGCAATTCAAATACAGCTTGGCCATCATTCAGCCAGAACATTAGGCTCCTTAAAATGTTACCTGTAATGATAGGAAAATACCTCTTTACCTATTCCTCCCTATAACGTATTCACCTTTAAAAGAGTTTTACTTTTCATGGGGGCTTCTCTGGTGGAGCAGTGGTTGAGAGTCTGCCTGCCTATGCAGAAGACACGGGTTCGTGCCCCGGTCCAGGAAGATCCCACATGCTGCGAAGCGGCTGGGCCCAGGAGCCATGGCCGCTGAGCCTACGTGTCCGGAGCCTGTGCTCCGCAAAAGAGTTTTACTTTTTGTAACAAACATGTCCTTCATTTTATTATTAGTGAACTCTAACTTCTTGATAAAACAACATGCTGTCTTCAAGGGGTATTCTTTTCAATAAGGATTGCATTTCTTAAGTGCTTTAGTTTAAATCAAATGTGGATGGTATTTCATAAACTGGAACCATAAAGATTCCTAAAGAGTTAAACTTAATGTGTTTTCACCCCCATTATACAAGTTAGTAAATAATAATTCTGTGGCAGATTAATGGGCATGGCAGATACACCAGCACACCATTTAGTGAATCTCTGAAATCACTGATCTAGTGTTCTACTTAGACATTGTCTCTAACCTATTGCTATTCATGTCTTAGAGTTTTTTGGGGTTTTTTTGTTTGTTTGTTTTTGCGGTACGCGGGCCTCTCACTGTTGTGGCCTCTCCCGTTGCGGAGCACAGTCTCTGGACGCACAGACTCAGCGGCCATTGCTCACGGGCCCAGCCGCTCCGCACATGTGGGATCTTCCCGGACCGGGGCACGAACCCATATCCCCTGCATCGGCAGGCGGACTCTCAACCATTGCACCACCAGGGAAGCCCCATGTCTTAGAGTTTTTATGTTGTCTGTTATGAATTAGTAGAATATAGTTAAAAAATGTATTTTTATATTTTATTTTTTGGGGGGAGACAATTACCAGAGGTGATAATATAAACGTTAGGGACATAAGTGCTGAACTTGGTAAAATAATATTTGATGCTGTATTTCATCTATTTTACTTTTCTTTAAAAAATAACAACAAAAGCTCTCTCAACATGTCACTCCAAATTTAAATTTGATTGTCGACTAAAATAAAAGTTGGACAGTTTTTAGCTAATGCAAATAGTGTCCCCACCCTCATTTCCCAGAAAAAGAAAAAAAGAGAGGCAGTTTTACTGCTTTCACTTTAACATGTGTTACACTTAATCTGTGAAATGAACCTAGTTAAAGATGCCTGTAGGAAAACAAGAAAACAAAAGAGGCAGTTGTTGCAAATCGTTCTCTTCATAGCATTTCCTGAACCTCAACTTCTTTTTGTCTACTCCCATGGCAAGCTCTTTTACATCCCATTCCTGACTGCCAGTGCCTCCTTTCAAATTCAAACTCGAGCAGGTGTGCAGTTCTAGCTCCACTCATAGTTCTACATTTTGATCCTGTCCCTAAACTCTGGACATATCCATTGTTTTGAAGTCCAATAAGGATATATTTTATATTCTCATTTTAATGTTTTCTGTCAATCTGTCCATTTATAGCACCATTATATAGGTCCAAAGCATGAGCTTACTTAGCTGTCTACACACAAATTTGATGTATTTTAATGAAATTAACATATAATAAATAAAAATGTCCTTTAGAAAAACATACTGATTTACCCGCCAGCAGTTTATGAGTGCTCATTTCCTACTCACAAGACACTGACAGTTATCATATTTTAAAATATTTCCAACATGACTGAGCAGACAACTGAACCTCAACATTGTTCCAACTTATAAAATTACACATTGAACCATTATATTATTAGCTTTGATTCAATAGAGGCTAATATAATATAAAGTAAGGGTAGGGAAACTAAATTCCAGAAGCAGAACATCAAGTACTACTGGTCTGGAAAGGTTTCTGAGGAAGGTATTAGAATGTACACATTATGAAAGTTAAGATATGTCCACCTTTGGGACTTTATTTTTTAAAACATAGCTACTTTTGAAATGGTCCTTCTGAGAAAGTTGTTATGAATGTGGCTAGAAAAGATGCAATGCTGGAATGTAGGGAACAGCCTACTATTCTCTGGAAACAACTGTTTATTTCCTTACTGGTTTCGCTATCAGGACTACAAATATGCTTATATTATCATTTGGGAGATGTGTTCACTTCATATCCTGACTGAAAATGTCATGACTTGCTTTTTATTATGATGAAGAAAATATGGAAGTAGTTTCCTCAAGTCATGTTTGTCTATGTTTTTTTTTTAAATTCAAAAGAACAGGTCTCTCACCTTTGGTATTTAAAGCCTTTCTTTTTTTATCAGTCCATGGTTTATTTTCTTCTCATACCACACATCTTTTTGTTTTCCTATAATGTTTCATTCAGGTTCTTTTTTTCTTTCCTATTTTACTCATTTTCTTCTTCAACCCTCTTATTGATCCTCAGACATTCTCAAAGGTAAACGATCTGAAATATAAAACTTCTTGGCAGCAGAGGCAGCATTTTTAAAATCTACAAGAACAATATTTTAAATTTTAGAAGTCTTTCCCCCCTTTCTTTTGGAGTAACAGTAAATCTGGCTGATGTCAGTTTTAGACTTCTAGCATTAAAGGGACTGGAAGACTGCATTCATTAAGTAACTTTTGATGAGAATGGAGTTTTCTTAAATCCATTTACACAATAGATAAAATGTACTCAAACAGCAGAAAGTAAATATTATTCTCTAGAGGAAATAAATTATTTAGTGTGGAAGAACATGTGAAAATATTGGAGCAAAATTAGTTAAAAAAAAAAGAGGAGGGGTGGGGAGAGAGAGAGAGAGAGAAAATTATGATACATTCAGGTCACAGACTGAGTCTAGGATGGATTTTGATTCTTGGAAATTCTCTTTAATTCTTTAAGCTTTAATATTTCAATCTATAGAACTAAGGAGTAAGAGTTGTTAATTAGCAAAATTTCCTCCAATTCAAGAAATCTATAATTTCAAGAACCACTTGTAGCAAAACTTGTGTAGATATTGACTCATTACTTGGAGTGAAGAAAACTGTTAATTCTCTTTTCTTACAGAAATGCATTATGTTAGTGTTAAAAGTAAAATAAAACCAAAAAAAAAAAACATTTAAATTTATCTTTAATACTACAGGTTCTCGGTTAACTTACATGCACATTCAGGAAAACATGGGAGCCCTCCAAGAATTCATTAGTAAAAAGAAAAGACAGAATACACCTCAAGGTACTAATATATTTTGCAACAATAGTGAGTACCATAAAGTCTAAAGAATATTTGTTTGATTTATGTTTCAGGCGCCTTTTGTCAAAAAACTCATTAAATGTTTGGAAACCACTTTTAGTTGAAAAAATGATAGTGGGATAATTTAAGCAGGTAAGTACTTCTAGTTCCTTGAAAAATGCCTGAATGTACAGATGTATCTAATATGAAACAGATTCAAATGTTAATTTTATAGACTGGTATGGAAATGAAGAACAAATGTTGATTTATGTATATAATTTATGGCATTTATAATTCAAAATATTTCATGTTAATTTGGACTCTTAAAACATTGAAAAGTCTCACAGGAAATGTAAACTTATTGTTCTATACCCAAACTTCATAGACCTACAGCTCTCATTTAAGCAACAATCCTTAAGCCAACCTTACTTAAACTGATACTCCATTAGTATTATATTGTGCTGCTGTTTTAAAGTGTAATATTTGCTGAATTAAACTGTAGACATTATCTCTGAGATACAAATGTGACCTCTGAAATCTTAAGCAACTTGCTTGAGGTCATGCAGCTAGTACATCATCCAAGGAAGAATATAAACACAGCCATCTTTCCCCAGAATCCAAGCTCTTAACCACTGTGCGGCACTGCCTCTGATGCATCCATGCAAGAAATGAAGCTTCAAAATTTTCTGCCTGTATAACTCAATAGCAAAGTTTTGTTTGATCATGGCTGATTTTATAAAAACTAAATATGCATTAGGTGAAAGATAATTCATTTTATGAAAGAAAACTCAAAAGCTCAGAAAATATGGCAGGCATGCTAAGGATCATCTAAACCAGAAGAAAATAATCAAGTATATTTGCTCTTTTCTTTTTTCAGGTAAAGTTTAAAATGAACCAAATTTTAAATTAAATAATGTAAGAATGAGTCTGGATAAGTGATATTCATAATGGCCCAGTGTTTACCCGTGGCTGAAGACTTAACTCTGACTCCTACAAATGGTGTTGTCGTTGTGTCCTTTGAGAAACAGAAATCCAAAGGGTAATTTTGTTCTTCAGTTTAGAGTAGGAAGGCAGTGGAATGAGGGATTCAAAATACAAGAGATGAAAAGAATAATTGGAGGCAGAATTTCCCAGAGCATGCATTAACATCCAGAACCCAGGCTTCTGGATTATGTTTTTAAAAGACTACAACCAGGGAAGGAGAGAAGAAAGAGTGGGAAGTGGTGAGTTAAAGGGGGGTGATTTTGAACTGTGGGCACTTGATGTGGGTGACTATGTTTGATTAGTTAAAGCAATGTCTTTCATTCTGTGAAATTGTCATGACAGTGTATTGAATAATCCTTTATAAATGAAGAAAATCCTCTCAATGAATATTTAATATTTCTCTTAAAAATGCAAAATCCTTCTGATGTACCTTGTTATGATTAAAACAAAAAGTAAGAACAAACAAAAAAAGAAATATCAAATTTCCCTTTTATGGTTGCTTTAAAGAATTTGAGGGTGTGAGCTATCAAATAATATATCTGCTGACATAGGTGTCACTTTGTTTCCATAATTATACTAAGAAGGTTAAGTTCTTCACTTTATTTGATAATTACCAGCAGTAGACATGACACAGTTATTAAAAAGTCAGAAAGGTTATGCATTAAATCTGACATCCTTATGGAATACTAAGAGTATTTTCACCTTATTTTTAAAGTTCATTTTATCTTGTATAAAAAATTTTTAAAATACACTGCTTAGTCATATTTTAAGTGACAATAATGCATGTTCTACAACAGAATACAATCTTTCTCATTTTCCATTGATCTAAGTATGAGAATATTTATGTACCATAAATCAATGGCACAGTGTAAAGCAGCAAAGATCTGAACAGAGTGAAGTAAGTGTGCTTTCATCCTTGGTGCCTGCTATGTAATGGGCACAGTAGACACATATGATGTCACCCTTGGATAGTGGCCTTCATTAGAGGTCTAATAGAACTAGAATCTTGAAACTAAGGCTCTCGACTGCCAAAGCCACAATTGATTGTCCTGAGGACAGGCACAAGCCAGAGGTGACAAGCTATGGCCTAAGCACCATCATATCAGTGTTCTCTCAGGTTGTTGCTGGGAGAATATGGAGCTCATAATAAAGAGCACCAGAAAACGATCATTGGAAATTCTTTGTGTAAAGAACATAGGTAAGGTGAGATGGTGTGGTCTATCAGTGAACACAGTGCTAAAGAGCTTCCCTGGAACTTTGTGAAGTCTCTTCTCGTTCTGTACTTTGAGACTGGGAACTGTGTTGATAGTACCAGTAGAGCCATGCATCTTCTTCTACATTCCATCTCTGTTTCCTTGCACTAAATCCAAATAAGTTATACTAATGTGCCTATTCCTCTTGACCCTGAAAAATCTAACCAATTATACCAAAAATGTTTAAAATGCTAAATTAGCAGTCTGAAGATCGAACGTATAGCCTTTTCCTCTACTATTGATTGCATAAGGAGGTAGCACGAGGCATATCATTAAATCCCCTTTGACTCAATGTTTTTGTGTATAAAATGGGACTAATAGTAAGTACATTCCTTACTTAACTCATAGATAATGATGCAAATAAAATGCTATAGGCAAAAGATTTTTTTTTAATTGAGCATATTCTAAAGATGTTAGTGGAACTATTTTATGGACCTAGAAAGGTCTAGAATTTCAAAGATCACAAATCAAGTGGTCTTCATTGTATAGACAGGAGGGTAGGTAGCTACCTTGTCTTCTACTTATAATGTGTGCGATTTGTTTACATGACTATCTTTGCTTTTGAAAGACAAAACAAGGTATAAATTTTAAGAAAGAAAAAGTTCTCAATATAATTTCTAACCAGCTATATTTTTCAGCAAAATAATAAGAATCTACACATAAAACTTAGTCTTATAGTTTGGAATTAGGAACCCAAGAATATAAGTTATGGGTTTCATCAATAAATTTAGACTTTTGGTCATGTGGGGCCCTACAGTTCTTAACAATGGCATCCTATTATCTCAGATGAAAACTATCTCCATTCAGATGAAAAATGGGCGTAATACAATTTGGATCAAAGTTTTTGCAATCTTAGAAGCTCTAGGGGTACTGGAACTTGTAGAACAGTATCTGTTCCTCCATGAAATCATTGACATGTTTATTGAGAAACCGTTATGGAATATGTTAATAATAATAGCTTATTTAAAACAAAGTTGTGATTTAGAGACATACAGTATATAATACATAATGAGTGAACACATTGACTCTTTGTGTGACAGAATCTTCTAAATGCATTACATGTATTAACTCAATCTTCATAGAAACCCTGAGAGATAATGTATTAGTTTCCTGTTGCTGCTCTAACAAATTACCATGATCTTAATGGCCTAAAACCACACAAATATATTCTCTTGTAGTACTAGAGGTGAGAAATTTTAAGTGAGTCATATGAGGTTAAAATCAAGATTTTAGTAAGGCCAGCTCCTTCTGGAGGCTCCAGGAGAGAATCTCTTCCTTGTGTCTCCCAACTTCTAGAGGACACTGGCATTCCTTGGCTTCTAGCCACATCACCCTAATATCTGACTCCATTGTCACATCACCTTTTCCTCTTCTGTAGTCAAATCTCCCTCATAAGAATGCTTACAATTGCATTGGACCTACCCAAATAATCCAGTATAATCTCCCATCTCAAGATTCTTAATCACATCTACAAAGTCTCTTTTACCATTTAAGTAACATATTCAGAGGCTCTGGGAATTAAGACGTCAACATATTTGGTGGAACATTATTCTGTCAACCACAGATGACTATAATTCTCCTCATTTTATAAATAAATGAGAAAACAGGTTTAGAAAGAGATCAAGTAACTTATGTAAGTTTATTCAACTAGGGAAATGGTACTGCCTGAAATCAAATATAGTTATGTCTCAACCTCTTGACCACATTGCCATTCTACCTGTAAGCTAACTGAAGGGGAATAAAGCCCTAAATGTGAATCCTTGGCTGATTCATTTTAACCTCATTCCTAGACAGGGATTCTATGTCACAATACTGGGTCCAGCCTGAAATGGGCTCTCTGAGAATAGATGAGTTAGCTTAAATTTTCTCTCCATCCTCATTAATGTGTACATCAATAGTCCCCAGACTCCTTTGGTGACTCAAATATCTCCCAAACTCAGGTGTCCTTGATAATATGGAGCAACCAAGCCAGGCTTCTTGTGATGTTTTTAATACAGAGAGTCTATTTTTCTGTCCCTGTAATAGCAGAGCTGCATGTTCCCTGTTCTCCATGGTAGTGTTTCTAGATCTTTCATGTGTGCTCAAATCACCTGGTGATTTAGTATAAAAGTGGCTGCCTGACCCACAGCAGACCTGTGTGATCAGAATCTCCCAATGTGGAGTCCAGCTAGGGATGTCTGAACATTTTTTTCTGATTATTCTGACTCACACTTAACTATGAATGTCAGTTTAGGATTATGTCTTGATTCATAATCTAAAAGCATTGGTTCACCATTTTCTTTCTCCAAAGACATTTACCAACATTTTTGGAGACATTTTCTGTTGTCACAAATTAGGAGGTGCTACCGACGTCCAGTGGGTGGAGGCCAGGGGTATCACTAAACATCCTACAATGTGCCAAACAGCACCTTGACAACAAATAATTACCCAACCCAAAAGAAAGCTGTTCCAAAAGGATGTGAGGAGATGGTATCTCAATTTCTTTTAAGCTAAATCCAGTCTTCCTCTGTTCAATTATGTTTCTTCACATCAATAACTGTATTTGCCTTTGACTTTGAAGGAACAAAACAGGGAGAATAAAGGTTGAGAAACTTTCTACATGTTTAAGGCTGGGAGGTAGTAAAATTTCTACATCAGTATTTTCAACACATTTTGTAAAGAGTAATCCAATATTCACTGTCCCCCCAAAAGCAAAAAAAAAACTCTAAGAAATTCTTGAACAACCCGTGCTTCTCTAATCGTGGTTCACTGGCATTGAGTAAATGGTTTCTGGTCTCTGTTATGATTAGCATCAGATCGAGTGAGCATTTACCAAATTTTATAGCCATTGGTCATTGACAGAATAGTTCATCTTGATTTTCTGTCTTGGTTCTGTCTATACCTTACAAGCTGTGTGTCCATGGGCAAATTAATTAATCTCCCCAATCCTCAGTTCCCTCATCTATAAAATGGTTGCCAATTTCATGAACTCCAATATCACACAGATTCTTCTATCTCTACATGACAAAAGAGACTGATGTGTGTATGGGACTCCGTTTCATGGGAAATTATTTTTATTGAGAACTTACTATGCACCCAAGCAATTTGTTTAACATTTTATATACAGTCTCTCCCCAACTCACACACTTTTTTTAAACAACAAATCTAAAGGAAGACAAAGTGTTTTTTTTTTATTTATTCTAAAAAGGACTACACATTCTCTTGCTTTCTAAGAGGTGGGAGGACAAACCATAACCGTGAGAAAATAAATCTCTGAGGTGCTGAATTTCTGGTGATAGAAGGACAGGAGAAGACGTCCTTTGCCAGTTATACTGTTTAAAGTTGAGAAACTCTGTAAGGATTATTTTTATTTTGAACAGCAGAAAGTTTAAATAAGAAGAGTACATGTGTTAATTATATCATGCAACAAAAATTGTATTATTGATTTACAGAGTTTGGGACACTGGCAATACAACAGCCAACAGAACAGAAAAAGCCCATGCTTTCTGAGTGTTAATGTTCTTGTGGCAAAAGACAGATTTTTTTGGAACAGAAGATAGAAGTCACTTCAGAGTCTGGGAATATGTGAAAACCCTGGGAAAGGCCTTGGACTTCACACTGAATATGGATTAGGCTGATTGAGACAATTTCTTCCAAATTACAAAGATCTGGATTGCATAAATGTTTTGGGTTAGCTTTGAACTGTCCATATACTACAGATGAAGAAACTGAGATTTGGTGATTGTGGATTAAGAAATTTGCCCATAGACACACAGTTATTGTTAGATTAAAGAATGCAATTTAATTTTGCCTGATCCTCAAGTGGGAATTCTAATCACCATCCTGTACCATATTCAGTTGTGATAAGGAGTAGAATGGAAGTTAAGTTGATTGCCTCAGTAGCACTTTGTTTATCAAAAGGTAGGCTGTGCTGAAGAAAACATAGTGTGGTCGATAATTAGAAATGTCATATTAATTGAATAATATCTTTCATTGTGGGCTCCACTTACATGTTACTATCTTCTTAGTTGGTCTTATTCACGTATCATGTTTTAAATAAAAGAAAACAAAATGAATAATTTGCAAAAGTAATTATAATGCCCAGAGTTAAATAGCATTGACCAAGTTGCAGGTCCTATTGTAGAAACTGCATATATATTTTTATGAATTTTCACAGGAACCCTGCAAAGCAGTATTACTAGTTTATTTTTTTTTTCATCTGAGATAAATGGTATTTTCTCGAAATTTCTACAAGTAGTAACAGAATTAAGATCCAAATCTAGGTCTATAGGTTGTGAAAGATAAGAACAGAATGTTTCAGATTTTGAAATAGAAGTATTTTATAATATTTTATATATTTTAGTCAGTGTCACTATCTTCAATTCTTAGGCCCACAAACAAATAATGATAATAAAAATAGAATATTGTTATTAAAATTTACGAAATAAAATGAATATTCAAGAAACTTAAATATCAACTTTCCTTTTTTTCAGGTTATGGTGTTTATACTTCTAAAGTTATTAAAGCTTAAACTTGCACTGAGACTTTTGGGAAAACTGTGTTACTACGTTACTGCCTCTCTTTATTGTCCAAAGTAATCAACTGATGTTCAAGCATTGCTCATGACAGAAGTAAAATTTAAAAAGAGTAAAAGAAAAGTGATAGAATGTGCCTAGGTGTAGCCAAACAAACTGGGCACTTAACTTACCCAAAGATTACACCCTGCATGTGACCTTATTTTGATATTCGGCTAGAAATCATTTTATTTTTAGGCATAGAATTGGTTGTTTTTGCTTTAACGGAGGTAATAATAAGTTACTGTTATGACTCTTATTTTTAATTAATTTAGTCGTATAGAAAACCTAGGTACCTGCAATATCTAACTTAAAAAAAAAAGGCAGCAACACAATTCATTCTTTGCAAAATGATGCCACAGGCAAAGCTATTAAAAATCCCTGTAACTCTGCACACTTCACCTGTTTATAAGGTAGACCATTAAAAGGCAATTTGCTACATGAGGGTTGAATTGCACGACAAGTAATATTTACAAATATGAGCAATTAAATTGAAAACTGATTATTTTTGTTATATTACTCTGCCATATGACATTCAATCTATAAATATAAAACAAATTTTTAGGGTAAAGGGGCAATTCCCTGGAATGCAATTGAAAGCAAAATTTATGAATGGGAAAACAGACTTGTGGAAAATCATTACTTAAGAAAAATACTTTGCAATTTAAAGTGGAAATTGTATTTATAATTTGCAGTGGACTTCAGTGAATTTCAAATACTCCCAGCATAAACATTTACATAAACATTTAGGAGTCATGTCTCTATGTTTTACACACTAGGATGTGAAGAAACACATAAAATAAAAACCACAGGAAATTTTTAAATGCATAATTTTACTAACAAACGTTCTTTGAGTCTGGCATATCCTCTTCAAAGTAAAAGACATATTTATCTCTTTATACTGGCACTATCATAATTATGATACATTGAACAAGTAAAATATTTTTGAGGAGAATAATACTTCCTGTTAAAAACTTTATCCCATTCTCCCCACCCCTGTCCCCCATCAAAGTAGTTTTTGCTTCACATTTTTAAAAAATACAAAATAATCCTCTTAATTATGATGGCTATGATCAAAACATGTTGTGAGGATGGAAACTGAGAGATCCTGGGGGTAGAATAGGAACATCTGGTCTGCAAAATGGCCATGACCTCATTTATACACTATTCTCCACACATGTCAATCTACATGCAACCCCTCTTTGCTCTGTCTTCTGCACAGACATTTCTTTAATATGTTGAAACAGCTGAGGTGTGTATTTCTCTATCTCCTCTTTGCAATTTAAGTCAATCTCAAAATTATCCGCTTAAAAAATCTTCCCTTTCCTCTTTCTCCCACATGAGACCTGGTTAAGTGCCTCTTACTGGAAATTTTGTAATTCCCAGTATGATAGTTGTTATTACACTGAGTTATTAACATTTTTAATGTTCTGAATTAAAATTAAATGTCTTCTAAAATTTAAAAAAAACTCTTTGAAGTTGAAGATTATTTATTTTATATCAGAAACACTAGTAGCCTGTCACAATAGTTGACATTTTGAAGAAGCTTAGAAGTTTAGGATTAATAATAACATTTTTTTTTCTGCCATGAATGTTGTTGCATGGTCCATGTATTTGATAATATACAAATAGGTATATGTATAGATAGATACCTATTGTATGTTATCAATTGTATAGGTAATATATATACATATATATAAACACATATCCATATATAGTTACATTCATGTATATGCATGCATATCTGTTTGTGTATAAAATCATATGTGAATATATTTCCTCCAACTTGAATATTTACTTGTTCTTGTTAAATCAGGTTACCTAGCATATCCTTGGTCTTTGTGTGGCTTCCAAGTGACAGAAGAAATCAATTATATGGTTGAAATTCATTTTTAAAATGTTAAATAAATTTTTTAAATGCACCATGACTGCACATAAAAATTGAGTACTCACCTAGATGAGCATTATATGAATTATCATTTTTGTGCTAATGAACAAATATATTCAGTAGGGTGAAATACGTGAGAAATTACCATTCACTATAAAATTAATGAAACAGAAAAAATTTCCCTTTGCAATCTGAAGTCTTTTTTAACTCAATGTATATATTGATATTCAAGCTTTCAAGTGCAGCTCGCTCAGTCAAGTTTCAGCATGCTTACGTCACTGTTGCCCTCCAGAAATTGAAAATTTTTTTCCCTATGAATTTCATGTGAACATGAAAATGGAAAGAATGAATATGAGGGTTGATACAGTACCTCCGGAGGGTCCAAGCTTATCATTCTCACGATCAATTATTTTCAGATGCCTCATGAAGGTTAAATGTTTTCCAAAACTTCATTACAATTTGGATTTCAGAAAGCCTATCCTGGAAATAAATGTGTAAGTCAGATCTTCATAAACCCCATGGTAGAGGAGATCTCTGTTAATGCCCTGTGCCTCATGATTGTGGAAATTAAAGTTGTCTTACAGGTAGACTCAGAGGAGAAAATTATTATAGATATATTTGGTGAAGATTTTCCTATGCAAAAGAAAATAGTTAAGGTTTATTTGTTGTATTCTTTTCATGTGTGTGTGTGTGTGTGTGTGTGTGTGTGCATGTTCATGTGTGTGTATATGTGTGTCTCCTTGGGCCTCATTTTTAGGATTAATATCTTAGAAAAGACTGCATTTCATCTTCTGTTGGACACAAAATTAAAGCATAAGGGTAAAGGCATGATTAGTTTACTATATGCAAACATTTGGATATTTGCACTAAAATGGCAATGAATATTACTGAGTGTATAAGGCAGACTGAAGGCTAACCTGGTGTAAAAAAAAAAAAAAAATCTAGTTGCTGATAAAAATGGGTTGGTATTTCAGCATTGCTCCACAAATTCAGTCAAGGGTTTGGCTTATTGCTTCTTCATCACATAGGTCATTTTCCCCTTCTGCATCACTGAGAATGAATCTGGTCATGTTCTCATGTCAGCCCACAGCAAGGAAAAAAGAGAGAATGGGCTAAATTATTAATATTCTGTGCCTATTTTAAATGTGAGGGTTTGTTTCCCCTACATAATCAAGCAATTCTCAGACACCAGCTGAGTTTCTCACAATTCAACTCAATCCTCCTCCTACTGTCTACATGGCCATAGCATCAGATCCCACAGGACTATCCCCACACCCTCAGAAACAATCACAAATCCAGGATGTCACCTGAGCTTCTGACCAGCTGGCTATAGACTGCCAATTTCTACAACCCCCTCTATGGGTTTGATTAATTTGCTAGAGCGCTCACAGAACTCAGAGAAACATTTCACTTACTACATTTTTGGTTTATTATAAAAGGATATAACTCAGAACAGCCACATGTAAGAGATGCATGGGGCAAAAGAAAGGATGAGGATCTTCCATGCTGTCTCCAAGCAGGCCACTCTCCCAGCACCTCCACTTGCTCATCAACCCAAAAGCTCTCCAAACTTCATCCTTTTGGGTTTTTATGGAGACTTCATTACATAGGCACGACAGATTAAATCTTTGGTCACTGGTCATTGATTCAACCTCCAGCCTCTCTCTTTTTGCTAGACGTTCAGGAGGATGGTGCTAAAAGTTCCAACTCTCTGATCCCTTGGTTTGTTCTCCTGGCAACCAACCCCCATCCCTGGGTGGGCTCAAAAGTCATCTCATTAACATAACAAGAGACACTTTTATTGCTCTCCTCACTTAGGAAATTCTAAGGGCTTTAGGAGCTCTGTGCCAGGAAAGGGAACAAAGACTAAATACATATTTCTTATTATAAATCACAGTATCATTCTCATACGTGATATTTTAATGCCAAGGCCTGGAAGTGAACATGTCATTTCTGTCCACCCCGAATTGGCCTGAATTTATTTATGTGACTGCTCATAACTGCAAGGAAAATTGTGAAATGTAGGCTCTGGCTATGTGCTGAGTTTAAACTCTGGTGGGAGACTCATCAATTAAAAGGAAGAAATAGAGAATGGATGCTGAGAGGTAGGTAGGTGTATCTGTCTCTCTGATGTCTGGCAAAAGTTTTTAAATTCTCTGAATTTTTTTTTTTTTTTAACTTTTAGTCTGTTCCCACTCAGAATGACTTAGAAGAGAGTAAAGAATATTACTATAAGTTGAATTCAAAATGTTCTAATTTGCTTGTGCTATAGTCAGTAGTCTAAAACACTATGCTTCCAACTATGCTTATGTTGTCTTTTGTGAATTAAATCATAGAGAGCAGCCACAGTTAATTGTCTTTGTAAGAGTTACCAATTACAATGTTAGGCATATTTTCTAAAATGATCTTATACTTCCTATTGTTGACCTGAAATAAATGGGTTGCCAGATATTTCTTCAGCAAAGATGGGTTTATTCAGGATCAGTTGAGAATTGCAGTTCAGAGTCAACAACAATGGTGATCCATGGGCAAGTTCCCACACAGCAAAGGAAAGAAAACATTTTTACAGAATGGCAAAAAAAAAAAAAAAAAACAGGGAGGGCTACAGTAAACAAAGAGTCCAAGGCTTTTCATTGGCTGAGTATTTGACAGGAAATAAGAGGAGTCTTTCTTCTTCCTGCTGGTTTCTGCTGTTGTGACGGGGCATAGGAGCTCCCCCTTCTGGTCTTCCAAATCTATTTACTTGAGGTTTCTGTTTATTAATTTTATATTTCCTTCCTTTGATCAAGATCTTTCTCTGAAAGCATCTCTGATCAAGAGTCAGGTTTTCTAGTTTCAGTGGCTTTTTGTCCCTCAGTGCCAGGAAGGAACTTTGTTGGGTGTAATGTCCCATGTTGGAGGGAAAACACACAAATTGGAAACCTGTTAAGGTCACATTCCAGTAACAAGGACGGGTAGGATGAAGAGCTCTCAGGCACTTTTTGTCTGAAGTCCATATGTTATCAAGATCATAGACACTGGAGATCATCTGAAGCATTACATCATCATCAAAGGTTTAATGACAAACTTCCAACAGGCTTGGTCTGGATATCTCAAGAAAGCTGTCTCATCAGATGTCATCTGCTTTAATTCTGGAAAATCTTTATTTTCAGGTCACCGGATGTTATGCAGGTCCAGTCAGGGTTCCACACTTTCCTTAGGTGTGTTGCATGAATCCAAGAGTTTATTCCTTGGAACTTGGCAGAGCAAGGGTTGGTTAGCAGTACTTGAATGGGGCCTTTTCAGTGAAGTTTAAGAGAGTCTTTCTGAAGGTGTTTTTTTCCAGTAGACGAAATATCCAGATTACAAGGTGTGATGCTTAAGATCTTTGTCTCCCAAGAGCTCATGGTGAAAAGATTGCTCCACCAAAGCACAGTTATTTTTAATAGAAGCAATTAGGCCTTTGCAATATTGGAGCACTTCTCCCTTTATTAGCTGTGGATCAAAAAAAGCAGGAGCCAAGTACACTGGGCATCCAGCAACTCTCTCGAAGAGTGAGTTTATGAGTTCCAAAAGGGATGGTTCTGAGATTTAGAAGGATCAGAGACACTGCTTTTGGCCTAGGTATTTGGAAGGCTTCTACAACTTTTGCCAATTGAGTCTTAAAAATGTCCTTAGTGCATTTGACTAAACCAGAGAATTGAGGGTGGTAAGTACAGTGAAA
This sequence comes from Hyperoodon ampullatus, assembly GCF_949752795.1. Lineage (NCBI taxonomy): Eukaryota > Metazoa > Chordata > Mammalia > Artiodactyla > Ziphiidae > Hyperoodon > Hyperoodon ampullatus. The sequence goes on from NC_136918.1 coordinate 123,363,927, forward strand.
GTGTTATAAAACTAACCAAATGGTGCAAACTTAAAGCACCTGGCTGTTAAAATGGGTTCCTCGATCATTGTGATGCTCACGAGGGCTTCCCCAGGTAGGGATAATCTTTTCCTACAGGACTTTTGTCACAGAAGAGGCAATAGCTTGTCTTCCAGGGAAGGCTTTTGTCCAGTGTGAAAACATACAGACCATAACTAAAATATATTTATATCCATTAGACAGAAGAAGTTATGGGAAATCCAACTGCTTGAACTTGAAAAGTCCATTAGGCAGTTTAAAATGTCCAGGAACATTACAAACAGACTGCCTGGGTTGTATTTGGACAAGTGGGACAAGTGAGGTAGGCACTTTTTTTGTGGCCCTGTTAATGTTTCCCCACCAATATTGATTAATGAAGGCAAACGTTTTGTCAGTAGACCAATGGTTTAATGCACATACAGTGGTAAGGAGTCGGAATTTTAGAGTCTCCAGTAGGACCCTAAATGCTATTTTGTCCAAACCAGAGCTCATTTTGTTTCATCAAACCAATAACTGATGAATTTCTAATCTCAGTTTTCCTCTTTTGAGGCCAATTGTTGGAGTTCTTTAGCCAGATTTCCTAAGTTATCGTTTGGGGAAATGTCCCTTTTGACTATGACAAAGATTTGACTGTTGTTGGTTCCTTTAAGGGCAATATTCCTTGCAAAAATATCAAGATGATTTCCCTTAGCATCCAGAGTCAAGTTTAGAATACCTCAGAGTCTTAATTTAGCTAAAGCAGCAGGTTGCCTCCAATAATTCCTGAATAAAGGGGCCATTTTAAATTTTATTTCAGCCAGAAGTAAGGAAGCCACATTGCTTCCCTAACATTCCAAAATCATGAGCTGCTCTGAAAGCATATCTACTATCAGTAGCAAATTGGCAGTTCTGTACTTGGGTAAAGTACAAACCCCTGTAAAAGTGTATAATTCAGCTCTTGGACTGAAGTCACCATAGGTGAAGGTATGACCTCGACAACATCAAAAGGGAGTCATAATAGCATACCCTGCACCATATTTACCACCATCACCATTTAAATATGAACCATCAGTGAACCATGAGACATCACCTTACCCAATGGAATTTTCTGTAGATCATCGCAAGGAGTCAGATATTAAGCAGTCACAAGAGACTTTGTGGGTGATGGAGGGGAGGAAGTAGGGGAGAAAAGTAGAATGTAAAAGAGTTATGGGAGGGCTTCCCTGGTGACACAGTGGTTAAGAATCTGCCTGCCAGTGCAGAGGACACATGTTCGAGCCCTGGTCTGGGAAGATCCCACATGCCGTGGAGCAACTAAGCCCATGTGCCACAACTACTAAGCCTGTGCTCTAGAGCCCGCAGGCCACAACTACTGAGCCTGTATGCCATAGCTGCTGAAGCCTGTGCACCTGGGGTCCATGTTCTGTAATGGGAGAAGCCACAGCAATAAGAAACTCACGCACTGCAATGAGGAGTGACCCCCACTCGCCGCAACTAAAGAAAAGCCCGCACGCACCAATGAAGACACAATGCAGCCAAAAATAAAAATAAATGAAAAAAAAATTAAAAAAAAAAAAAGAGTTATAGGAGGAGCAGTTAACAAAATAAATTTGTATGAGGTGAGGTTAATGGCTGAGAAATGTTAAGTGTGATGAAAATTCAGGAGAGCTTCTACTGCATGAGGTATAAAAATGGTTAAAGGGGACCCCATAATGATTTTCTCAGTGGTCTTAACTAAAAGGGCAGTGGCTGCAATGGCTCTAAGTCAAGGGGTGTATCCCTGTGCCACAGTATCCAGTTGCTGGCTATAACACCCTATGGGTTGATACCGGTCTTCCTGTTTTTTCAGTGAGTACCCCAAGGACATTCCTTTCCTTGATAACAAAATAATAGCACCTGCTAAAAATTTTACATGAGAGAAGACACTGCACAAAGGTGGATAATGAGAAAGGATGGTCCTAAAACACCCAGCAAATACCTTTACAAACACCCCATCACAAATTGGACCATAGGTCAGTTCCTGAACCAAGCTTGACAAACGGTGACCTTACATCTCAGTTTTCCCCAAAGTGTTGTTAGCTGTTATTCTGTCATAATTAGATAGTGCCCCCTTTCAATCTTAAAATTGTCACAGTTTGGATAATAAATTGTATTTCTATTCTATCCAAAGTCAATCTGGTCAAATCCTGAAATTTAGAATGGGATCAGCTTTTGTTGGAGCATATGTGCATGATGAACAAAAGGGGAATTTCTGAATGAAATAAGGTTCTTTATAAAAGATAAAGAAAATGGATATCTTACCAATGGACATTGGTAAGATATCACCAATGTCCTTCAAGGGATCTTTTCCTGATGTGGTGGGCTGAATTGTTTCGCCTCTAAATTGACATGTTGGCGCTCTAACCCTCAATGTGACTTGGAGGTAACAGTAGTTAAGTGAGGTCATGAGGAAGGGACCTTAATCCAATAAGACTGGTGTCATAAGAAAAGGAAGAGACAACAGAAATCCCTCTCTTTCTGTGCACACAGAGAATAAGCCATGTGAGGATGCAATGAGAAGGTGGCTGTCTACAAACCAGGCGAAGAACTCCCCCCAGAAACTAACCCTGAAGCCAACTTGATCTTAAACTTCCATCCTCCAGAGCCATAAGAAAGTAACTTTGTGTTGTTTAGGTCACCCACTGTGTAGTATTTTTTTATGGCAGCCTGAGAGAATGAATATACCTGTTACATATATTTTTATTTTGTAAAGATATGGGAGCTTACCTCTGATGCTGGGTACTTTCAATTGTGGGTGCTTAAGGGGAACATGGGCTCTGATTTTCTATATTTTTCCACTCCATCTGCCTCTGCATTTAGGACTTCCCTAATTATGGAGCTAATCCCTCAACTCTTTGGATGAAGAGTCTTAATGTACAACTACCCCACAGTCCTCAAGCTTTTAAAATGTCATATGCTATGTGTATATTCTTGGATAATTGTGACCCATTTTAGTAGAGTTCCCCTACACCCCACTTATGTGTTGACTGATGTGTGGTAACTTGGATGGGCTCAATATAAATGCCGTCCAGCTTGTACAAGAAAAAACAGAGAAGCTTTTAATATGAGATGAAAGAATATTAAGGAGAGCTTAAAAGAGAAGTGTTTAGTCAGAATTGTAGTGAAATTCATGCTCTAAGTTTGAGAAAAGGATGATTTTCAAAATTAACCTCAACTTGGAACTTCTTAATATTTGTTCTAATGTTCTTATTCCTACTCACTTTTTCTCCCGTACTTGAAAAGCCTTTTTGATGGAGAACATCACTTCCCATATGCTGTATTTGTCCTTAATAGAGAACCTCAGGTTAAATTCCCTTATGGCTCTATTAGATTTGCTTTTCCTCAAGATTGTTATTAAGGCACATTTACCAAGATAGTAACTACCTAATAGAGGCATTCATTTTAAATTTAATATACAAGTTCTGCAAAATTCAGGGCAGGAGTGGGTGGAAGGCCTATGCGGATATACACAATTAGGCTGGGCTGGGACTGTCACTACCTAATTGTTAAGGGCTGCAGTTCATTGGTTTCTAAAGATTTTATTTACATGTCACTATTGAGGATATAAAAAAGGATGTTTTAACATGTCCAGGAGGATCTGGAAAAGCAACCTGCAATAAAATACACTAGAACTTCTGCAGTAAAACATGCATATTCTCATTAAGTATGATAAAGGCTATAAGGTCAGTTCAGGTCAGCTTTTGCTTCTGAAAGAGCTTAGGTCACCTTTAATTTGCACCCATCTGAGTTATCCTTTTTTTAACTTGCTTTGTTCCTTTAAGCTCTTATTTTTTAAAGAGTTTTGGATTTCAGAATTGGGTAAAGGGTTATAAACCTGCAATATTTTCACAGTCCAAATTTATGAGGAAGAAGCTGAGACAAAGTGAATAAAGAAACCCGTTCAGGTTTCCACAGCTGCTACCTGATGAAGGCATGATTCAAATTCCTTCAGTGCAGATTTACTAGGTCACCTCAGTGAAATGAATAACAGAGCAGGAAAATTCTACTTTCTTTAGTGAGGTAAGGAAGGTGTCTTGGAATAGGTGGCCTTTTGGTTTTGCACTGTTGAATTTTTATAAATGTGTTACTTTATGCTTTTCCTCACCAAGTAAATTAAACCCAGTTAGCTAAGGAAAGAGATTCAAACATGACTTTTGGATGTTTGGCTGGGACAGACATTTGGAAATGAACCAGAAAGGGAAGAAGGGCCAGATCGTAGACTCTAAACATTGCTTTAAGGACTTGGAAATGCAGACACTAACCGGGAAGTAAAAGGAAAAAAAAGGTTAAATGATGAAATCGTAGGTTAGAGTTGCAGGGGATAATGAGTTAACAATATATGAATAGCGAGCAAGGTAGGGAACTTTATATATGCATATATGTGAACATTTTTATATGTGTAACTTCTATAACTAAACAAAAATAATCACTTGTGGTCCCCATCAAACACTGCCTTCTAAATCTTTGCATAAATTCACACGGACTCTTGTTGCTACTTTTAACAAATCGAATTTGTACTAGGTCCATGATTATTAAAATGACATGGCTCTGTCCTTATCAATTAGGGTACTATCTATATAATTCAAATTGTGGTACAAACATAGCATGTACTTGAAATTTATAAGTTTAAAGCTACTTTGAAAGAGATTTTTAATAGAATTCTAGTCAACTTTTGGTATTAGTACTTTGATTAGTTTAAGGATTCACTATTAAAAACATTAGAAATGATACTATTATGGAGAAATGTCAGAGATAGCTGGTTATCTCACAAGCTTCCAAGTTGTAATAATGTTACATAAACACAACCGATTGGATTGATTTGAGGATCCTATCTGAAGACCTCACTCACTGAGTAAAAACAGAATGCACTGAGTTAACTAAAATTTCAATGTTTCTATGGGGAAAGACGGGAAGAGGGAATATATAAATTAAATAGAATATATTTCTTCTCAGTGTATGGAAATAAATCAAGATTGATTACAGAGAGAGGGTCAGGCAAAATAAGGTGTCAAAATCTGTAATGAAATATCAAAATTGTAGAAGCAGTTAATAAAAATGTGTTAGCTGCAGGTTACAGGTCGTCATGGCTTTTATCGTTATATGAGACAATTAACTATAGTAGCACTCAAATAACACCAAGGTAATAATTAAAGTTCTGTCAGGTTCCCTATTATAAAGTCCAGTCTTTCATGCTCAGCCATTGGCTCAAGGATGAAATTTAGGGCACAGCTGAAGGCTAAGATATCTTAGTATCTAAGTGGGATATATTGGATAAAAATGTACACACTCTCTGTATATATACCTGTGTGTATCTACCTATGTATATATGTATTTCTCTCTGTGTGGGTTTATATACATATTCTAAAAAATGAAGAAACAGGATTAGCTTTAACATACATTTGTTTATTTATTTATTTATTTTTTTTGTGGTACGCGGGCCTCTCACTCTTGTGGCCTCTCCCGTTGCGGAGCACAGGCTCCGGACGCGGAAGCCCAGCGGCCATGGCTCATGGGCCCAGCCACTCCGCAGCATGTGGGCTCCTCCCGGACCGGGGCACGAACCCATGTCCCCTGCATCAGCAGGCGGACTCTCAACCACTGCGCCACCAGGGAAGCCCTCTAACATACAGTTTTCAAAAGTTAAATTTCAAAAGTGAAAACTTCAGGGAGTTTACTCAATTAATCAGGAGTCATCCATTTGTCTTTGAGCTACCGATTCTAGTTTTTTACCAGAGCTGTGTGTGTGTGTGTGTGTGTGTGTGTGTGTGACATCATTTCTCCTTAAAATTAAGCTCATTTACATAAATTCATCTTACATAGTTTATAGTCATGCTTTATCAAGTTTTCCATTTATCTTTTACTTTTCTCACACTTTCGCACTAACTCTGAAGAATGTTTTTGAGTTTAAACATTAAATTGTCAGTGTTGTTCAATATTTTAAAGGTGCAGACAATGTGTTAATCATCCCCAAAAGCTGATAGACCTATGAGAGATCCCAGACAGACCCATTCCGGCAGCCATGCTTATGTGTAATTCATTAAAGGACTTTTTCTTAATCCCAAATTCATTTTCATGTTTCTACTTTTAATTATCGTTCTTTATTTTACTGATTAAAAACACAAGAAATGACTGGGACATAAAAAATGTAAACTTTGTGACAAAAATTTGATATGAGCAAATTAAAAAAAAGGAAGATCACCATGCTAAGCAGTTTTTCCTGGATACTTTCATGTTTGTCTTATGTCCCAGCCCCTTCAAGATGGTGTCTGAGAAGAGTGAGACATTTTTCTATGCAACATTCTTAGAGAAGTCATGTGTTTTGCAAAGCTAAGCTTCTTGATTATGTTGAAATTCAAATACAAGCTAAATATAATTCCCAGATGAACATACTTATGCATATCATACATTATTAACTTCTGTACAATATTAAATAAAAAACATTTCCAGGCATCCTGGCATGAATTAAAAATATGGATGCCACCATACTATTGATTATTGTTCTACATAGTTACACTTTGATATGCATAGTAATGCAAAATAAATATGCTAAGAATCTTTCAATGATACACACTATTCTTCTGAAAATTCTAAGATACATTTTGCACAAAATTCATACTCTATATCCACTATTCCATGAAAAAAAATTGATCTATTTCAAATATAATTCTCTATCACACAATGTATTTAGAATTTCTCTGTGGAGTAGTCTCAGGCTTTTTACATATGTTTGAATAGTAACAAGATTTCTATAATACAGAATTCATCACATTATTATTATTAATAATAGACTACTATAAATCCCATCACTGTGTGAACATTTAACACGTGCCATCTCTAATTTTCACAGAAGAGTCCTGTTTGCTAAACAACCTCAGTAATTTCAATCATGATACTATTGTTGAAAATCTGTCAATATTCAAGCCACTGTGACGGGTGCAGGAGAAACCAAGTGATAGAAAATCATTTCAGAGCTCTCTAACCTCAAAAAGCCTATCATCTAACTAGAGATATTGACTACAAAAAAAAAGGATGTCTACCAATTCAAGGCTTCTCTCGTTATGATGTCTTAAATATTTTACTGGCCTCCTAGCTAATCATTTCATTTTTATATGCCAAAAAATGCATATACATGATATGTGTGTATGTGTAGAAATTTTTACACAAACTTAAAAAATAATTACTTTTGTTAATTTTAATAGAATCAATATATGGAACTATATTAGCCATAGTGAAAAATGAGAACTCAATCAAACTCAATATCAAAGTTTAATATTTCTGTATAACTTTCTTAGAGAAAACAAGGGACCAGCATTTAGAGTCTGAAATTAGCATTGCTAAGATAAAGAATCACAACTGGGAAAGAATCATTTCTAAATACAACAAACCTTATTTCCAATCAGAAAGTAATCACCATTTCTAAGCTACATTGGGCTGAATTTCCTGCTAACAAATGATAATATAGAACTCTATGAAAATTAATGTTCCACTGAGAGCTCCAAAAATGATCTCCTCTAAAGATAATACTGGTGCATTAAAATAAAGAATTACACATTAAGTTTCAAGTTAAAACTCTATAGCATTAATGCAAAAATAGTCTGTGATGTATCTACTTTATTTTTTAAAACAGTTTTTAAACTGTTGGAAGATGTTTAGAGAAATTAATCTATACCAATTTTAAGATCACAGTGAGACTCATTTCTCAGAAATTTGCAGAGGTATTTCAAACAAATAAAACAAAGTTTTATTTTTTATTTTGTTTTTATTTCAAATAATTTCAGAAATAATATTTAATTCCCATTATTGATAGAAGGTAACCATTTTCACTGCTATTCATTATTTTATACATTTTTTTGATTTGCACTTCCATGTCATTATGTACTGTTTGATTATTATTTTTTTTTACATCTCCTTTCCTTTCATTGAAAAAACATTTAGAAAATGGCAGTCTCTATCAATGGGCACAACAAATCAACAAGAATATACAAGTGGAAAACAGAAGATAAAACCAAAAATGCCATTGGTTTCTTTATTTGGTTAAGAGCACAAAATGTTAGTAACTTACTTTTCTTTGACTTAGACACCATTGTTTCATTCTTTCTTCTTTTTCTTTTTCTTTTATTTCTACTTTAAAGACATTAGATTATGTTAGGAATGTTCTTTGCAGTTTGGAAATGAGCCAAAAAGATACAAGCACTGAAAAAAGAGGTATCTTTCCACACTCCTCACTATACCACTTTCAACTTGCATACACAAACTTCTGTTCAGGTGGTTCTTACCATTAGATTATTCTCTCACTAAGAAGAAAAGTAAAATGCACCCCTAAGTTCACAGAAGCACTATTCATAGTAGCCAAGACATGGAAACAAGCTAAATATTCATCAACAGATGAATGGATAAAGAAGATGTGGTACATATATACAATGGGATACTACTCAGCCATAAAAAAAGAATGAAATAATGTCATTTGCAGCAACATTGATGGACCTAGAGATTATCATGCTAAGTGAAGTAAGTCAGAAAGAGAAAGACAAATACCGTATGATATCACTTATATGTGGAATCTAAAATATGACACAAATGAACTTATATATGAAAAAGAAATAGACTCATAGACATAGAGAACAGATTTCTGGTTTTCAAGGGGGAAGAGGGGTGGGGGAGGGATAGATTGGGAGTTTGGGACTAGCAGATGCAAACTACTACACATAGAATGGATAAACAGCAAGGCCCTAATGTATAGCAGAGGGAACTCTATTCAATATCCTGTGATAAAACATAATGAAAAAGAATACAGAAAAGAATGTGTAAATATAGAAAAGAAAGTGTGTGCTTATATATACATATATATATTTACACCTATATATAACTGAATTTATACGTATATATAACTGAATCAATTTGCTGTACAGTGGATATTAACAGAACACTGTAAATCAAATATACTTCATTAAAATAAATTTTTAAAAAGGAAGAAAAGCATAAAATAGGGAATGCCCCATGTTAAAGACACCAGTTTTAGTTTATTATACAAGTGTCTACAAGAGGGGTAGTAAGAGGACTAGCTTTGCTGGTGTATAATCTACAGCATCGTGAGCTACTGAGATGTGGTACGGTTTCTGCTGAAGGATCCGTATTTATTCTCCACGTACTAGCTTGGCTGTGCTCAGTGACCAGTGCCTATTCTGATTGATTCATGTCTCACTCGCTGTTAAATATTTTTAATATCACCCCTCCTCTGCTGAGTGACTTTGAGCAAACTAATCCTCTCTCAGTTTCAGTAGTGAAACAAGAAATTTGAACTGTATAGTCTCCCAAGTCCCTTTCACACATTACATTCTATCACTTGTGGTTTAGCTATACACACAATGAGTAGGAGTCAACATGGAGAGTGAGAATGCCAGAGAGTGAATTTTTGAGAAAATCACAACTCAACTACTGGTTAGAAGATATAGTATCAATTATTTAAATGGAAGTTGAGAACAGACACTGCAGAATTTTATGGAGTTAATTTCCTCTATTAGATGACTTGGGACTATGTAGAAATGGGAGCCAGCTGGTTTTGTAACATTAGCCTTTTTTTTTTTTTTTTTTTTTTGCGGTACGCGGGCCTCTCACTGTTGTGGCCTCTCCCGTTGTGGAGCACAGGCTCCGGACGTGCAGGCTCAGCGGCCATGGCTCACGGGCCCAGCTGCTCCACAGCATGTGGGATCTTCCCAGACCAGGGCACAAACCCGTGTCCCATGCATCGGCAGGCAGACTCTCAACCACTGTGACACCAGGGAAGCCCCTGTAACATCAATCTTGTAGAGTACAAAGAATAATGTTAAATAGGGTCTTCTTTTACAAGCTTGCCAGGCAATTCCAGGTTTCTTGAAAAGAACTACAGAGCTAGAAATTTCAAAAATGTTAAGTCTACTATTTTGCTTGTCATTTATAAGTATTTTTTTTTAACAAAAAGGTGAAAATTGGGCTTCCTTGGTGGCACAGTCGTTGAGAATCCACCTGCCAATGCAGGGGACACAGGTTCATGCCCTGGTCTGGGAAGATCCCACATGTCGTGGAGGGGCTAGGCCCGTGAGCCACGGCCACTGAGGCTGTGTGTCCAGAGCCTGTGCTCTGCAATGGGAGAGGCCACAACAGTGAGAGGCCCGCATACCCCAAAAAATAAATAAATAAATAAAATAATGGTGAAAATTGAGTCCAGCTGGTGAATATGAAAACACGTTAGTAGTGTAAGCAGGCTAAGCAAATATTAATAATTTATTATTTTTTATCATAGACTATCATTCTTCAGTTCATAAATGCATGGGATACAGCATCTACTACATCACAGGCATTATGTTACCTCTTGGGAACACAAACTACTCATACTCAAATCTTTTTCTCAGGGTCTGCCTTTGGGAAAATCTAGCTTAAATTAGTGTGTGTGTGTGTGTGTGTGTGTGCACATGTGCGCATGCATGCACAGGCACACACATACACATGTGCCCATGTTAAAGTGTTTGGGGCAGGGTGGGAGGTGGCATGTCGGGCATTCCAGGGAACTGGAACATCGTATATGAAAGCATGGAGGTGGGAAGTAAAGAGGATTCTAGAAACACTTAATAATGTACAAAATGACTAGAGGATGCAACATACATAGAGAGGAGTAAGAGAACATACTCTGGTGGATGTTGGAAGCAAGAAAATAAATAGTCTTCTATGGCCCATTAAAAAGAATTTGGGGCTTCCCCGGTGGCGCAGTGGTTGGGAGTCCGCCTGCCGATGCAGGGGACGTGGGTTCGTGCCCCGGTCTGGGAGGATCCCACGTGCCGCAGAGCGGCTGGGCCGGTGAGCTATGGCTGCTGAGCCTGTGAGTCCGGAGCCTGTGCCCCGCGATGGGAGAGGCCACAACAGTGAGAGGCCCGCGTACTGCCAAAAAAAAAAAAAAAAAAAAAAAAAGAATTTGTACTTGTTCACGAAGACCATTAGAAACACATTGAGAAAAGGATATTCCAATCAGAGGGAATTGCTTGGGTACACATGCTATTGCTTGAAGACGTTTTGCATATTCCTTTAAAATGATATAGAAGTCTAAGTGTGCTAATGGGAAGATGATAAGGGAGCAAGATATAGATAACGGTTATTAGAGCTGTTTAAAATTGATTTGTTTTATTTGATCAACATATTTTGGTTGCCGATAGAAGAAAAAAAGAAAAAAAAAATGGAACTCATACTCTTCCGTCATATTAACAATAGGATAACATGGTTTCAACTGCCTTGTATTTGAATTATCTGATCCTTTCTTCTGCTTACTCTAGTCTGCTGTTGAACTCCTCATTGACTTTTTCAGTTCAGTTCTTGTATTCTTCAGCTCTATGATTTTTTGTCGGATGCTTTTTTGTATTTTCTGTCTCTTTGTTGAAATTTTCAGTTGTTCACGCATTGCTCTCCTGGCCTCAGTGGGCATCTTTATGGCCTTTATTTTGAACACTTTATTGAGTAAATCACTTATCTCCATTTCATTAGGGTAGGTTTCTAGATAGCTATCTTGTTTTTTTGTTTGGAACATATCCCCTTGTTTATTCTCCTTGACTCTTTGTGTTGGTTTCTGTGCATTAGATAAAACAGTCACCTCTTGGACTTCTCTGGCAGTCCAGTGGTTAGGATTCTGCACTTCCAATGCAGGGGGCATGGGTTCGATAGCTGGTAAGGGAAATAAGATCCAACATATGTCATACGGTGTGGTCATTAAAAAAAAAAAAAAAAGAGCTACCTCTTGTAGTATTGACAGAGTGGCCTTGTGCAGGAGACAGATCTTATTAATCAGTTGGCCTGAGCTTCTGGTTGCCACTCAAACCTCTGTAGTTGTCCAAGCCACCATCTTTGTTCTTAGTTCAGGGTGTACCAAGACACATCAGTGTCCCGAAAGTATGGGCAATGCTCATACACCTGTTTAGGTTCCAGCAGACTATTAATTGCCTGCTCCTTCAGCTTCCTAATGCAGGTCAACTGGAAGTCCAACCTTAGGCAGCAGCTAGGAAAGTCAGGACGTTAGATATCCAGTCTAGGCCCCATCAGGGAGAAAATGGAACTGTGTGTTTGCTTACTCAGTCTGTGCTGAGCCAGGGGGAATTGTTGCTGGAAATGTGTGTGGGACCTAATATAATCAGCTCTTTATTTTGTGTGATACTTGGGGACTAGTGGTTACCAAGCCCATCAGTACCAAGGGCTAGGTGATTAGAGAGCTAGTGCCTCTGGTGGCAGCCACAAAAGTAGGGATACTACATATGTGGACAAGCTCCTTCCGGAAAGAAGCTGGAGACTTGGTTTTACTGTCAGGAAAATCAAGGGGGAAACAGCAAAGAACAGGCCCATCAGCTTCTTCCAGCTCCCTGGAAGGTCCCAGTTAAGTTTCCCATTCAGGCTGATTAGAAACTGGAACTTCTGGCAGCATCTGGGAAAGTATGCAGTCAACTTCTTTCCAGAGAGAAACTGGGCAGTGGGCATTTTTGCCTGTGCCCTCTATACTGAGCTCAGGTGTGTAGCTGCAGGGATTGTTCCTGCACCTATTTAAAAACTACTTCTTTGTTTGCTATTATTCTGTGTGACTTGTGAATGCAAGCCCCGTTGCCTATCAGAGATGGGTAGTTTGGTGACCATCCTGCAGGTGACAGCTGTAAATGCTGAGGCATTAGAGGTATGGACAAGTTCCTTCCAGGGTGAAGCTGGACATTTGGTTTTACTGTTGGAGCAAGATAGAGGGAGGATGTGGGGTAGGACCTTTTGGTTCTTTTGGGCTCCAGGGAGGATCCCAATCAGCACCTAGATGCAGGCTAATTAGAAGCTGGATTCTCAACATTAGCTGGTAAGTACCTAGTCAAACCCTTCCAGGGAAAAAACTGGGAGATGGGTATTTTTTGTCTGCTCCCTCTGCACTGAGCCTGGAGGGAATAACGTAGGGAGTGCTGATGTGCTCAACAACTGCTTCTTTGTTTTCTATAGTCCTGTGGGACACATGAATGCAAGACCCATTGGTTATCAGAACTAGGTGATGTGGGGACCCATCTGGGTGGCAGCCTTTGAAATTGGGGTGCTATATGTGTGGTCCAAATCCTTTGCTTCTCAGGGAGGAGCTGGGTGTTGGGGTTTCCCTCCTCATCGTAAAACACTGTGCCTGGGGTGGGCGTTATAGGGAGAGTGTGTCTCCGCCTTTCCTACTTGTTTCCATGTGAGTATTTTCTCAGTTGTTCAATGTGGAGGAGTCAATCAAATACAGTTTCTGGATGTTTCTCAGAGGGAATTGCTCCACATATAGCTCTACATTTTGTGCCTTCACTGGAGGAGGGAAATTCAGGAGACTCCTATGTCACTATCTTGGTGATAATCACTCTTCTTTTCCTTTTGTTTAAATGCAGTTGGAAAAATGTGGAATATCCTTCCTTTATTTAAACAGATTTTCCAGGGAAATATGCAAAAAGGGGACGAACATTCTAATCCTACTATGAAGCTCAATACTATTATTAATTCCCGTAATTGCAGTCTTTCAGTCTGTAATATAATTATTGACTCCATAACTCTCCACTGCATCACTGTGATAGGTTCATTTCACTTACAGATCCACCTAGTTTGCTATGGCCATGGGTCAGCCACTATCCTGTGCATTTCACTGCTTTCCCACCAAACTATAAAGTGTAGTAACCTCTTTTTTTAAAATGGTGTGTATATGCTGGCTTTTCTCAAGAAACCAAGGAAGAACATACTGAAGCTCAGATCAGCTACACCACAGTTTGTAAACAACTGCTTGTCTCTTTGAATTATAACTCATCAAAGAATACTGGACATTCTTGGATTAAAATGTCTGGCCCAGGGCTTCCCTGGTGGCGCAGAGGTTGAGAGTCCGCCTGCCGATGGAGGGGACGCGGGTTCGTGCCCCAGTCTGGGAGGATCCCACATGCCGCGGAGCTGCTGGGCCCGTGAGCTATGGCCGCTGAGCCTGCGCGTCCGGAGCCTGTGCTCCGCAACGGGAAAGGCCACAACAGTGAGAGGCCCACATACCACAGAAAAAAAAAAAAAAAAAAAATGTCTAGCCCAAATTCAGATATCTATTTAGTTCTGAAAACTTACTGGGACAGAGCTGGCACTTAAATTTTCTTGAATAATTCCATTATATCATTAAGATAGTCCTGGGTTAAGATGGTTTTTTTCTTAAATGAGGCAGTAAGCAAAAATCCTAGTGTACCATGCAAAAATGTATTAAATTTAACATGGTCCTTTGAGTCTATTTTGAATATTGTATCCATTTGTAAATGGATTACTGAGCTGATGAGAGTATAAGAAATGGTGTCCCAGGCATTCAGGCATAGGACCAATGATAAAACTCAGCAATATTGGTTAAAAATACGACATGGCGACATCAAATAATTTCAAAATTTAGTGTGAGAAACAAATGTTTTGAAGATTTTGAGTCACATATTTCGAGTTAGTCTTTGCAGTTATGTTGAACCCATATTTCAGGTATGCCTAAAATTAGGATGTAGCAGATATGTTATTACCTGGAATTTCTTCTCCACAGTCTCTCATCATATCCTTAAACTTCTGAATCTGACATTTCTGGAGGGAGAATGCATTACAGTCCCAGAGCAGCAAGGAGACAGAAGAAAGCCTACTTTCAGCAGAAAACTAAGAGACTGGGCACTCTGCTTGCCTATCCTTCTGGTACACTCCATTTCCAAATCCCCTGTTCATAATACCTTCATTCTAAAATAGTTGATACATTAGTTCTCCAATTCACTTACCACTCATTTCTTAATTATCTATGCACAAAAATTTGACTGAACAACTAAACATAGCTTTAAGGGAAGCATACCACACACACACCCCCAACACCTTTAGGTAGAGTAATTATGCTACTCTATTAGACTGTAAATGTGAAATGAAAACCTCTATTGGTTTGGTATCCTTTCTTACAGTTTTTTCAGAGTGATTAGTGTATCATTCAAATTTATGGACCAATATTATTTATTAATAAAATATTGGAAATCATATTAAATGTTAGAAATAGAAGGTACCATTCTCAGTGCTGGCATTTTGATATAATATCTTGACAAATTTCCATCAGGGAACTCATGACATTACATTTTTATTTTTCATTTTCAGAAAGATCTTGGCACATAGTAAGTATTCAATAAACACCTGTTATATGAATGAATAAATACATGCATCCTATAGCTCCAAATGATCCTAGGGAACAAGCACATCATATAAACTCCTTATTTGATGTATGATACTGAGCTCAAGAGGACATGTGAATTGTTTTAAATTATATATAGTTTGCAGCCAGGTTTATGTTAAAATATAGGTCAGTTAAGTTAGGGCTTTTTGCTATTACACCACACAGCCTGATAACTGGAGTCTGCTTAATCCCTGTTAAATTGTGACATTTCTAATTAGATTTGATTTCCATGCAGCCTGGAATACTAATAATTCTTGTTATTGAAATATTTTTAATGTAGTCTTCTAAAATTGAGTCAATTTTTTTTTAGCAATGTATGTCCTTGTTGCCTCATACGTGTGAATAGCAAACACTCCACAATTTTTTAACATCAATTGGAGTTTGTGCATTTTCACACTTCATGTACCCCCATTAAGATGATAGCTGTTGGTTTCAACCCATGTTTCCAGGGTATTTAGGTAATTCTAAATCTTAAAGGTGACATCTATGATGTTAAGTAGAATTTCATTTGTGTGTACCACAAAAATGTATCTTGCTTAAGGATGCAACACAAAGTCGCAAGGGCCAAATTTGATCCATATAAGCATTTTCATTAGTACAGTTATTTTTTTTTTAATGCCCAGAAAGATATATTAGTTTTCCAGGACTGCCTTACCAAAACACCAAAAACGAAATGGCTTAAAACAATAGACATTGTCTTATAGTTCTAGAGGCAATCCTTACTCTTTTTTGTCTCATAGATACATCACTCTAGTCACATGGTCATCTTCTCCCTGCGTTGTTTCATTTCGTCTTCCATTTGCGAGTGTCTGTCTCCATGTCCAAATTTCTCTTTTTTATAAGGGTACCAGACATACTGGACTGGGATGCACAGAAAAGACATCATTTTAACTTAATTACCTCTGTAAAGACCCTATTTTCAAATAAGGCCACACTTTGAGGTACTAGGGGTACGGACTGTAACATCATTTTGAAAGTGGGACACAATTCAGCCCATAATAGAAAGTTTTGTGTTCTCTACTCATGGCTGTAGATACATACTATGCCATTCATAATATTATACAGAATGTGTCATACATTTAATACATATATCAATCTTAAATGCATATATATCCAAATATATGTACATATATATATAACACATGACACGTGTTTTATATATGAACATGTTTATTTGTGTGCATGATAGTAAAATTTCTAGTCTCCATAAATTTTTCTTCTGCTTTGCCAAAAGCCATTGGTTACTAATTTAAAGCAGTTATTCAGCAGATAGTATTTTACCTGATCAACTTATTTTTTAAAATTGGTTTACATGACTTCATTTCATGCACAATGATATCACAACACCTCATGCCTCTTTTCAATCTTGTAGCATATTTTAAAATGGAGCAAAAAGAGGAATCCAGTATCATAATAATGCTGGAGTACTGAAATGACATAATGTCTAGTAATGTATTTATAGATAGAATAATGTCCAAGAGAAACACAAATATCATTTCAATGACTCTGAGGTTGAGAGAAAATAGTCGTACATGAATGTGACTGAATCCATATATTTTCCAGTTAAAGTAATTTCTTGTTTTCCTTATTTAGATAGTAATATTAAAAAAGAACAGAGGTCATCACCTTGTATATTTTTCTCAGTTAAAATTATAGAAGAATTAGGTATTCAATTAAGGCCTTTCTTTATTACCATGGTGCACACGAGAAAACAGAGAAAAATGGAGCATCAAAACCTATTTTTTTATTGCAGTATAGTTGCTGTATGATATTATATGTTACAGATTTACTGTACAGTGATTCACAATATTTAAAGGTATACTCCTTTTATAGTTATTATAAAATATTGGCTATTTCCCAGTGTTATACAATATATCCTTGTAGCTTATTTTATATCTAATAGTTTTTACCTCTTACTCCCCTAACCCTATATTGCCCCTCCCCCTCTAACCACTAATTTGTTCTCTATACCCTGTGTCTTCCTTTTTAAAGAAGAATAATACATTTGTCTAATAAATCTGTGGAAAGCATTTCCACAGATAATCTGTGGGTTACCATGAGATTTGTTGCAATAGGATAAAATGTACTAATATATCATGGAAATCTCAGTTACTAAAATCTTAGGCTAAATTCTAGACCTATTTTCTGACCTCATGATCCATAAAAATCAAAGTGCCAATCTGTTACTTTGCTTTTGGAGGCTGTTTCCTATTCACATTGCTCAAGGGCAGCACCTACTGGGTACAAAGCCCACCACTAACTTTCTGTTGGTTGTATTTCTGCTGTTTTGTATGTTCTAAATGTCATTCCCGAGTGTGGCTTTTACTGAGAGGGTTGGATAATGTGGGGAGAAACAGTAGATAGTCAAAAGGGCTTAGATGCAGATTGCTTTAATAGTTCTAGTTTAATTTCAAACCTAGATAAAAATGAGATCTTTCCATTCTGGGTTTCTGTTAGTCTCATTGCTTTTGTCACATGTAGCAACCAGCCTATGGGTGATTGCACATTAGAAAATTATTATGACCCTTGTCTCAGGGAGATAGCTGTTTTGTTTATAAATATGAAATATAGCTGTACATGGATGGAGTAAATGATTAAAAAGAAAAATACATTCTATCATATACATTAGTATTTAAAGGATACACTTTATATTTAAAGGTTGTCATCTCAGGAAGAGTACAAAATTTGGAGAATTACCTTAATTCTATTTCTTATTGTTTCACATACTAACTTTCAATTCCAAAGATAAACTCTAAATATTATCTTAAAATATAAATGATGGTTTTGATACAGTATCTCTCAGTGTTAGTAATAGTGGTACAGACCTCTAATCTGGATTCTGCGTGAACTCTCTCTCATATAAACACTTGCTATTTTAATTGGGATATTCACCTTGCTGCATTAGAACCTTTGGGCTCAATAATATTTTTCTATAATGAACTAATTTCTGTTAGGGAAGCTGAACTGAACTTGAAGAATACTGTAGCCTTAAGAATTTTTATTTAAGAAAAATAAATTTGGGCTTCCCTGGTGGCGCAGTGGTTGAGAGTCCTCCTGCCGATGCAGGGGACATGGGTTCGCGCCC
The DNA here is from genome assembly GCF_949752795.1 of Hyperoodon ampullatus. Classification (NCBI taxonomy): domain Eukaryota; kingdom Metazoa; phylum Chordata; class Mammalia; order Artiodactyla; family Ziphiidae; genus Hyperoodon; species Hyperoodon ampullatus. The sequence goes on from NC_136918.1 coordinate 123,382,262, forward strand.
TGGTCCGGGAAGATCCCACATGCCGCTGAGCGGCTAGGCCCATGAGCCATGGCCGCTGAGCCTGTGCGTCCGGAGCCTGTGCTCCGCAATGGGAGAGGGCACAACAGTGAGAGGCTGGCGTACAGAAAAAAAAAAAAGAAAAAGAAAAAGAAAAAGAAATTTAAGCATTCAATGCTCTTGAAAGAGCTCCTTCTTACCAGGGTGTAATATTCATTTCACATGCAGATACAGTTTTTCTTTTCTAGTTCTATCAAGTTATCATCTGGTTAGTTATTTCTGATGGTTTGAAGAGAGAGTTACAGCAGTAGATTCACTCTTCATTTTAGTACTAGGAATATATATTACTGGATAAATTATTTGATTTCTCAAGTGATTACTTGCTTGATTATTTCTGTATTTCTATTTAGCAACTTTTTACATGGTATGTGTTTGGGTCCAAGAGCTGCCTAAGTGATTAAAACATTAATTAATTTAATCATCTAATAACCCTAGAAGGCTCTGAGATAATTTGGATTAATTTTGCCCAGCAAATATGCATTTCCTCTTACACCCATTGTGGGTGAGTTTATTACTCTGCCCAACAGAGGCTGGGATGGGACTTGAGAATTACTTTGGCCTATTTGCTTACAAAATATAAGAATATCTGATGGGAGTGGAGATCGTTAATGTGCTTGCATGCTTTGACTCACCTCCTTTGCCCTTATAGTATATTAGGCATTGTCACTTTAGGTTGGATTCCAGCATGAACGTATTAAAAGAACACCTGAACCTAACTTCCAACTTCAGAGACTGACCAAGCAGAATCTCCTGAACAAGCTAATCTTAGGTTAACTGAATTTTTTTAGAGTTTCACTAACTCTAATGTTGCTGTTTGGACTTTTGGCCTCCACCTGACAGTAAACCAGCAAGCACCATCCTTACAGGGGTAATTGACCCTGATTTTCATGGTAGTGTGGGTAATTGCTACACAATAGGAACAGGAAAGAGTATGGCTGGACCCGAGTTGATCATTTGGGTCACTTCTTGGCACATCTATGTTGGGTAATAATCATAAGTAACCATAGTTGAAAAGAGCATGGTAAGCAGAATCTCAGTCTCTTATGATGAAGGTCTAGGTTATCCTGTAAGGGGGAGCGACATAGACCTGACCAAATGGTAGAGGAGGAATATGATGACTATTATTTGTAGTCTCAGTATGAATTGCAGCAGTGGCTAATATAGATTATTCCACTACAGTTCCTTTTTTTTTTTCTTCAGAAATTATTCCTTGTCACCATCATGAAGAAGCATTGTCAACACAGAGAAAATTTATTGTGAGACACAAGTGGATGTGAATAGTACAAGGGATGAACTTGTACAGACACTGTCAACACCCTTCCATTAGTGTGGTACATTTATTACAATGGGAGAAGCAATATTGACACACTGTTAAGTAAAGCCCATAGTTCACATTATATGTTGTAGTGTATATTCAATGGGTTTTGATAAATGTATATTCTTTGTGTTATACATTTTATGGGTTTTGACAAATGTATAATGACATGTATCCACCATTACAGTATCATACCAAAGTTTCAGTGCCCTAAAAATCCTCTCTGCTCTATCTCTTCATCCCTTCCTTCTCTCTCCTACCCCATCCCCAGAACACTTGTCCACATCTAATCTTTTTACTGCATCTATAGTTTTGCTTTTTCCAGAATGTTGTGCAGCTAAACCCTATCCCCTCTTTTTTAACTTCTGTGAAGTTATCACAGAAGCTCAGAGATTTCAGGAGTGCTACAATTTATCCTGTGCTGTAAAGTTAGCCCCTCAGGCTGAGCCTTTGGAGTCTTGGTATGAACCATTGTAGACAACTACAACTGGTCGGAGAACCTTTCTTTTACCTCCAGTAAATTCACAACTATTCAATTGTTTGTACTTACCTTCAAGAGATACTTCAATTAAGATTGGGATTGACATATATACACTAATATGTATAAAATAGATAACTAATGAGAACCTGCTTTATTAAAAAATTAATTAATTAAATTAAATTTAAAAAAATAGAAATACTTCAACTGCAGTTGAAAATATGAGAGGCTTGCCCCAAGGAGAACAAAAATTGTAAAAAAAACTATATAGCCATAAATTTACTCAAAATTATAGATGGAAAAATCATAACCAAGAGCCAGGGTTAGGGATAAAGATGAGAGCCACTGCACGTAAACAAATCAGGCTTTAGATTTGCTTTCACATTCATCCTTTCTATAAATATGTAAGTTAAGTATGATGATCAGCCATAATATTTTTCTTAAAATGTATGCTCCATTCATCTTTTCTGGAGATGTTCTCCAATATACCCTGGAGCCACCCACTTGAATTGGTCACAGTTATTCTGCTTTGTGAGGCACTTTAATTTTTTAAAGTGTTATATTTTATGCTACTTTAGAATGATTACTATTTTTATTACATTATCTTTGCATTTGGAAAAATATAACTAACAAACTGTGTACCTCTGTCCAGCTTCTTTCTGTTGGTATTACAAGCACAAGCAAAGGAAACAGGTGTTTATGTCACGAAAATATTTTGAAAATATGCTAGACCAGGAAAAGCAATAATAAATACAACATACAGTTAGCACCATTTTCTCTAATCCACTAAGGGTGATTATCCCAAAAGGGACCTGTTTATTCTACTTCTATATTCCTAGGGCAGTTGCTGACTGATTACTTACCATCTAGAAAAACTGCTTCTCTCTGTTGTGCTGAAGACCCGTAAAGCACCAGTTTTATATCAAAGACCGACTTTCTGTGCTACTCCCAGCTAATATGGAATAATGTGTAATTAGGAATTCAGTTACTTTAAGCATTATCATCACTTATTCTCTCAAGAAAAAAATATGTATATTGCATTTGATATCACCTAAATTCCGAAATAATTTGAGACTAAAATAATTCTGAACATAGAGTTCTGGGGGAAAAAAAGGTAGAAATAGCCACAAATATGAACAATTTTATACACTCTAATTTTATTAGAGGATTAATTATTGACTATCTCATTTAGATTGCCTTTAGATAATAATGGTTTGTTAGCATACCAGGTCTTAGGTGTAAAGTTAGCAAGGTCTAAGTTACTGGTAAAATAAATATTGTGAAGTAATTATTTGAATAAATATTTAAAGTATGAACATTAGTCATTTTGATAGAATATATATTTCACTTTTTAATGAAATCCAAGACTATCATATGCAATGTTTACACAATGTGCCAGCCAGCAATCTGCTGATAAATACTGTCTCTTTTTAGGCTTATCACTAATTTTCTGAAAACTCTACCATTTTAAGATAATAAATGTAATTATCTCCAAGTTTATATTATTAAATACACTCTGTTTTCTTATGATAAATTCTTCATAGAATTTATGTAGAATTATGTGGAATTATGGGCCAACATTTGAATGTATATTTAAATATATGATTCAGATGGTGAAAACTCCCTCCAGAAAGTATATAGCCTATGGCACCCCTTCTACAGGTCTAAAAGAGTTCCTGGTTCCTCCACAAACATACTGGTATTCAGCATTATTATCCCTAGATTCTATGCCAACTTAAGAAGTAAACACATGTTTTACATTAGTTTAAATAATATTTTCTGAGACTAGTAATGGTGTCAATGTATTTATCATATTCTATGCATCTATCCATGTACATATGTATGTAGGTACGTATCTATCCATCAATCTATCATTTCCATTGCATTTGCATGATCACAACCCCTTTCCATTTATATATTTGAGTAATCATTTATTGCTATTGATTTACTTAACTATTTATTAAAGATTAAAGCTTTGTATGTCATAAATGTTGCCTATGTTTCCCCAATTTTTACTTACTTTTCAATTCTGCCTATTCATCAGTATTTAATGCCCAGAAGTTAAAATGTTTATAAGGTCCAATCAGTCAATCTTTTCTTTTATGGTTTCTGTATTTGGTGGCAAAGAGTGGTTTTGAAGCAAGAGTTTTCTTTTTCAATAAACTTTTATTGAGCACTTGTCCTTGCTTAGAGGCAGAGAGAGTCAATTAAGTGCTTGTCCTGCACAAAATTTCAATCCAGTTGTGGAGACAGAAAAATAAATGTACATCCACACAACATTAAGAAATGTCTTACCAACAGCAATCTACAAATAAATGTAAACTGATACAGTGCAAATTGAGAACATATGTGCTAAGAATAAAGAAATGGGTAATTGAAAGGAACTTTTCAAGGGAGGGAAATTGGAGATAATGAAATACACAAGGCGTTCAAACTTCTCATGACATCTTTTTCTCAGTGGTTCTATGCATCTATGAATTATTCCACTTTGCATATATTGGAACAAGCTGGACATAGCTAAACAAGCTTTATGTACTTTCTTCTGGGACACGAGAAGTTGATATGCTATAAACACAAGTATAAATGCTATTTTCAGCATCTTTCTATGAGAAATTGAGAGCAAGAGTTGGATATGGACAGGAAAGAAAAATGAATTATTTCCCTTACCAGCCATGAATATGCTCCATACCTCCTTATCTAGTTTTGCCTTCCCAGCCATCTGCCACTCTCCAGTTCAAAAGTTCAGTTTCAGAGGTAAAGGTACTATAAGAGAAAAAATTGTGGAAGTGCTGATAGTAATATAATGAAGTCATCAAAGGAATAAAAGCCATAAAATAAAATAACAGAACTGCTTATTTTTACCTCCAAAAATATACATAATATTCTAGTTGTCATTTTTCACGTCTGATGCTGATTTTGAATGGGAAAAGAGGCCCCTTCAATTTTGGTGAATTATGTTAGTAAAATGTTCTTGTTACTTTCTGGTTTAACTTCGTTTCATTTTAATGCCTTAGAACAATTTCCTGGGCTCTGTCTCTGCTCTCTCTCTCTTCAGTAGTCCCCAACACTCATTACTGATGCCAAATGGAACAGGAAGAGGCAATGACACTGTGACAGCAGCATATTTTCAGTTTCTGTGTCTCCTATACACTGTACTTTCTAATTTTCCTACACTTGGGTTCTGAATGATCTAATTCAAAACCATATTTATTTATTTATTATTATTATTATTTTTTGTGGTACGTGGTCCTCTCACTGTTGTGCCTTCTCCCGTTGCGGAGCACAGGCTCCAGACACGCAGGCTCAGCGGCCATGGCTCACAGGCCCAGCCGCTCCGTGGCATGTGGGATCTTCCCGGACCCGGGCACGAATCTGTGTCCCTTGCATCGGCAGGCGGACTCTCAACCACTGCGCCACCAGGGGAGCCCCAAAACCATAATTTTTATTCTTACTAGGAGTTTCTGTTATGAATACTTAACTTCCATAACACTGAAAGGTGAGCAGGACAGGCCAACTGAGGGTAAAAAATCAGTATGGCACATTAATGTTACTTCCTTTAGCCTAAGAAATTAAAATGATCTTTCTCCTCCTTGGGAGCTAATCAAATCACTTAATATTAAAGTACCCACTAAGCAAACTTTTTCAAGATAAAAAATTCTCCAAAATCCATAGAACTGACTTTATTTTGGGAAAAAACAAATGTTTTTCTCTCTCAAAGTCCACTATCTGCAGTTTTGTGATATTCTCCCCAAACGCAGAAGGGCAAATAACTTGCAAAAGGAAATCTGCTTTTCCTTCTAACCACAGTAAGGTGTTTTGGTTCCCAACAGTAACTGCCTGTTTCTAAGATATATGCATATCACGTCGTAGTTTATGCTTTTTGACTATCCTGTGAAAGTTTCTTATGTTTCTTCATTTATTCCTGCTTCATATGATATTTATGCCCTTATGACCCCCAGTAAAGGGGAAACATGAAACAGCCAAAATCTCTTATAATCAGATAAGGTAACAACTCCTTTCAAGAAGCACCATATCATAAAACATTCTCATTGTCTAGTGTGTTCAATTACAAGTGTGTCTTACTTTACAATGTAAAGAATGCCTGTGTATGGGTGGTATTGTAAAATAATTCTTCCACTTCCTAATGTGTATCAGATTATAATAAAAATAACTTTTAATTTAGCTGTATGTATTTTAAGATATTATTCACTTATTTTGATTCAGGGGATTTCTTCTGAAAAATGTTTCCCACTTTGATATTATCATTGAGATCCGTTCTCTCATGGAACATAATGTCTTACTGCATTGTAATGGGATAAAAATGAAGGAAGAACAAAATGTCTTATAATCTGGACCAAATATTTCATATGCTTATTACTTATGAGAATAAATATCAAAACCTCCATTTTTGAGTCGTCTACTAAAACCATCTTGAAAATATAACCAGGGTCACAACTTTTTATTCTTAAAATTATTCTGGGCTGTCCTGCCTGTTGTACCCATGCAATGGGACTACAAATGGGGTTAAAAAAAGATCAGAAACTCAAGATAATTCCTTGGCAAATAAAAAACAAAATTTCTTGTTAAGAGTCTTAGAAGTATTTGAAAGAGGAAGAAATATGCAATATCCTATAGAGGTGATAAAACCATCAGGCTACAAATTTATTGAAGAACTACTAAGTTATCACTTCCAACATTTCTGCTTTATTGTGATTAATATATACCATTCCCTCATTACCTGTAAACATCGGTCTCATCTTGAATTTTAGTCTCTTGTAAGATAGTATGTAATAATACAAACTTATTCTCAGTTAAGGAGATAGAAGACTGACTTCAAGAAATAAGTATGGGGCTTCCCTGGTGGCGCAGTGGTTGAGAGTCCGCCTGCCGATGCAGGGGACGCGGGTTCGTGCCCCAGTCTGGGACGATCCCAAATGCCGCGGAGCGGCTGGGCCCGTGAGCCATGGCCGCTGAGCCTGCGCGTCCGGAACCTGTGCTCCGCAACGGGAGACACCACAACAGTGAGAGGACTGCATACCACCAAAAAAAAAAAAAAAGAAAAAAAGAAAAGAAATAAGTATGAATCAATTTTATGAAAGTAGTGCCAAATCTTCAAATTAATGTTAGTGCAGGATATGTGTTGCATGGAATTATGGTATAAATTGTACTGGAATTGTTGCGTAAAATTTATACAAACATAGCCTTAAGAAAAATGTAAACATTCTTAATACTTGACTCTTCATGATTAAACCTTATTTCCCTCTTTGGTCTTATTACTGGTAACTGTATTCTTGAAATCAAAGTTCCATTTAAATTGAACTCTCTTATGTTCTTGGAAAAACTCTCTTCCTGCCCCCACCTTTTGTCTATGCTGTGTTTTCTACCCAGAAAACTTTGTTTCATTCCCACCAACTATTTAGTTCCTACTTAACCTGGTTATTTCAGGATCAGTGTCTCATCTTACAGATACAGGTCAGTTACCATTCCCGCTGCACCCTCTGGTGGTCATTTCCATACCCACCTAAGTTGACTAAGCCAATTCTAGTCAATTCATACTCTTTACACTAGTGACAGTTTCAGAAAAAGGCATGTGATCCAATTCTAGACAGTAGAGCCAAAAGCAAATTCTGATGAAAGACTTCTAATACAGGGTTCCTCATTGATAAAATAGAGACACAGGAAAACATAGTGGCTCTTCTGTTTTAAAACGCATTTTTATTATTGTGGTTGCTGCTGTGGTCTTTGTTGATGTTAATTTTTCATATGATTCCTGGGACAACTCTTGCTATATTTTTAACAGCTGAAAGTTGAAATCAACCAAAGATGGAAGAATGAAGACCTGAGAAGAAATCAAGTATCTGTCCCCATTGTTCAGCCAATGAATTTGCCAACGTTGAGGTCGATGTTAGCAGTCATTTAGCATTTCTCAGTCATTTAACATTTCTCTTGCCTATCTTATATGTTTGCAGAATCTTCTACCTTTTGAAGAACAGACTGAAACTCACTACCAAATCTGAAAAAGCCTCAGATTCTCTTCTCTAGCCTTCCTTGTGTTGGGAGACATTTTTCTATGGATATTTTTGCATTCCTGCACAGCTGGAATCCTTGAGCAAAAGCATTTGCAGCCAATTTTTGTGTACAGAGACATTTCAGGATATTTAAGGTTGTTTTTTTTTTTTTTTTTTTTTTTCCTTTTTTGGAGGGTATCTGTTTATATCCCAGTGTAATAAACATAGAGATGGCTTCCCTTTCAATCACAGAGATATTTGTTTACATTTCAGAGTAAAGATAACATTCTTATTGCTGTCTGGAGGAAAGGATAGACAGGTCATGAGCAGCACTACATAAGATCAGAGTTTCTTAATTTTGAGCTTTCTCTCCTGTAATGTACCCCACTGCATGTGCCAATAACTTCTAGTTCCCACTGTGTTGCCTTGTGGGAACTGATGTGTAGGGAACCAATACAAGAGTGATAAAAGTCTTCATCTCTGACCAAGGAGGCATATGTCTTTTACTAGCATTGGAAGGTATGCATTCAACATAGGAGCTACTGTCTCAACACTCAACAGAATGGACTCATCATGGCAGCTTGGTCTTGACTTTCTATGGCAGACTAAATTGTTTGTTTACAAGTAGAGTAAAAGCAAAGAATCTTCACAATTTTAGACTTAACATCTTATTAGCTAGAGGATAGTCACATGACTGAATCCAACAGTTGGTTACACTTGCCAACATATTCAACTGAAAATGTCGATATGAAAAAATCTGGTACCATGCTGAATTTCTAGACACCATGGTTGTCTCCTTCATCATCCATTGTAATTGTGTCAGCAGTGCAAGCCGCCTGAACTGTACCTATTGCTGTTGTCAGCCTTGGGATTTTACTAAAACAAATCAGTCGTGTCTCTCCCAAGCTTTCTTCTCCTGCCAGAAGATGTATTATTCTCCATAACACTTACCATAGTCTGACTTACTTCATTGTTTATTTTGTATTTCTCCCCTCTGGAATGTAATCTACATGAGGGAAGGGATTGCATATGTCATTTCCTCTGTTTGTACATGATAAACTCTCAAAAATATTTCTGAGTGAATGAATATCAGGGATTTGGAAAAAACATTACTGACTTTCACTATTTTTTCTCTTGAGAAAATTATCCATTGTGTGGAGTGAGTAGTGTTTTTTTTTTTTTAAACATCTGTGAATTAAACTTTTTTTTTTTTTTTTTCTTAAGTATCTGGAGAACAGTGGAAATGCGGCCATGGAGAATAGAATATACAGATATATACAGTTTGGAAAAATTTTTAGTACTCAATTGCCAATATGATTAGCCGTTGTATTAGTTACCTAGCTGTACAATAAGTTATCCAAAAATTTAACGGCATAAAATAATAAACATTAACTCGCTTAGTTTCTGTGGTTGAGGAATCATGGAGAGGCTTAGCTGAATGGTTCTCTATCTGAGTTTTTCACGCAGTTGCTGTTAAGATTACGGCTGCGCCTGCAGTCATCTGAAGGCTTGGCAATGGCTGGAGGAACTGTTTTCACACTGAGCTTACTCCCAAAACTGGCAAACTGATCTGGCTGTCTACAGGAGTCCTCAGATTTTCACTACGTGGACCTATCCTTAGGGGTGTTGGAGACGATTTATAGCATAGCAGCTGGATTCTTTCAAAGAGAGTCATCCAATAGATGTCACATGTATTTCATGATCTAGCCTTAAAGCCACATTCTGTAATTTCAGCCAGTATCCTATTGATTATACCAGTCAGCTTGATGTCATTTTGGAAAGCACCTTATCAGGGTCTGGACACCATAAGGTGAGAATCCTGGGGGGTATTCATGAAGGTGGGTTACCAAAGCAATAATAAATTCTCATGAATCTTATCTTCTTGCAAGGAAAGTGTAGCTCTTTAAGGCATTTTTAATACCTGTAAAGCATTTTTATTAATTGACAAAGGAAATGACTGGGCAGGACGAATAATAAATAAAAGAAAGTGTATAGTTTTGCGATATTATCTGAGACCCAGTTGTGGTGGTCAAATTAGACATATTTTGAAAGATTTGACAATTCCAGCATAGTAGTAGTATGTATTAATTATAGTATTAATTATATTTCTCATCAGGAACATCTCTTCTCATCCAAAGAATGTCCAATGGAGTTAGTTTAACCCATATAGAAATTGAATTGGTGATATATTCCTGCTGCACTTTTTGGATGCTGGCAGGTTATATAGCAAACTGACAGAAACCCAAGACTTTCTCACCCACAATGAGTGCTCGTGTTATTATTTACTAATTTTAAACCTACCAGATGTTTTCATTAAAGGAATTGTAAGCTCTAGTGCAGCCTAAATATATTCCCGTTTATTAGCTGGTATCCATCTGTATTTACACTTTGATCAATGTCCAAAGAATTACATAGACACTTATAAAACATGTTGAAGAGAGATCTTAAAGTGCACTGTGTAATGTATGGTATATTATAGAAATATTTTTCTTCTCATTATATAGAGGGACTCTCTGAAGCAAGAATATGTTAGGTAAAGAAGCATTCGTTTTGGCCAACCTTTTATCTTACCGATACTATCTGCCATTTTGATCTCTTTTACATACTGTTTTAAATACTTAGGCTTAATTTTTCCTACTCTACCCAGTGCCAACTGAGTCTGTTACAAAAATCTCAGGTATTTCCTTTTGATTTTCAGTTGCCAAACTTCTTAAAATTTTGATTTGTTACTGTCATTCTGAAATTTTAATAAGAATAGTGCTCTACATAGTTAATCAAAATTTAAATTTGTACGCAGAAGTATGTCAAATATGGTATATATTATTCACAAAGCTACTCTTATGCCTAAAGTGCTTGAGAGTAAATGTTCTGAAATCTTCTAAACATTTTTGATGCTAATTGAATGTCCTTAATTTTACTACTGTTAAAAATGCAGTTCTGCTTCAAATAAAAATATTTCAAGCCATGTTAAAATAAAACAGTTAATTTGAACTTTGTGTGTCCTTTTTTTCTCAATTTGAAGGGATATCTTCATTTGAGTCAAAGGCCTATATGAATGAATAGTTTTTAAAATAAGATATTTGTGACTTACCTTTCTTAGCTCTAAACAAATTCATGGAGTTGAACTTCAAATTTTATATGCTTCAAAATAAATGTGAATAGAAAATTCAAAATATGAGTGTTTAAGACTTTTTTTTTTTAACTTTCACATTACGCCTAAAGTCTAATTCATTATCTGTGACTATTAGGTATCTTCTGGCACTATAATATTCCAGGTTGTTCCCTCCCACTGAAAATCTGTTCTCATATTATTTTCCCAAGATAGCGACTATATTGCATTTTTCAAAGTTTAATCTTGTTGGAATTTTTTGTCACAAATATTTTTTAATAAAATTTACTGATATAAAACTGCTTAACACTTTACCTCTATTCTCATAGTTAACATTTTATAATGTCAATCTTATACATCTATAAGATTAATTAAAATGTGATAAAAATGACCCTAAAATAAACCTATTCAAATTATGTGACTGGAAGCAACAAGAAAGATACTAAATGTTTGTATTTTCTCAGAAGCAAATGCAAGATAAGAAGTTTATATCATTCCCTATGTACTCATAAAACACTACCATGTACAACTAATTATGCATTTTACACCATGGTATTCCTTTGTGCATTGAATCCATATTCTTGAAGATTAAATTGGTCAAGCATTCAAAGACGTTAGGAAAAGCATGTTATTAAGCTACAATTGTCCACACAAACAAAGCAATTCATAAAACCAAACAAACAAACCTACTTTATAAAACTCGTTGCTAAATCAGGACCTTCTTAGTTTTAAATAGACTAAGATATTTATTTGTTTTCAAATTTAGGCTGACTGAAGTTTTTGATACCCTGAGTATAATGCTGGTTTTAAGCTTATGCATACAAAGAGTCTTCATCTATCTTTTAATGAGGCTAAATATATCTCATATGATATCCTTAGATTCCATGCTCTATCATTACATTTATAAAATATGTTGCAATTGTCTCTTTTTTGGTCTATTCAGCTAAATGTTCAGCTCCGCGATTGTGAGGTATCTATCTATTAATTTAGTATCTCTATATTAAAAATGCAAAATAGTTACTATTTGGGAGCACTTAAGAATTCTAAACTTTCTAGAAAGTGATTTCCAAGCAATTATGGTCACAGAAGGATAGTAGTTACTCAGGACTGGAAAAGTAGTATGAGCTCCAGCGGATTTTTTTACTTTTACACTTGAGGCCAATTTTATCAAACATTTCCTGAGGTCATACAGCTTATTAGTAAAAGGTAAGATGAAAATGCAGCTCATTCATTCAGCGAATGTGCCTTAAGTACTATGCAACAGGTATATTAAATTGGTAGCACTCAACAGGTGTAATCATAAAATTAACTTTATATTTTCCTCTATTTTTTAAAATAGAGGATAGTCCTCCACTTAATCCTGCTTGAAAAGTTGCAGTGACTCCATGACATTTTATCACTATTAAATAGTAGAAAATTCAACATTCACTTTATAATGAAAATACAGCATGAATTCAATGATTAAGAACATCCTGTATACTAACTACACGGCAATGATCATTCAGTTATAAGATTACTTGTTTCCCAGCTACAGCCAGCTGTAATGGCTTGTAAGCCACCTTGAGGTGGAGTTGTGGCCCTTTGACTTCCAGTTTTCACTCACCAATTCCCTTTATTTTTCTGCTATTTTACCTCTTTTAGGAACAAAGAGGTCAGAGAGATAGGAGGCGAGGAAATCAGAAAGAATTAACTGACTGGTACTATGTAAGATGGCTTTGCATTCTCTTGAGTAGTATATGTTTAAAGCTCATTCTTTCGCCGATAGTTTTGCGAGTCCTCTGCTGGGTCCTGATATGGACTTGGATTTTCTTTTGATCAGCCACTCTAGATTTGCAGCATATCCTCCCTGTGGAACAGACCACAGCCTCCGACTTTGGGTCCTGTAACACTGACAGATTGTCTCTTGAGCTAGCTTCCTCGTGAAGGTTACCTCATCTGGGTCCAGGAAGCATGCATCTCTGGCCGTCCGTTAGTTACTTCCAAGTTTTAGCCCTCCTTCCTGTTACCAATCATCACTACTTTCCTCAAATATGAGTCAGAATCTCATTTTCTCTGGCCTTCCAACTACATAAAATACACAGTAAGCTCTAGGAACGACCTAGAAAGCTAACTAAACATGAGGTTAGAGGAAGACCCCCATCTTCATATCACTACTTCTTTTGGTGGTGAATGGGTTAAAACTCAAAACACTTCCTAAAAATATGGCTCAAATTTATTCCTTCAGTATCCACCCCCCTCAAACATCTTACATCACAGACATGAGTAAGAGAACCACTTACCAGTCATCAGTTTTAAAACTCCATATGGACCAGCAAATCTTTTGAGATACAACAAATTTTGTACTTTCAGCACTTAGCTGAAAGCCTGAGTTTAACTTTTGAATATAGCTGTTATATATTAGGCATTGCCATGGAGATGCAATAGTGAACAAAAAGAGCTATGGCCCCTGTCCTGACGGAGAATAATATCTAGAAAGATAGTTATACATTTTTCAAATAGTAACAATAATAATAATACTAATAAAGTGTAAAAATACAACTATGGTAAGTGCTTGTAAGGGGAGTTAAATGTTGCTTTGAGACATATTTTAAATATGGTTGGACCAGTAAAGAGGCTGGTGGAGGTTTCTCTGACCATTTAGTTGAGATCTCAAAGTTGATTACAAATGAACTTCATGAAAGAAGGGTGGAATTTGTGGAGAGTTAGAAAAAACAACTTGGACAAGAGAACTTCTCATACAATGGGTTAGTGATGCAACAAACGAAAACAGGACAATGGGACTGATTTTTAGGGAGCAAGCGGTTCCTGGGAGCAAAATGTGAGGCTACAGATTCTTAAGGGAAACAGAACATGCAGGACCTGATAGGCCATGCTTAAGATTTAATTTTTAATCTTAAATGCAGTCTTAATCCATTAAAGCATTCTAAAATGAGGGTACAAGAGAATATAAAACTAATATTTTAAAGAGAATACTTTGGCTGCAGTTTGGAAAAAAATATCTTCTGTGGAGAAGTGTACAAGAGTAGAAAGCAAATTAAGGAGGCAATGGCAATATTTTGTGTGAGATTTATTTCAAGTAGGTGTGTTAGAAAGATCTTTCAACTTTACCATATTAGCTTGTAACCTTACTTTTCTAGCTTTAGTCTTCAGGCTGCCTGATAGGCTGGGTGCTAGACCAGTTACAGTTTTGACCAGGTTCAGAAGGACACATTTTATAAAATAATAGGATGCAAATGTAGCCCCCCAGTGAAAGCCTGCCTAATGACAGATGCAGAAAGTTCTGCTGATTCTACCTATAGTGTTCAGGTTCAAGTATTGTCTGCCATACTTTACTAAATTCAATATAATTTAAAAATTGAAGTGAGTTTACATTAGATAACTAATTAAAAGCTAGTTAAATGGGTTCTAACTGTATCTTTATGTCTCTATTACTAAATGTTTTCATGACTTACAGTAAGGCAACAGCATGCATAGAACATCTCCTTTGTACAAAACACTGTATCTGTAGTGATACTTTGGGCAGCTTCCACCAGCCACTCTTAATCCTTGCAGACAAGGGATTCCATTACATGGATGCTTTCTGTCACTGAAAAAGGCTGTAATCCTCCACTAGTCCCTATATCACAGTTTATTCTCCAGTTTTGATGTTCTACTTTTGATTCCCAGACCCACCAATTTATTTCATGTCTCTGTAGCTTCGCCAGTCGCTTGGTCTGAAAAAAAGATTTTTCCTTTCTCATTCTCTTGGAGTCATTCTTTAGCACTTAGCTCAGATATCACCATAACCAGGGAGCCTCCATATTTCTTGTCACTATCCCAGCTCCAGTCCTCAAAGCAGAGTTAACTATCCTGCTCTTTTCTTCCATAAAGGCTTTGAAAATATTATCATTGCACTTATCACATGTAATTAGAATTTACTTTTTGAATATCTAATTTTCCTACTGTAGACTCTTGATGAGCTTGTTTTTAATTCACTTGTGCTTGACTAGAACTTAGTGCATTGTGTACATGATAGATTCTCAGGAAATATTGGTTGGATTAAACTGAGCAGGAGTCCCATAAAATGTTTTCAGAAGTTCTCACAATGAAAGCATTCATTTGAAAAATGTATCTCATTACATATATCCTGGCTCTAATAGAAGTTGAATGCAATCTTTCATTCAGGACAAGCACCTTGCCTTTGACACTAATTAGATTGAATCAGTTAATAAGATTGCCATGGCATATTTATGATATAATAATGGAAATAAGTTATTACCCCAGTAGAGATATTTCAAATCAATCTTATATTTTCTTTAGTTTGTTCATCCTTAGATAGGCCAAATAAGGCAATTGAGTATTCACGTTTTACAGAATGCATTTTAGGAGCAATTTTGAAGTGTGAAGTGCTGAAATAATATGCATTTATCTTTTTCCTCTTATCTCAGAGCTCAAAATGATAATTTACCATATTGAGTTCTTAGGAGCTAGTGCTATGGAAATGCATACAAAATAACCTAAAAGTTTTTCTAATGATTTGCTCTTTGGCAAACAAAGTTTAAATTATGTTTAAATTCTGAAAGTATACTTTGACCAGCAAACTTTATAATATTAATACCTTAAGTCAGTATGCATTTTGCAATTGACAACATCCCTTCAAATATATTATTATTACATTCAGAATAATATGTTGGGTATTTCTCAATATTGCCCTGTGCTGTGCTACAAACTAAGGTTACAAAGATGAATGTGGCACAGTCCCTACTCCCCTGGGCCTTTCACTCTAACTGGAAATATGTGCAAGGGATGATTAGAATTAAGGGTAGTACACTGCTTATATTTGGATAAGAGAGTTAACACTGAGTTTTCCTTAAAAAAATTTAAGGTAAGGTAAACAACATTACCTTTTGAGTGATAAATGAATTCACAAAGAAACAATGGTCCGAGATCCTGAAGATATAAGTGACAATTCACTGAATTTAAGCATCAGATCTATGGAAGAAAGGGGCTACTTAGAAAAGAGGTCGGCCAATGGAAAAAAAAATAAGATACAAGGGAATCATAGGATCAAATGTATAGTTTTAATCAAAAAGCAATCCATGAGAGTGGGGATCTTGGCCAAATTGTTTTGATTATTCTAGTTCTGCTACTAAATTTAATTATATCATTAAGAGTTATTCAAGGAGTTAAAGGCAAATAACTGCCAAGAATCCACTCCAGTATTCAAGCACACCCTTTAGGGATATGGAAGCCATTAAACATTTTATTCCTTTAATTTTTTTCATTACTATTTCAGGCTGACCGAATACATTTTAATTATAATGCGGTTTCCCTAATAGGTCTCCTACAGGATAAAAAAGTGGTGCTAGTTAGACCTAGATGAACATTTCCATCTCTGTGGGAACTACACCTCTTTTTTGTTAAGAAATGAACTTTCTAAGGTGAACTCATTTAATATAAATGAATGGGTCTAAAATGTTCTAAAGAAATCAAGTCCCAGTGCTGGCCAGACTGACGACTATGACAAATTTGACAACATAGGAGAGATTCTTAATGGTAGAGATTCAGGCAAAATTTGGGAGTGAATGCCTGCCTTCATTTCTTGGATTAACTGCTTAATCTCTGTGTAACCTTAGAAAATTTACTTTCTGTACCTCAGTTTCTTCATCTACATAATGGAAACAATTGTTATTTACCTGATAGAACTGTTGTGAAGATGTTCAGCTATTTTAAGTAGAATGGGGTTTAAGATACAGAATGGTGCTTACATAGTCACTGGTAAATCCAGAGCAGCATGTTCTAAGATCCCGTTAAGACTTCCAGAAACCTGCTTCTCTGTACCACAGTCAGGAAGTTGGGGAATCAATTAGCCATTGCTGCAGCGGTTTTTTCCAGAAATACACCATTACCACTTCTGTCCATGGATCAGGAACCCACTGCTTCCATATCTCATCCTAGAGCCACACCCCCTCTGCTGGATCATTCATTGCAAATAGATGGCTCATGTAGTACGAAGTGATAATATTCTCTCTTTTCATAAATGGGCTTCAAATTCAGATTTTTTGGAGATTGTGTCTGATTGACAGAATCTCAAAATGTCCATAACCTCAGTCACAAGGGAGGCTGGGAAAGGAGATTTAGCTTCCCAGACTCTGTAACACAGGAGGCAAGACACAGCTTGCTATAAGGATTGAGTACAGCAATCAAGTGTAGTAGATGATACCCTTCTATCTTCTTTTCATCTTTAAAATTTATACTGATTGGGTAATCAAAAGAGGCCCCCTAACAGTGGATGCATACAAACTTAATTTTTAAAAACACATGAACAAACAAACAGAAACCCTGATTGGAGTTAACAGGGCAAAGAAAAAGCCACAGGGGACACCAGACAGAGAGAAAAGCAGGAGTTAAGTCACTGAATGGAAAACTTATGGTTATACTTATTTTTTTCCAAGCTAGCTCTCTTTGTATGACTAGAGAGCAAAATATGAAACATGAAATGATGAAATAAGCTTGGAATTCTGAGAAGAAACCAAGTTATAATGAGCATTATGCATTTCATCCTGTAGTCATTAGGGAGCTATGGGGATTATTTTAAGCAGAGAAAAACTAACAATATTTGCATTTGTGGAAGAAGACTCTGCCACTGCATGAAATATGGTTTGGGGTTGGAGTAGCTGCTCCAGGCAGAAGGTGGGAAATTCAAGGGGCAGGGAGATGAAAGGGGAGTTTACAAATCACTAAATAAAAAGTAATGAGAATAGGAGGAAAGTTTATAGCAATGTTAATGGAGAGAAGAGAGTTTATCTATTTAAGGGCTATAATTATGTATCTATAGTTAGATGGAGAGAGTATTGATGATTTTAGGTTCAGAAAAATTTTTTTTGGATTGTGGAACTATTCATAACTATGGGGACAGGTTTGGCAAGAATGTGATGGCTTCACCTCCACATCTTTAACTATATGACCTGCTTGAAGGTCTTTCGCTGGGAAATATTTCACATACTGTTAATTATATGGACAACAAGTGATGCCTCAGGGAAAGATCAGCTTCAGACACAGGTATTTGTGAGTCTTTATGTAGAAAAGGTAAATAATGCCATGGCTGTAGGTAAGGTCTTACATATCAAGCTGTAGTGAGCAAACCAGGAGATAAGATTTTCTAGAAAAGCAGCTTTTCAATCTAGTAAAAAGAAGCCTCCAAAAGAACTAAGATGAGACCAAATATGTGGGGAAAAAATATATAAGAAAAAGCACTAGTTAAGTGGCTGAGAACCCTAAATAAAGGTTGTATAGAGAGGTCAAAGCAGGTATTATTGACAACATATTCGTGGGGATAATCCTTAACTCATTGGAAACTTCGACAAGCATAGTTAGAATAAAATATCAAGAGAAGAAACCTGAATTCATGGAATTGGTCTAATTGATAAGAGAAAAGGAAGAGCGAAAATAGACCACTTCCCCAAAAAGCTTGACAATAAAGCAAAAGATACTTTTGGTGACAGCATGTTTAAGTCCAGAATCATAGAAGCAAAAATATAAGGGCTGATTTTGTGCGTGTGTGTGTGTGCGTGTTCTTTGTTTGCTTGTTTGTTGATTTGTTTGTTATGCTGGGAGAGAATGAGTATACTTACTCAATAGGGACAAAAATATTAAGGTATATTTGCCATAGTATGTTTTGCTGGTTTGATGCTGTTTTGCTTCTGAATTCATGTTTGGGATCATGGGTTGAGAACTAAGACTATAACTTAGTCCCGAAAAACCTGTTCTATTCATTCTTTCTTTGCACTTTGAGAAATAAAATAAAATTTTATATATTTATCAAAACTACTAAGTTCTACTCCAAACCTTCCCTTTTCAGTAACAACAATTTATTGAAAGAGTAAAAGCAAAGAGCTTGAGTAGAGCAACTTTGAAACTGTTTATAAAGTAATTTCCTGTGAGGCAAAGAAGTTGTTCAGAGAACATTCACAGAATAAAGAAATATTGTTCACTTATTTAAACACATGTAGGGTGCTTACTACACAATGTTCTCTGTTCTCCTGACTTTTCAAGCATTGATTCATTTACTCTTTCTATATCTGTTATTCATTCTTCCTTTTACAAGGGAAGAGATTCAACCTTGTACTTAAAACAGAGATAATTTAATCCAGGGAACTGGTTACAGATGAAGAGCTCAGCAACTAAACAAAACAAGGTAGATAGCTAGTGGGAAGCAGCCCCATAGCACAGGGAGATCAGCTCAGAGCTTTGTGACCACCTAGAAGGGTGGGATAGGGAGGGTGGGAGGGAGAGGCAAGAGGGAGGAGATGTGGGGATATATGTATATGTATAGCTGATTCACTTTCTTATAAAGCAGAAACTAACACACCATTGTAAAGCAATTATACTCCAATAAAGATGTTAAAAAATAAAATAAAATAAAATAAAATAAAAAATAAATAAAACATTTCCCCCCCACCTGCCAAAAAAAATAAAAGGGATGTTAACTGCATCCCAGTTAGCAATAAAAGAAACCTGTTCCCATTTCCCAATGGAGACAAAAAAGAGAGGAACAGGGCTTGCCCAAGTGACCACAGAGGATCTATCCAGTAGTAGCTAGAGATCCTGTCCCTGGGGAACTGCAGACACATTCCAGGGGAAGATGAAGTCATCATCTCATCAGAGAGAGCGTTACAGGGTGAATTGTGTCCCCCACCAAAATTCATATGTCAGAGCCCTGATCCCCAGTATACCCCAATGTGACTGCATTTGGAGACAGGGCCTTGAAAAGGGTGATTATGAGGTTATATGCATGGGCCCTAATCCAATCTGACTGGTGTCCTTATAAGAAGAGGAAATTTGGACACACAAAATAGACACCAAAGATGCATGCACACAGAGGAAAGGTCATATGAGAAAACAGTAGGAAGACAGTCAAGTGCAAGCTGGGGAGAAAGACCTTAGAGAAAGTTAACCTGTTGACACCTAGATCTTGGACTTCTAACATGCAGAACTGTGAGAAAACAAAATTCTGTTGTTTAAGCCAGACATTCTTGTGGTATTTTATTATGGCAGCTCGAGCAAACTACTACAGAGAGGCTAGGGATAGACTGGCTTCTCCTTTCCTCCAGCCCCAAAAGCCCCCACCTTTGTCTCCCACTGGCGATTACTGCCATTGACTTGGGGACAGTTAAGTGTAGCCTGCAGGAGTACAGCCCCATGTGATATAAGCAGAAAAAATGGGCTTCCCTGGTGGCTCAGTGGTTGAGAGTCCAACTGCCGATGCAGGGGACATGAGTTCGTGCCCCGGTCCAGGAAGATCCCACATGCCACAGAGCGGCTGGGCCCGTGAGCCATGAAAAAGAAACAAACAAACAAACAAATGAAACAGAACAACTGAAAGCACAGGAGCAGCAGGTGTCATGACAACCCTACCTATCATACTATCTTCTTATCCCTATTGTAAAGAGAAGACAGCTAGGAGGCTCAGATAAGCTGAGCTGCTCATGTGAGATCACAGCTAGTTATGGCTCCAAAGTCCCTGCCTTAAACAACAGCTAGGCAGACTCTTGGTTTAAAAGCTCCAGAACTGCTGAAAGTTGGTGGAGTACCAACCTTCCTTTGCTACTCCTTTAACTATTTTCAGTGAAAAGTTGGGCTATGACAAGGAATATGGTATATGGTAATCACAGGACAATAATGGTAACATAGAGCATCGTGGTTTCGGGGGACTGTCGGGGGTTGATGTGAATCCTCCAGAATGTATGTGCAGTTGGTCCTCTGTACACGTGGGTTCCATATTCATAGATTCAACTAACCTCAGATCTAAAATATCCCAGAAAAGAAATTCCAGAAAGTTCCAAAAAAACCAAAACTTGAATTTGCTGCACACCTGCAATTATTTACATAGCTTTTACATCATGTTAGGTATTATAAGTAATCTAGAGATGATTTAAAGTATGTGGGAGAATGTACATAGGTTATATGCAAATACTACACCATTTTATTTAAGACACTTGAGCATCAGCTTTGGTATCCTCTGGGGTCCTGGAAGCAATACCTTGCATATACCAACGGACTATATTTCCAAACTGATTCAATTAAGTCAATGAATGTTTCCAAGTGTTTCAAACAGCATGATCACATGTAACCTTGTGCTTTGTTTCTTTCTAATCCTATATTTTGTAAGTGCTATGGTTACTACTATGCATTTATACAAATTGAAACTGCTTTGTGTTTGTGTGTCTAACAGCAGCACATAATAGATTATTGAAATTAGACATCCTGTGGGGTAAAAATTATCTTCTTTAAATGTGCCAATAATGTTTTGTCATTCCTTTCATTAGCTAACCAGATTATCTACTCTCTTGATTCTGTAGACATACCTGACTGAAATTCATCAGTCTTAGTTTTGCCAAAATAATTGGTTATTAAGGAAAAAACTAATAAATTGGTGAGGATTATGCAAAGAAAGCAACTAGCTGATACCCAGCTTTTCCATATCTGCTCCAAGAGTTTGGGTCACGTACCAACAGGGCACCAGTTTTAAGTGTTAAATCCACAATCTTGCCCATAACAGACCATCTGAACCTACTCTTCTGTGATTTCTCACAATTAATCAGATTCTTCTATTCATGCTTGAGTGGTGGGTATATTACTAATAAATCCAATAATTTGACTTTAAAGCATTAAGTGAGACATCTAGGAAATACAATGAATTCTGTCAAACAAGTAAATATAAGCTCTTATTGGGTGATATGTGGTACATATTAATGAAAATGTCTTCAAAGTACATGCTCGAACCAGTGACATCACTGCTGTAGTCAGGTTATTACTTTGTAAATTGTGGTTTTGAACAAATGAGTGACCTACTAAGTAAATGATTTTGATTACTTCATCAAAATTGTTATTTTTCATAGCATTTTTCTACTACTAGCATATAATTTGCAATATATCCTCACTATCCTACTCCCATTTAAAACTTTCAAACTCTGAGGATTTCTGATAACTTTGTAATAATCTTGAAAGCAAAGCTCAAATGGTCTTTCATGTCTTAGGATCCTGAAGATATATCACCTTTTTAATAGGATCTCTTGGTTGTTTTTCATAATTCATGGCTCACAGAAGAGTTTAACAAGGAAAAATGCAGTTTATATGATGTTTTGCTGGCATTCTTCATATTTATTATATATTATGTCTTGATTGCAATATTTTTCCGAAATAATTCACTTTTAAGTGGTAAAACAATAATAACAAGAGTGACTCCGAAATCTACATGCTAGAGGTTTTTCATATTTGCATACTCTAATCCTTTTTCATTTCAGATTGCAAAGGGAAGGCATTTCTAGTTGCCATACGATAATAAGACTTTAAGCAAGTCTCTTTTTCAAAAGAAATTCATGATCTTCTTTCAGTAATACCAGAAAACCAACAGTTTTACTAAATCTTACTCCAGACCCTCCCTGAAATATAAACATCATCTAAAAGCAAAGCTCGTGCTTAGTAAACTATTAATCATGCTTAGTAAACTATTGCTACCTCCCCTTAAATTTTAATTACAGTATGATGCAAATAAATAATCATGCAATAAAAGTCAAGATAGAGCAATAATATTTTCATTGATAGTTTAAACATGTCTCATTTATTTTTAATTTATGGGGAAAACCAATAAAGCAATCAACCTAAGAATATAAGTACAATAATTTTTAAAGTAATTGATTCTTTAAAAATACTTTGTCTTCAATAATTATTTTTAACTTCTTTATTGGAGTATAATTGCTTTACATCATTGTGTTAGTTTCTTCTGTATAATGAAGTGAATCAGCTATATGTATCCATATATCCCCATACCTGCTTCCTCTTGAGCATCCTACCCACACTCCCTATCCCACCCCTCTAGGTGGTCACAAAGCACTAAGCTGATCTCCCTGTGGTATGTGACTGCTTCCCACTAGCTATCTATTTTACATTTGGTAGTGTATATATGTCAAAGCTACTCTCTCACTTCGTCCCAGCTTCCCCTCACCTCACCTCCCTGTGTCCTCAAGTCCATTCTCTACATCTGCATCTTTATTCCTGTCCTGCCCCTAGGTTCTTCAGATACTTTTTTTTTTTTAGATTCCATAAATATGCATTAGCATATGGCATGTTTTTCTCTTTCTGACTTACTTCATTCTGTATGACAGACTCTAGGACCATCCACCTCATTACAAATAACTCCATTTTGTTTCTTTTTATGGGTGAGTAATATTCCATTGTATATATGTGCCACATCTTCTTTATCCATTCATCTGTCGATGGACATTTAGGTTGCTTCCATGCCCTGGCTATTGTAAATAGTGCTGCAATGAACACTGTGGTACATGATTCTTTTTGAATAATGGTTTTGTCATGGTATATGTCCAGTATTGGGATTGCTGTGTCATATGGTAGTTCTATTTTTAGTTTTTTTTAGGAACTTCCATACTGTTCTCCATAGTGGCTGTATCAATTTACATTCCCACCAACAGTGCAAGAGGGTTCCCTTTTCTCCATACCTTCTCCAGCATTTATTATTTGTATACTTATTAATGATGGCTATTCTGACCGATGGGAGGTGATACCTCATTATAGTTTTGATTTGCATTTCTCTAATGATTAATGATGTTGAGCAACCTTTCATGTGTTTGTTGGCAATCTGTATATCTTCTTTGAAGAAATGTCTATTTAGGTCTTGTGCCCATTTCTGGATTGGGTTGCTTGTTTTTTTGATATTGAGCTGCATGAGCTATTTGTATATTTTGGAGATTAACCCTTTGTCACTTGCTTTGTTTGCAAATATTTTCTCCCAATCTGAGTTTTCTTTTCATCTTATTTATGGTTTCCTTTGCTGTGCAAAAGCTTTGAAGTTTCATTAGGTCCCATTTCTTTATTTTTCTTTTTATTTCCATTTCTCTAGGAGGTGGGTCAAAAAGGATCTTGCTGTGATTTATGTCATAGAGTGTTCTGCCTATGTTTTTCTCTAAGATTTTTATAGTGTCTGGCCTTACCTTTATGTCTTTAATCCATTTTGAGTTTATTTTTGTGTATGGTGTTAGGAAGTGTTCTAATTTCATTCTTTTACATGTAGCTGTCCAGACTTCCCAGCACGACTTACTGAAGAGGCTGTCTTTTCTCCATTGTATATTCTTGCCTCCTCTGTCAAAAATAAGGTGACCATATGTGTGTGGATTTAACTCTGGGCTTTATATTTTGGTCCATTGATCTATATTTCTGTTTTTGTGCCAGTACCATACTGTCCTGATTACTGTAGCTTTGTAGTATAGTCTGAAGCACATGGAACTTAAACAATATGCTACTAAATAACCAAGGGATCACTGAAGAAATCAAAGGGGAAACCAAAACGTACCTAGAAACAAATGACAATGAAAACACAACAACCCAAAACCTATGGGATGCAGCCAAAGCAATTCTAAGAAGGAATTTTATAGGAATACAATCCTACCTCAAGAAAAAAGAAAAATCCCAAATAAAAAAACCTAACCTTAAGTCTTCTATAATCTAATTTTACTAGTTCAGTAAGTTAAGCTTACTAGTCTCTTGTTGAAGCAACTATTCTTTCTTAATCATTTTCTTAGTTTCCATTAATGGACAATGTATAGAAATATTCTTAAATCCATAATCATCTGTCGTGCTCTAGCTCACATTTTCCAGTGTGGATATATGTGTTTTGGAGGTTTTTGGAATTCAGTTTTTAGATGAATTTATCTGGAATGACAGAAAATAGGGAAATTTTAAATAAAGCCTAATTATGAAGATTTTTTTAAAGAAAATAAAACCATAACTTTCTTTGTAGGTGTATGTAGTTCAACCATCACTGAAATATGTCTAACCACATTTTCTAAGTTTAACAATTGAATGGAATCCATCCAAATGAGCAGTTAATTCATCCTTTATTTACAACTTAAGTACAGTAATGTAATTGCTTCACCCTTTGAAGGTAAGGACAATCATAATCATAAAAGATCCAGGGAATCTGTGCAAGTAGAGAGTAAAAAACAGTCAGTGAAAATAGTTATGGTTCATCTTTTATGCAGCTCTTTGATTTTTTTATTGGTACAAGTGGTTGTATTGTTAAGTAGAGACAGCCTAAAATGACATGATGATGTTAATATGTTTGAGAAGTGAACAAATATTTGACTCCAAAGACAATGCTGCCTTTGTTTCTCCTGTTTTGGTGAATAAGAAGAGCACATTTTGACTTCAGTACAATTCGTGATATTAGTACAATGCCAATGGAAGTAATATTCGAGTTTAATATACCAAGGCATAACTCAAGGTCACACCATTTTCTTTGTAAATTTAACATAAAAAATCAACACATTCATTGTATCAGGGAGGTTTGTTATTATATCAATAAAATAGAATCTCTATTTGGTTTGTCTACTTTGCTTTGTCTGGGTAGCTTTCTAGATCATTGCATGAAAACTCACAGAGTTCCTTTGGGAAATATAAAGGGAAATTCAATGTGAAAATCTGATATATTTGTTTTAAATTTGTTTTAAAGCAGTAGTTTTCCACCAGGGCTGTTTTTTTCCTCGAGGGGACATTTTGCCCTGTCTGGATTTTTTTTTCAGTTTTCACAACTGGAAGCGTGTTACTGTCATTTAATGAATAGCAGCCAGGGATGCTGATCAACATCCTTCAGTGCACAGAACAGTCTTCCCATAATTACTCAAACTGAGAGGTTGAGAAACCCTGTTTAAAGGAATGAAAAATGAAAATGCTCCCTACCTTTTCAGAAAGAAAATTTGCTGAATGGAATATGAAAACTTGTCTCTTCTCAAAAACCTTGTTTTCACTGGGATCAGATATCTAAATAATTTTTAAACCAAAACTGTATCTCTATCTCAAATCTCTATGGATCTGTGCTGAGAAAACAAATGATTATATGACTTTGTGACCAAATTATGATTTAGTGGTAAGGTTGAAAAATTCTGAAATATTGCTGTAAGCCAAACATAAAGTAAGTTTAAAGAGGCCACTGTTTATGATTAGATAAAGTTGGGTGGGTAAGTGGGAGAAGGAACAAAAGTAGATAAAACAATACATTTGAGAGATGCATCCTTAACATTTTGAAATAGATGATAGTGATGGCAAGCATGCTCTGGTTAGAAATGCTGTGAAGATTTAAAAAAAAAAAATGCTGATGGTGCCATAATCCAACATCTTAAGCCTTAATGTTCTAGATAGTAAAAAGGGTTGAAGCGACTAGCTAATATAAATATGTCTTGGGATGTGAGGGAGAATGAATACATCAGTTATTTCTAACTCTCAGTATTCTAAAAACGCCTCAGTAGAACACTACTGTAAATGATACCAAAGGATATCCTTAATGGTCTGTTAGAGATGTTCTACCCTTGAGGGACCAGATAAAATAATGAAGCAAGCATCTGTTTGTTCATTAGGTATTTTTTAGGCTAAATATATTTTATGAGTTTTCCTCTCCTTAAAAGTAGAAGGAAAGCTCAGAGTAATGCTTTTAGTTTTCAAAATGTTTCAGCCCTTTTTTAAATCAAGAAAGAGTGTATAACTGGTCAAGTTGACCCAATGAGCAGAATGCTATAAATTTACAAAGTTGTGTCTCTAAAAAACACTACCATGAATTAAAGAAAATGAGGTATTCAACCATCTGATTGGGTCTTCATAAAATTAATTCATTACAATTTAACCTTCTACTGCTGATGGGGAATCAGGGCCCAATTTATGGGTGTGCAACTGAGGCAGTCAGATGGGATTCTGAGCTTGGTTTATACTCTGCTATTGCTATCTTGAAATTCATACTGATTTTTGAACAATGGGCCCTGCATTTTCACTTTCCATCAGCCCTGACAATTTATGTATCCAGTCCTGGAGGGCATGCTTGGGAGAAAAGAACCAGTGAAAGCTGGCTTTGCTCTAAGGGACCGACATCAGCAGAGAAGCATCCTTAAGGAGATATCTGAGTCCTTGTGGCAGAGAGGGGTTGCTGTAGTTAGTGTAACATCCGTTCCATTAAAACAGCTTTCTTGACGTCAGCACAATTGACAATTTAGGTCAGACAATTTCTTGCTGAGCGGCTGTTCTGAGCACTGTAGGATTTTTAGATACATTCTTTGTCTTTTCCCACTTGATGCGAGTAACAGCATCTTCCTCCTCACTCCCAATTTTTGACAAATAAAAAAAAAACTCCAGAAATTGCCAAATGTCCTTTGAGAAGCAAATTTGCTGCCAGTTGTGAAGTACTGTCTTAGAATGATACAATGAGACCCTCTGTTCCTCTTCCCATCCCCAGGCAGGAAAAAAGCCAAGGTACACAGCAAGTCCCTAACAGCCTCTGCATGGAGGTCAGTTTTGCCACAATTTATTATCCAAAACAAACCACTCTTAGAGTTTAAATGGATGCTATTAATAATTATGCTGGGAAAACAGATTTAAACAATACTGTACTAACAAACAGGGAAAATTGGTCACATTACCTATAAGCCACATTCAACTAGGAGAGAGCCTCTTACCCTGGGACATAGTGCCAAAGTGCAGCCTGAGAGAAGGAGCAATTTACAACATGTTCTTTATGCCTATACATTCGGTATAGGCATTCGGTAAATGGGTTTAATTTCAATTTCAAAATGTTAGAAAATTTACTTTATTGTAATGCCTTGGAAAGTTAAAGAAGGACAGGAAGTAATCTTAAAATTCTTGGCATTAGCTTGTAGAAGTTATTCTACAGTGAGTCTGAGGTTCTCACAAGACATAACCAGAATGAACTCAATTCCCGGGTTCACACCCATGGGCAACATGTTGTCCCACCAATACATCTGCCTTGAATTATCTTAGATCATCTGGAAAGCTAGTCTCAACTCTGGACATAGTGTTTTCTTGTTAGTCTCTTTAACCTACCTATTGGCAAATGTATCTGTTGTTGCTTTTTCCCGAAAGCCCTAATTTCTAGGGCTTAATCATCACTTTTCCCACCTCCCATATTTTCAAGGGCTAGATAGCACTGCCAGTAGGATGTGAGATATATTTTACAGGAAAGTGTTATTGATTTCCAAAATAGCCAATGTACAAACAATGTATTTAGTATTTGATAAAGAAGAAATCTTCATAAACAGAGAGCAATTATAAGGCAGTGAACATGTTATCAAGAGTATGACACTAGGGGCTTCCCTGGTAGCGCAGTGGTTGAGAGTCCACCTGCCGATGCAGGGGACACAGGTTCTTGCCATGGTACGGGAAGATCTCACATGCCGCGGAGCAGCTGGGCCCGTGAGCCGTGGCCGTTGGGCCTGTGTGTCAGGAGCCTGTGCTCAGCAATGGGAGAGGCCACAACAGTGAGAAGCCCGCGTACCGCAAAAAAAAAAAAAAAGGATGATACTAGACATGAGTTTACATTTATTACATATATTCTCTTCCTCAACAATTTAAAGCATAAAAGAAATTATTTCCATTCAAGCAATTCTTTATGCTGATCAGTAAAGAGCAACTTCAGATTTTTCACTAGTTAGAAGAAACAGTGAGACATTGTTCTTTTTGGTAATATTATCTTAATATTTTATATTTATAGCAATGAAACATTTCTTAAAGGACTGTTATTATTTTATTACAAAGAGAATTTTCTTTGTATTTTTATCACAGTAATACATTTTCTTTTAGTCTACTATAATTTTAACTTATTTTTGTTCTGTTTTATGTTGTCTCATGCTATGGTTTATACTAAAAATATAATTTGTTATGATTACAATTTGTTTTTCAGGATGATGGTGTCTTTAGGTTTTGAAGGCTTAATAATAAAATTGTCTTGAAAATAATAGTTTTTATTTTGCTGTTCTTTATCTAACTATAAATTATAATTATCAAATGGTCTAAAAATTTAGGCTTTGTTTCATTTTATAATTAAAACATGATTTCTTTTACAGAAAATATTATGCAATTGTTTGACTCAATCACTGGACTTGAGAAAAATGTACTTTAGCACAAACCAGGCTTACTGATCTCATTTCCAATTAATAGTCATAAAACTCAAGTGGGCCTTTCCTATCACCCAGCATCCCATTTTATTTGCTCTTGTTCATTCAAATGCCTACTCTTCAAGTGAAAGTTCCATATCTCTACCAAGTTCTACTTCAGTATTTTCAAATTCACCTCTACCTAAGGCCAAATACTCTACCTTCCCTCCTGTTTTTGATTTTGCTGTTATTGTTGTTTCACTTATGGGAATATTTGGCTGCTCTACACCCTCAAACTTTTTGTAGTACCTTTATATGGATGATGTGACAATTCCTTTTCAAACATTCATGTTTCAACTGGTTGGATTTTACTTGTCCTCTTATTTGTATGATGTTTGGAAAAATGGAGTTAGAAGGGACTAGGTAGACTTCAAGATTTGCAAATTAATGCTTCCCTCTCTGTTGCTACTCTGTTCCACAGTTTCAATAAATTAAGATAACTCTGTGTAGTCCCACTTCCTCTCTCTCTCCACACCTCATTTGGTTAAGGATGGCTTCTAGGTCTAGCCCTGAGTCACCCATGACCTCACTGGCTACTGGCTCCAAAGCATGGACCATGTCTATCTTTAAGAATGGGTAGATTGGCTAGTATATTCTGGGATTTTCCTCCTTCAGAGTACCTGAGTATTTTATGAGCCTTTTCTCTCTACCTTTACCAATATACTTACTCTGGTTGATCTTGGCCCTATTCACAGCAGTTCCCCCTTTGGGTGAGGCACTTTCCTTCTGGGAATATGTTTTTGCTGGCTTTTTCTGAAATATGCCACTGTGAAGGTTCCTGACCCTCTTCTTCCTTTCTGCTTTGGTCACTACTTCTGTCTTTTACCAGGGCTCTGCTACTCTGAGCTGCTGTGTCATGACTTACACGTAATGTTTATTATGAGGATAATCTCTGCTTTCTAGTTTTGCTGAAAATGCAGCTCAGTTTATAAGGCTTTGGTTTTCTCTTTCTTCAAATTATTCTGTATGGTTTAAAGGAGGAGAAACAGGAAGAATCAGATACAAATTGCCTCTGTATTCACACCAAAGTCTTTTCATTGACTTTGTGAAGTCAATCATATAATTCAATTTTATATCAAATGTAAAGACCATATTCATTAAGAGAGTGATAGTTCTCTCTCTCCCACCCTCCACCTTGCCTCCCATCTCAAGGATGGCATGTGCATTGCAAAGAATGAAAAGGTTATAAATACTGAGACAATAAATATTGAAGGTTTGGATATACTGATAAAAAACCTGGTAAACTAAAAATACAATGGATTTGAATGTCATTGGATTGAGCTATATGAATCTAAACATTTATATTTTAGTTATGGAAACAAATTTTTAAAATATTCTCTATTTAACAGGCTTTATAAAATTATTGTGGGTAACTTTTAAAATGTTTTCTAATTTGGTTTTAATTTAAACTGTCATTTAAATTTACTTCTCAAACATGTACTTTCAAGTCAATGTGCAAAGCACTGAGATAGGTACACTAAATATTAACAAACTGTGCCAACCCTCAAAATGATTTACCAATATGAGAACACATACAAGATGTAGAAGATACTATATGGATTATTTTTCTCCCTGTATATTTTCTCTGCTCTACGGAAACATACTTTAGATAATCTGAATTATTTAGAAGAATGTTTTTATTGTTAGAATTCTTATTAAACTATTGAATCTGAAAAATTCTTTTCTAGTTTCTATAGAGGAAGTTCAAAGCTGCCATGCAGGAATTATTTCAGTTCAATTTATTGCAGATTTTTTATTTGCTTTATTTTTTTATAAATTGCTTACATATGTACTGTTTTTAGAAAACATGGCAAAAATTATGCACTCAATAAATATTACAGATTTCAGTCGCTTACTTGAAATCTTTGGGGCCAGATGTGTTTCAGAATTCATATTTTAATATTTTAGGAAGATAGATTGGCACATGTATGGTGTATCACTTAACACTTCAGTATGGTCTTCGCGGTACACAGTAATATTGCCAAAATAAAATGGATGAAACACGCACACATTAATTACAACTGAAAAAAGTAACAACAGCACAAAAACCTAAATAGTATCATGATCTTTGCAACCATATTTTGTCATTCAAAGGAGCTATTTTAAAAAAATTCCAATTGCAATGTTTTTGGATCTCAGAGCAGAAGATAAAAGTTTAGACCTGATCTGGAGACATCTCTGCACTGTGCTAAATAGTTCAAGACACCTTTTCACACAGACCAGAGAGCTCTTGAAGATCTTTAAGTGCCACACACATGTCAGGAAAAGGTACATAGATATAGGAGATATGAAGAGAATTACATAATACTATATATGAGATTTGGGCTGACTTGGTCCTGCCTTTGATTTAGGAAGTATAATAGCTTTTGCTTCATTTGCAAGACTTCTGAACAATCAAATTATGTACCAAGTGAAAGATGGTGGTACAACCCTTGCAATTAGCTTTATTTTCGCTTTTAAGGAAGGATATATGGCTCATAGAAATAAAACAATTCATACAAGCATGAAGCTGTATATATTTGAAGAGTCAAATGAGTGATAAGAGCAATGAACTCTAGGAGAGTTTAGATATTTGGAAATTAAAATAACACTAGTTCTTCCAGTCCTCCCAGTTAGCTCCCCCAGGGTCTCCAAGAAATGCTTCAGTCTGAGGGACGGAGGCATTTGGATGTGGCAATTGTTGTCAAAGTTCTGCAATCAAAGCAATATTTGGTTTATTGAGGATTGTATAAGATTGTGTATGGAGGTGAGTGGGTTTGCACGCATGTGTATATGAGAGAAAGAGAGAGAGAAGATAAATTAATAAGCCTTTTGTATATCTTCCACAGAATTTGAGAAATAATGCTGTAGCAAATGATTGTAGTATATATTATGGACATATTAAATATTTTTCTTTTCTTCATTCATTCATTCATTAACACATTTATTCACCTATTTAGTTGCTTAATTGTGTGTCAGATATGGTGCTAAGCACAAAATAAATAATGGGAAAAATGAACTGAAACTTTTTGTAATGTCTCACATGCCTTTTATATCAAACTACCATGTAGCAACAAATAGCATTTGATTAGTATACCAGAGAGAGTCAAATTAAGTTCAATTTATGGCAGAAGGAATATTCAATGCAAGACAGTTATTTGTCATTTGTTATGCTTTTCAGTTTTCTCATAAGACATAACTTCAAGAAGTCTATGTCCATTAATATTGTAATTCCTAATAATCTATTCTTTTCCCAGAAAAACAACAAAGATTTTCTTATGGACTCCATTTGACAGTTAGCAAGTTAGGTGTTTACTTTGAAAAAGCAGCAACAGTTTATTTTTTCAAAAGAAAGCAATAGACAAATTTCCATTAGTTTCAGACACCCATGTAAATTTTACTCTTATACAATATTTCCATTATGATATGCTATACACTGTACTTATATTGTATGTGTGTTATTATGTACATTATGACTTAAAGAATAAGTTTAGCTAAAAACGCTCTTCTTAACGTAGAAATACTTCCCACACAATTTTTCCTTTAAAAAGGTATATATTATATTCTAGGATTTTCTCTATCTTGAGCCAAATATTAACAACATACGTAAGCATGTATATGGAGGAGCATTATCAGGGCTTTATTACAGCTTATGTCTTTCACAAAAGGTATACAGAACTCAGAGTTCAAATCAATATTCTTCCACAGTTTGGGTTGAAGAGAGGACTCTATCAGTTGGGCATATTCACTTATAAAACTTTCTAAAAACTGTGAATATAATAATGTATAATCCCTTAAAAACAGTTATTGCTGTATCTTTTAAATATAGGTTTTTTTTTTCTTGTTTCTGCCTACTGTTTTAAATTGGGACAATATATCATGAATATGTATCTTTTTTTGCAAATACTTAGTGAAATAGTGATTTTCCACTTCCACATAATTCAATAATCTTTCAGAGGTACTGGAGGGCAACTTTAGAATGCTTGTGGAAAATGAAATGGCTAGCTCTGCATTCTCCATTCCCAGATTTCAGTTGGCTCCATTTCAATATTATAAGCACACACACACGTGCATATATGTACTCAAATATACAAATATTTTGTTTTGCATAAAAATTAATATGAAAAATATTACAACACTAATAAAAGTTTGAATATATTACAATGTAATTTCAAATTAATGAGTAACATGTCACTAGTATTTTAAGTGATCTTTTTCAAACCAATCCAGAATGACTGGAGATTTAGTTAGTGTTCCAGCCTATATTATAATAAATAAAGCTACTATTAATCTGAGACCTAAATTCTTAACTACATTTGTGATTACAACTTTAAAGTGGAATTGGTAAACATTAATAATTTTTATGTATATATATAATGCTAACTAATCTTCCTGTAACATGGTGCAAAAATCACAATTAAAGATAACTGAAAAGAATAGAATGTACAACACAAAGAGTCAACGCTAATGTAAACTATGGACTGTGGGTAGTAATGATGGGTCCTGATGCGACATGATACTGAGACAGACTATGCGAACGTAGAGGCAGGGGTTATATGGGAAATCTGCACCTTCCGCTCAATTTTGTTATGAATCTAAAAGTGCTCTAAAAGTCTATTAAAAAAAAATAGTGAGGGCTTCCCTGCTGGCACAACGGTTAAGAGTCCTCCTGCCGATGCAGGGGACATGGGTTCGTGCCCCGGTCCGGGAAGATCCCACATGCTGTGGAGTGGCTGGGCCCTTGAGCCATGGCCGCTGAGCCTGTGCATCCGGAGCCTGTGCTCTGCAATGGGAGAGGCCACAACAGTGAGAGGCCCGCGTACTGCAAAAAAAAAAAAAAAAAAAAAAGCAAAAGTGAAAATATTACCAATTAAAAATTAGAGGTGTAACCAAATCTGTGTCAAACGGAAAACTCTTATCCTTAAAATATTTCATCATTAAAAAGTTTTTTAAAGGATATAATGTAGGCACTTATCTCAAGAAAGTAAAACAAATAATACATTCAATAGTAGAGAAGCAATAGTTAGGATGCAATTTTTAAAATGCATAAATTAATTAAATTGCAACCAGAAAAACTGAAGAATGACAGTATCTTTAAGTTCTTAAACTCTCCTTGGTGTCGCACTTCCTGCTCAGTGTTCTGAATGTCTTACTGCATAACAGTCCTATAAGGCTGACACATAGCTCCATTTTACAGAAGGAACTAAGACTTAGAGATAGGAAGGAAATTCCAAGGTCAAACAGAAAGTAAATAGTGGATGTAGCATTTAAGCTAGCTCTACTTGAGCAATGCTCTTCATAAATAAATTATAATGTCTATAACATACAAATCTAATGCAAATTATTTAAAGATACTTGTGAAAATAGAAAAGTTTCTGGATAGATTTTGATCTGAAATCTTGCAGCCATCCCCAACCCCATTATATGTGCTTTATCTCTTCTTTTACCATTAGAATTAAAGAAATATTTAGGTATTTCTGAAAAAGCAGGGGGAGAGAATTAGGGAAGAAATCTAGGGGAAGGTGAATTTAAAGCAGTAGATTATAGAGAGGTCATGACCTGCAAAGATCTGTAACATAGGCATAAGTGTATGTATCTTAGAAGAATGAGGGAATTAGGGATAGTTGATTCCTTTCTGCCTCATCTGCTGGAGAACTGGAACTTTTGCCAGCACTTGCAGTTGTGCACATAGGTTGGGGAAGAGATCCTGAAAATGAAGCTGCTTGCTAAACCAATTATAACAAATTGCTGGGCCTCCCAACAAACTGTGATCTCCCCACCTGGTTGTTCTGAGCCTTACTGTGAAGGCAAAAGAAACAACATACCCAATAAGAATCCTGGGAAAATTAAGTATCTACATTGGAAAGGAGTGACAAGGACCTTGTATTGCTTGAGATGTAATTATGTAAAGTAATTTTATAACTGTTAATAATATCTTATAAAATAAGCAGGGAACCAGCAACCCAGCAGAAAAGGGAAGGGGGAAGGAAATGTTAGAGATGATAAAACTCAGTCAATGCAAAAGAAAGCATGAAAAGAGAAAGTGGACAAAAATGAGACTGAAAAAGTCGGACAAGGAGAAAACATCTAATTAGATGCTAGAAGTAATCAATATAGGTCAGAATTCACAATATATTACATAGATTAATATGTAACTAAAAGATTAATATAATGAGGCTGCATAAAGATACAAAATCCAGCTATATGCTATGTATAAAGAAGTCCCTACATTATTAGGAAGTAAATATTGAAACACAAAGGATAGAAAATGCATACCAGAAAAATAATAAAAGGAAATATACTTTGACTTAATTAATATCACAAAACAATTAACTTTGCTGGGAAAAGATATTATAAGTGTAAAGTAGTATAAAAAATAATGAGTATATTCAATTAATGGTGATTAATGAATACAAAATTTCTAATGCAAAGGATCACATAACTCCAAAATACAAAAATGAAAATTTGACATAAATTTGAAAATGGAAAAAAGTTTGTTTTTTTTTCTGATTAAACAGATCAAAAAATAAACTAATAAAGGTTTGCATAATAAGACCAACACAATTAGAAAACAATTAGAAATTCTCTAATGAATATATGTAGAATATAATACCCAACAATTTGTGTTCATATTCTTCTCAAACAATGATAGAAACATTATTTTTTTTAAGAGGCCATGTTCAAGGTTATACTTTAACAGTTTTAAGAGACAGTTTAGAATAGAAACAAAATATACGAAGTACATACATATTATTTGTAGGGCAGGAATAGAGACATTGACATAGAGAACTGACATGTGGAAACGGGTGGAAGGGGAGAGTAGGGCGAATTGGGAGATTAAGTTTGCCATAAATACACTTCCATGTGTAAATAGATAGCTAGTGGGAACCTGCTGCATAGCACACGGAGCACAGCTCCGTGCTCTGTGATGACCCAGATGGGTGGGGTGGGGAGGGATAGGAGGAAGGCCCAAGAAGGAGCAGATATAGGTATACACATAGCTGATTTACTTCATTGTACAGCAGAAACTAACACAAAATTGTAAAGCAATTTTACTCCAAAAAAAAAATTAAAAAGAGAACCTAAGTCAATAACAAGATATAGCACATTCTTAAGAGCTATAAAAATCAAATTTAATAGAGGTCACACATGGTTCATCATAGTACTTGATAATTTTAAAATGTATATGGAACAACAACAATAACAAAATTCCATAAATAGACCAAGTACTCTTAACGGAGCAAACATAAAATAGTTAGTTTAGTGTTAAATTTTTTGGTTTATTTTGGAAATAGAGATCCAATTTCTTAGAGACAAATTAGGAAATCCTACATGTCATGTAGGGTTTCACCTTTCCAATCAACACAGGAAACCTAGAAGCTATAAAAGAAAAAGAAATCATATTCAGCTATATAAAATTTAAACTTTTGTAAGACAAAAGAAAAAGGCTTGGATAAAAGTTAGGATACAAAAATAAATAGAAAGAATGTTTGAAACTTGGATATCAAATAAAAGATTACTATTTCTACTATAAAAAATGTGCAACTTGATTACAAATTTAAACCCAAGCCAGCATATAAACAGAAAAATAATGTATGAAAAAAAATCACAAATAGGAAAACCAAATGACCACTCAACTTATGATGTCAAATGGTGTGTTAATCTTCTTACTGGTCAAGTAAATGAAAACTGAATCCACAATGATATATCACAATGCATCCAGCTTATTACCAAAAAATGAAAAGAACAATACCTTCTACATTTGGTGGAGATGATGGGGGTGGTTCTGGGAACTCTTCCGAATGACTGAAAAACAGCACAGTTTTTAAAAATAAAGTTTTACTCAAACACTTAAAATTTATATCAAAGTATCATACAAATGCCTAAGTTAAGCATCAAAATATCATAGCATCTGCATCCATAACAACCACCGCATGGGACAACAAAGAAAAATAGTTGGAGATAGAGCATAAGAAGAAACACTTTAATACACTCCTATCATTTTAAGTCAAGCCCAGTGAGATGGGGAGAATATACAGACACTTAACACCACATAAATCTATTTCCAATATATTGTACTATATTTTTTGAAAGCAGGCATTTGATATTCTTTTGTACCTGGAGCATTTAAATAATGACTATCTTGCACATGGAACATTCGAACAATGATTATCTACTTCCCCACAAAAAAAGCTTCAATAAATTCCAAAAACAAGAAATAGTACAAAAAATATACTATAATCTCAATAGAATAAAACTAGAGATAGATAATAAATCAGAAATAAAAAAAAATCACTGCAGATGAAAATGAAAAAACAAGACAACAACATCAACAAAACTCTCCTTCAAACAACTCTTGGTTCAGAAGGAATTCAAACTGCAATTTCCCCTGGGATACAACTAAAGTAATTATCATAAGCCTAACTGATAATTCTAAATTTTCATATTAAATTAAAAATAAAAATTAACATTTTCAACATATGACTCAAAAGGTTAGGGAAAGAGCACACAATAAGGAAAAAAGATGGAATAAAAATTAACAAAAATTAATCGATTAGGAGCAAAATAGTATAACACTTGGTTATTGAATCCTAAAGCCAATTCTCTGAATAAAATATTAAAATAAATCACAAGAGTTATTATTATAAGGACAAAAAAATATATTTTCTGTTTTTTTGTATCCATATGAGATGACGTATATTCACTAAAATTACTGAGGTAATCATTTCATGATGCATGTTAAGTCATATCATCATGCTGTATGTCAACTATAGCTCAATAAAATGAGAAGAAAAAAATAAAACTTATACAGTGCTGTATGTCAACTATGCCTCAGTAAAATGGGGAAAAATAAAATAAAATAAGCAGCTGTAGTAATCAGAAATAAGGAAGAATATACAACATACATACACAGTTATAATGGGAAAATAACCATTGGTATATTGGGTGTTTAAAGAAACTTAGGAATAACTTTGCTCAAAATTATAAAAATGAATTTGAGGTCAACTTTGCTCAAAACTACAAAGATAAATTTGAGGTCCTGGGGCTTCCCTGGTGGCGCAGTGGTTGAGAGTCTGCCTGCCTATGCAGGGGATACCGGTTCGTGTCCCGGTTCAGGAAGATCCCACATGCTGCGGAGCAGCTGAGCCCGTGAGACATGACCACTGAGCCTGCGCATCCAGAGCCTGTCCTACACAACGGGAGAGGCCCGCGTACCGCACAAAAAAAAAAAAAAAAAAAAAAAAGAAAAATTGAGGTCCTGAATGAAGTAGACAATTTAGTATGAACATATATACTGTAAATACTCATAGTGCATATAAAAGCACTAAACGAGCAAACAGCTCATTGAAAAAAAGAGAGAAATTTTTCCAAAAACCCTCAAAAACTCCAAAGTCCAGATAGTATAATGCGGAATTTAAATTTTAAGGAACAGAAGTTTCTACACATATTAAAATTGTTCCAGAAAATAAAAAAGAAAGATTTTTTTAAGTTTGCATATCATAATGCCCTAATTCTTCAAAGATGATGCAAAAAAAAAAGAAAGACAATAAACTCATCTAACGGATTAATGTACAAGCAAAAATATCAACTATTTGCTAACATAAACCAGAAACATATTAAAATAATAATAAAAAATGGCAAGGAATAATTTTTCCATCCTCAGGAATGCAAAATCTTTTGATATTTTGTGAAGAATATATATAATATAGAGTAATATATACCACTTATATATAATATATATCATAATATAATTATAGATATTAAATAGATAACATCCATTTATAATGACATCAAATCATTAATAAAATATGAATAGATAAGTATTTCCATAATAAAAATTACTAGAAAAAATATGATAGTGAGAAGACAAACAGGTAAATGTAAAACAAATGGAATGTCCAGAAATGCACCTTAATGTTATAAAATGTGAGTATACTGTAGAAGTCAGGAAGTAGATTTGATAAATCAATGACAGTTATCTGATGAAGAAAATAAACTTGAATCCGTATTCACTCCAAATGGAAAACAACTTTAAAGATAGAAACTAGATTCATGAAAGTGACAGAAGAAAACATGTGAAGATTGCTTTATCAACATTTAGTGGATGAGACCTTCCTAACTATGACCAAATTATATGAAACTGAAAAAGACATATTTGCTTACATGCAAATTTTTGACCCCATAATTTTTTTACAAAATCCTCTAGATAAGAAAACAAACCACCATTAAAAAGACATTTTGTTAAACAAGGGAAAATATTTGCAGCACATAACTGAGACAACTATATAATTATAAAAATCTATTTCAAAGAAAATAAACAGCACAATAGAAAAAATAAGCAAAAATGTAAATAAAGAGTTCATGGAAAAGCAGAAACAAGTAGCTTCTAAACATAAGAAAAGACGTTAGGCCTTCTGATAACAAATAAATAAATGAGAAAAAAAAAAAACACTGAGGTATGATTTTCCCCCTATCAGATGGGCAAAGATGCCAGTGTTGGATGACATTATGTCAGCAAGATGGGGAATAAGAGTAGCTGCCATTTACTGCTGGTGGGATTGCAAAGTGTGCTGTGGGCAAAATGCATTGTGGGCAGATATTTTATCTTCTCAAATAGCGTATCTCTTAGAATAACAAATATCTTTTAAATCAGTAAAACCCCATTGTGGTGTGTTTAGTTCAAGTATATGCACAAATTTTGAAGTGACACATGAACACCTCAAGAAAAGTCAAGACAAATTATAAAGAATGGATTTACACATAGACTGCATACAGCCCCAGAAAAGACAGAGGGAAATGAAGAGAAAATTGGAAGAAATTGTCTCCAAAAATATTGCTAGAGGAAAATGTTAAAATGAAGACTACTCTGTATGGTAATCATTTTATACAAAAATATAAATATCTAGCTAGCTAGCTAGTTCCTTTGCATGCACATAAAATAGCTCTATAAAAAAAACCACACACACAAAAGGATGATAGGATTTGGTTTGGTACTGTGGAAAAACTGAATGGTTAAGGTCTGAGGTGGGAACTTCAAATCACCCGTCATTGAGGTGGGAGGAAGTGTTGTCATAATATAACTTTTTTGAACTTTTGAATTTTACTGTGTTTCCTCATTAACATGAGGAAAAGGGACTAAGAAAAGTTGTCAAAAGATTTTATCAATCATTTCCTTTTTTTTCTAAATCGATTGCTAATTAAATGTAATACAGATGACCTCCATTAAAGATTATCATTTAATGGTATGTTATGCGTTTAATTTTAGCAAAACTATGTTCCTACCATTTCACTTGCTCTATCCCTAGAAATTAACATGCAAATTAGAACACAGGAAAAAAGAGCAACTGAAGATGTTGGATTGACTTAAGGAGATCCAGAATCTCTTTGGGACATGGGAGTTGGAGAGTAAGCATGCTGACCTCCAGATCTCATAGCTGATTCACTACACTGAGGGTGCAACCAAGCCTGCTGACCTGTAACCCAGTGAGTTTCATAGTCAGAGACCCTGAGACAAGAGGTAGAGAAGAGCTGAACCTGAAAGCTCAGGAATTCTTTAGGCAGTGGAAGGTTAAGCATAAGAAATTAGAGCTAGAGTTGGAAAAAAAAATCTGAAATTCTCCAGCAACTGACAGACAGTAATAATCAGGTGTAGAAGCTATATTCCTAGAATATTTTTGTAGTGAGTGACCATTCATTCATTCTTTGAGCAAACACTTGAGTGCCAAAGACTTTACGTCTTGCTATTTCAAGGTAAAATATGATATAAAGAGTTTAGCTATTATTTCCCTAAATTGATATTATTCTTTAACACTCAAATGGAAGAAAAATCACTAAATCATCCTTACATCAAATGACTTTCCTCTCAATGTATGTATTTTTTTTTACCATTTATTTTTTCATTCTTGATTTAAATATATTATTTTACAGTAAGCAATAGGTCGCCAACTTAAGATAGTTGGACTTACTGATTTTTCAACTTTGCCATATGTGAAAGCTATACACATTCAATAGAAACTATATTTAAAATTTTGAATTTTGATCTTTTCCCAGACTAGCAATCTGTAGTAAGATACTCTCTCTTGATGCTGGGAGGGATCAGGGAGCCATAGCTCCCAGTCAGTCACAGGATCTCAAGGGTAAACAACCTATGTATACGTGTACAACCATCTTGTACACATATAACTATTCTATTATTTTTTACCTTCAGTACAGTATTCAATAAATTACCTGAGATATTCAACACTTTATTATAAAATAGGCTTTGTGTTAGAGGATTAGATGATTTGGCCTACCTGTAGGCTAATGTAAGTGTTCTGAGTACATTTAAGGCAGGCTAGGCTAAGGTTGGATGTTTGGTAGATTAGGCGTATTAAATGCATTTTCAACTTAGGATCTTTTCAACTTGTAATGGTATTTTTTGGGACATAACCTCATTGTAAGTCAGGGAAGATCTGTAGTTGTTTCGGGAGATGCATTCTTTGCTTTCCACACTATGTGAATTAATATAAAGTATACCAATCTGGGATGTTACGTGTTAGGAAAATTCTATTTATTATTCACCTAAGAAATATTTTATAAACATGTGCATGTGTGAGCACAGTATATTGTATCCTGAGAAGCAAGCATTAATTACTGAAACGCAGGCAGCTGTGAAAATATTTTCCTCCTATGATCAAGTTCTCCTCACATCACTGATTTATTTGTAGAGTAAAGGTAAAAAGGAACTCAAAATCCGTATCAGATGCAAATCAACTGGATGTGATTAAAGCTAAAAACAAAACATCCTTCATAAATACATTGTTTCAAGGGCACGCTTAAAAATAACAGAGGTAACTTCCCTAAGATTTACTTCTCTGATTCGTTTTATAAATTGAGTTCTAAGCTTCTTAGCATATATAATGCATCCTTTTCTCAGAAAACAGGGGTTTGTTTTTAACATATGGACTTCTTTTGTATTTAAGCTTGAATGTATAAAGTCCTTTCTCAGGGCCTTATATTCATGAGTATACTTCTGTAGCATTAAACATCCAAGAGATGAGAAATTAATTCCTATTTTACTCAGGTTTTCTAAAGATGGAGCTCCTGTATGAGGAGATAAATATTATGAAAGGAACCGATGTGATGGAAGCCCATAGGTTATGAGTCCAGCGAATTTTGCCAGCTGTATGACTAAGTCTTTATCCGGCCCTCCAAATACACTTTCTCCATCTAAGAGTGGAGATAAAAATACCATATCAATACATATCAATACACATTATAGATACATGTATATCTATCAATGTCAAAGTACCTAGTGTGTTAGCAATTAAAAATGAAAGTTTTAAAAACTGGAGACAAATCTATATTTGTCTACTTGACAAATATTTATAGAATGCCGGTTATATCCTGGGCACATAAATATAATGGTCATTGTGTGTGTAAATTAATATACACATTAGAAAAGACACTTTTTTAAAAGTAACATCTGTGAGAATTTCCCTTTGGACAAGCTGGGGGATTTGCTTTGTTGAGAATTCTTACAAACATCAATTATTTTTAAGCAAATAAAACATTTAAGCAATTAAAATTCAAGGTAAAGTACTAGAGGTTTGAGGATTAGTTGAATTACAATCACTCCAGAAAATATATATTGGAAAGAAAGGTCAAATTGGAAGTAGTAAGTGTAGTAATTGTTGAAAAAATAGGCAGCAAATGCAGGTTGGACTGAAATATTAAGCACTGATTATGGGAAACATTGTAGGAGGTAATGCATTTCTTTTAGATATAATTTAAAAATAGCTCAGACTAGAGAGGAACACTGGGTAAATTTCAGTATTCCTGAAGGACTTCCATACAATGGCAGTTTTAATATATGGGCAGATTTAACAGTAAAATGTTTAGTAAGCTATTAACGACATACACAGATTTTTAGCATGGAAAGACGGGATTCCCCACTGACTGAACCAAGTATGCCTGAAAGAAGATTATGATGTAAAATATCAACCAATTTCTTCACCACAATATAAGTTAAACTTAATAATAGAACACATTTTAAGTAATTTAATCTTAGTATCAGAAAACAAAAAAGGAATAATACATAAAAATAATAAAAATGTACATGTTGAATATTTACAAAACATTTTATATAATGAAAATATATAGAATATTAAAACACTAGTATACTGTGTATGTGTGCATTGTGTGTGTAATAAACTTTCCTCTGTATCCATCAACAATGAATACTAACAAATATTTTGTCTAATTCACATATCGTAACACAATAATATAACACAGTAATATTACAAAGATTCTATTTCCTAAAATACAGATAGAAATTATCTTGATATAAATTTGAGTAGAAGATACTCCTTCAGATTAAGCTCTTGGAAGGTTTCCTTCTGCGATTATAATCAATGAAGAATATTCTCCAATCAAAGAGTGTATAACTGATATCTCTACATGTGGAATTAAAAACAACCCAATTTACATTTCTGAATCTTTATATAAGTCACCACCTTAAATTCACACTTTAATACCCACTGAGTTATTTTCAAAACTAATTTTGAGGATAGAGATAAAAATGAAATTGTTCTGATACTAACCTTCTTCTGTTACAAGGTCAGGGTTATCACTGCATGCTATTTTCACTCTCAAATTCTACAACATTTTCAAAATTGTTTTTACTTCTCCTAAGATGCTAGTTGCTTTTATTGTGAAATGCTCCTTATG
Organism: Hyperoodon ampullatus; assembly: GCF_949752795.1. Taxonomy (NCBI): domain Eukaryota; kingdom Metazoa; phylum Chordata; class Mammalia; order Artiodactyla; family Ziphiidae; genus Hyperoodon; species Hyperoodon ampullatus. The sequence goes on from NC_136918.1 coordinate 123,425,904, forward strand.
GTAAGCAACTGATGGAATGTCCATGGCCACATTTGCAACATAAATTGTCCTTTCTCTTCTAAAGAATCGATCCAAAAAGGAAAGTTATTTAAAACAAATATTTCTAGTCTGTTTAATTATTATAATAAAATAAACCATAGTGAAATAAACATTTCTAACTCACGCCTAGTTTTGATTATAAAATATATTAACAATATAACAACTTGGCATCCACTTTGAAGTACAATGCTATATGATTTAGAAATAAACTTTAGTTTTCCAGTTCTCTTAATAGACAGTTCATTTTTTCCCTAAAATATCCTCTGAGATCTCTCTGATTCAAAGATACCAAGTATTAAATTTTAGTTTGAAAGTATTTAAGAGTATGTATGAAAACCTCTTTAAAGAGATTTAGTAAATTCAATGGCCAAAATGAATAAGAGTGCAAAATAACGAGCTTAAAGGCACATTTAATGAGTAATTTTAGTTACATCGGCATAGCTATATTTTATACATCATTTTGTGGATCCTCAGCAATTCATTGTGGTGTAGTCATTTATTGGTAATTATCTCAATTCATTAAAGTGTAAATTCATATTGGTTCTACAGAATGCTTCATTTATGGAGAATTTGGCTAAGTCAAAAATTAACATTCTTGCAGTATGGTGATTGTAAGCCATATTGTGTCATATGTTTATGGAAAACTGTTTCAAGTTTTATAAACTGGCTAAAGTTGTGTCAATGATTATACTTACATGTGAAATTCTATGTGAGATGCAGTGGTATGAGCAGAGTATAGGGGGACTTATTATCTGGTCATGGAGACAGGTTTATGAATATTACTCTTTTAAAGAGCCTCCACAGATTATCAGGTGTATTTTAACACATTTTACTGACATATTCCAAACAATAGAATTATATGGCAGTTTTGCCTTAAGAACTTCAGAAATTTTGATCTTTGGGGTCTCATTCTTGAGTGTTTTCAAATGGTTAGAATAAGATAACCCTGGGATTATCAAAATAAATTACTTAGTAGTGTAAAATAGGAAGTACAATACTGGTAAAGACTTTTCAAAATGATTTTTCAGGTGTTATTCATTCAGGGAGATATTGTCTTCCTAAAATTCAGTATAATCTGTATTGAACTGCCCCTGAATTTACCATGTGTGAGCAACTCCCCATCCTACTCACCCTCAAAGGTTATTTATCAACATATTGATAGTAATAAACAAATTGATAGCAATAAATTACATCCTTTTGAATAAAATAGGAATCCATGAGTCTACACCAAAGTAAATAGACACGTTAATTATAAATGGAGCGAGAGGAAAGTTCTTCCTCAAAATCGAATGGGGGCTTCCCTGGTGGCGCAGTGGTTGAGAGTCCACCTGCCAATGCAGGGGACACGGGTTCATGCCCCGGTCTGGGAAGATCCCACATGCTGCGGAGCGGCTGGTCCCATGAGCCATGGCCGCTGAGCCTGCGTGTCCGGGGCCTGTGCTCCACAATGGGAGAGGCCACAACAGTGAGAGGCCCGCGTACCTCAAAAAAAAAAAAAAATCGAATGGTAACTAATAAGTGTAGAGGAGTGATTGAAATAGTAAATCTCCATTTGTTAAACATAAGTGAACACTAAATCTAGTATGTAAAAGTGAGATGAGTGATAGAATATTTGCATAGCCTCAAAGTACTTCCCAGCAGAATGTGTATTAATTATAGAGGGGGAAATGTTACACTGGATAAAGCTAGCACACACCCTTAACTAAGTGATCAAAGTCAGTATCCCCAGGAAAGTGATAGATTGACGTGCAATGAGGACACAGCATCCCTTCTGTGATATTCTTGCCAAAAATACATACCATAATCTGATCATGAGGAAACATCAGACAAACTCAAATTGAGGAACATTTTTCAAAAAGACTGGCCTCTATTCATCAAAAATTTAAGACCAGGAAGATCAAGTAAGCCCTGAGGAATTATTTCAGAAGGAGGAAGACTAAAGAAACATGGTGATCAATGCAAGGAATGATTGAAGATTAGGTTATTGGGACAGTTGGTGAATTTCTATCTCAGTAAAGGATTTCAGGGACTAAAGCTTTGCACTGTCCCTGCAGTGTCTTATTAACTATGAAATTACATAAAAACAAAGAGAAAAATGTTGCACTGATACAGCTACCAATATATAAAGTGACTCCTAGCTTCTTGGAGGATATATTATTAAAATAAATTTATGGTAATGATTAAGGACTGACTGCTATTTATAAATCAATCCTTTATTATGCATACTTCAGTTCTAACACAAAGTAAGTTTCTAATTTCTTGACTAGATTAACAGACATACTAGCTGGGGAAAAAGGAGAATTTTTCTGTGATTAGCACAAAGCCGACAATCCAAAGGAAAGAGTATTTCATTAAACAGTCCTTGGCAGAAATGAAATGGCCATCACATTGCTATCACGATGCTTTCAGATGTATGTCTATTACACATGGCACATACTTGATTAAATATTCAAACATCATCGGCCAAATAATTATCTCTCATGAAAACAGTCTTTTCAAAAGTATAGATATTATTATATTACATGTGAAGTAGAGTCTGAGACAGAGAACCTGATGCTACCTACTGTCTTGTTTTAATTTTGATGTTGAGATGAGAGAGAAGATCTAACACAAACTTAAAATCATCTTTTACAGTAAATATATATAACCCTTCCTCACATGTCCAGTAGTTCATCAGTAATCAACTTTAAGATAAATGTGAAATTATAAGTGATTTGTCATACTGCCGTTTTATGGACTATCTCAGGTGTAGGAATCTATAACAACTTAAAAAAGACTCAACAAAATTTAAGTGTGTGTGTTTTATTGTATAATAAGATTCCCCCCATGAAATTTTATTCAGATCACAATGAAACGTATTTTATTCACCATGTCAGGAGATGAATCAACACTGAACAGTTTGAATTTTATGTTCATTCAAATTTGTTATGACTGAAATGGAAAGGAAAGAGGTTTTCTATGCAGTGTATTTTTTCAATTTCAGTAAAAACAAATGAGATTATATTATTTATGTGAAAGCACCTGACTTCTGGTATACAAGTCTTGTTTTTAATATTAAGTGTAGGTGGAAAGTTATTTAGAGGATATCATTATCTTGTGGACTCTACCAAAAATAGTGAATAAAGGGAAATGTAACAATTTATCTTTAGTAATCCAAACTGCCCACTTCTTGTTAAAGTCTAAGACTAACATCTGGCAAAGGAATCTCATAATCACAAATTCTAGTTATCCCTTCCCTTACTTTTATAAGTACATAGTAAGCAAATGTGAGTTGTTCATTTAGAGAACATCTCAGTTCTTTATAATGATAAAGAGGGTGTCCTTTTCTAAAATTCCCTATATAGTCACTGTAGTGGGCTTCCATGATAAAGACAATGCTATAACTTGATTGGACCATTTTAATTTTCTCCTGAGTACATGGAAGGACTTTATTTCATCAGTCCTCTATCAACTAGGTGGGACCGAGTGGCATGTTACAAACAGTGGAATATGGGCAGAAGTGCTGTAGTACACTTTCACTCCTGGCCCTAAAACATATGCTTCCACTTTATCCCTTTATTTTCAATGGCAGGATGACAAGTGCCTTAGTGGCCATAAAACCTAGAAAATGAAAGGAATTTTCTTCCCTAATTTACCCCTTGGAGGAGAGTGGCCCAAGAGGGTTGTATGACCAAGAACATCCATATTGGGTTGAAAAATAAACCTAAATGATGTTAATGCATTGACATTTGAGACTGTTTGTTATACCAGCTCATCCATCTGACAAATAGAGTTTTCTGTTTTAAACTCTATGTAATCTGGAAACAAGTGGTATGAGAGTATGAGGGTGTGTGTGTGTGTGTGTGTGTGTGTGTAAAAGTGAGTCAAGTTATATACATTTCCCATTGATGGTGAAACACTGAATAAATGGATTTTCCCTCCCGCTTCTGCAATTCATTTTATAAGAAAGACATGCATTACAAGCAACAAATCCCGATTGTGATTTATTTTTTCTTTTTTTTTTTTTTTTGGTACGCGGGCCTCTCACTGTTGTGGCCTCGCCCGTTGCAGAGCACAGGCTCTGGACGTGCAGGCTCAGCGGCCATGGCTCATGGGCCCTGCTGTTCCACGGCATGTGGGATCTTCCCGGGCTGGGGCACAAACCCGCGTCCCCTGCATCGACAGGCGGACTCTCAACCACTGCGCCACCAGGGAAGCCCGTGATTTATTTTTAAAAGGAAGCTGGATTCAACACAGGTTTTGCTCAGCTTCCTCACTGTCTATATCCATAGACCCATGTAATCAATGCTCACTGATGTTCATAATGATGACTCTGATTGGATGCAAGCTGCTTCACCCTTTCACCAAGATTTTATCTTAGTGTCAAATTATGAAAATGTTAAGTCTAATGGACCAGATATTATTTTCAGATATCAATGCTCACATAAAGTATATAGAGTTTGATATGTAGAGGGTGAGACTTGGCAAGCCTCTCACACACTGGTTATTTGGAGAACAGTTTCAGGTGTCCTGCAACATTAACAGAATAGACACCTAATATTTAGAATGCTTGGCAGTACATAGAGCATTTAACAGGTATCATCTGATTTTTTATTAGTTATCTATTTTATACACATTAATGTATATATGTCAATCCCAATCTCCCAATTCAACCCACCACCTCCCCGCCCCCCCCACTTTCCTCCCTTGGTGTCCATACGTTTGTTCTCTACATCTGTGTCTCTATTTCTGCAATTGCAAACTGGTTCATCTGTACCATTTTTCTAGATTCCATATATATGTGTTAATATACGATATTTATTTTTCTCTTTCTGACTTACTTCACTCTGTATGACAGTCTCTAGGTCCATCCACATCTCTACGAATGACCTGATTTTGTTCCTTTTTATGGCTGAGTAATATTCCATTGTATATACGTACCACATCTTCTTTATCCATTTGTCTGTCGATGGGCACTTAGGTTGCTTCCATGACCTGGCTATTGTAAATAGTGTTGCAATGAACACTGGGGTGCATGTGTCTTTTTGAATTATGGTTTTCTCTGGGTATATTCCCAGTAGTGGGATTGCTGGGTCATATGGTAATTCTATTTTTAGTTTTTTAAGGAACCTACATACTCTTCTCCATAGTGGCTGTATCAATTTACATTCCCACCAACAGTGCAAGAGGGTTCACTTTTCTCCACACCCTCTCCAGCATTTGTTGTTTGTAGATTTTCTGATGATGCCCATTCTAACCAGTGTGAGGTGATGGATGCCTCAATGTAGTTTTGATTTGCATTTCTCTAACAATAGGAATAATCTCATTGAATCCTCTCAATAAACCTAAGAAATGAGAACTCTGATGATTATCTCCAGTTTACAGATTATGAAACAGAATCAAGAGGCCACTATTCTGAGCCTCCCATGAAGGAGCTTTCCTTTATTCCTCAAGGTGGCCTCAAGTCTTCCCTCTGTTTCCGTTAAACAGTAAATACCTAGAAGTTATTCTTTGAAGGGCTAAATAAATGAAGAGCTAAATAAGCAAGAATTTCTTCCATGTTTTCTGATTCTAAACTCGCCCTGTGTGCCAATAGCACTGAGATGGTCAGCTGTGGAACTTTCATGGTATTTTAGTTGTATACCTCTCCTAGGGCTCTCACTTTGCTTTATGTTTGCATCCCCAATAAATAATAACCAAATATATACCCTATAATGGTTAAATGAATAACCTATTTCTACTAAATTGAGGAAACTGAAAATCAAATGCACTCTTATGAACCTGTTGTACATTCATTCTGGAGGAACCCCCAGCTCACTGATAAAATAAGCCAGTGCTATGTACTTTAGAAGACGTATCTTGTCTCTGCAAACCCCTTAATCAATCCCAACCCCTTGAGGCTATGGATTATATTTTAATTGTAAAAGATCAAAGTAAGAAAAATTAAAAGCTGACCTCAGCTGCCAGTTTCAAAATTCAATGTTCACACCCACCCACTCTCAAAATTCTGCTCAGCCAGGCAAAGAGAAATAGTGATCTCAGTGGAACATTCAAGGTTAAAAGAATACTATATTGTGTGAGTTAATCAATAGCTTTCTAAGGAGGTGTAAGTCATTCAGCTGAGTTCTAAGCAGGATTTTTTTTTCCAATCAAAGTTTCAAGAAAGGGGTTTGGGGTTTGTAAGTATACATTATATTTTAAATGCAGCGTTTTGAGGCTTTTGGCATCTACGGGCTTCTTTTGCTGATAATTGGTGGGGGAAAAGTAGGATGTTTATACTTAATCTCCTTCACCTATTTCATCCTTCCAGGTATAAAATAAATAAGCTGTGAGGATATAACATACACATAGCGAATATAGTCAATAATATTTCAACAAATCTGTATGGTGATGGGTGACAATTGGTCTTACTACAGTGATCATTTCATAATGTATGAAGCTATCAAATTGCTATGCTGTGTATCTGAAGCTAACATAATACTGTATATTAATTATTACTCAATACAAAATAATTTCCAGCTCTATTTGTTTAGGGAAAAAGAAGAAGGATGCATCCTCAGTAATTAGGGGACAGTGGAAAGAATTGCTATTTATATTAAACCTAGTAGGTATATCAATGTGACCTGGATATGGGGAATCATGACTTTAAGATCAGGAATTACATTTTTGACACTTTAAAATTATTAATTTATGTTCAATTTAGTTTTGAGGATAACTTCATTTTTAATATTGCCATTCTTTTTACAAAATATGAAATGATCTGTAGCCCAGTTCTCATCCAGTAAATTCAACATCCAGTTATTTAAAGTGTCTTATTTTCCTTGCATTAGGAGTGGATGGGGGTCTATTCCTATCTAAATGTTAATTTGCACCAGAATTGAACTGTTCAATTCAAATAAGACAAAACTTCATTGTCAGTTGGCTTCTATGTGAAGGTAGGATAAAGACAGAACTTAAAATTTATCTTGATTTTGAGAATTTTACAGATGATATCTAATTTAACACTAATATTGCCCTACGAGATAGATATTGCTATTCTCTCTCTCTCTGTCTGTCTCTCTCCCCTCCCCATATTAGTTTAAGTTCAGGAAAGTGAAACTCTAAGACATTAATTATTGAATCAGTCATTACTCAGAGTTGTCTGTCTGATTCCAAAGGTACCAGTTTATTTTTCTGTATTTAAAAAATGAGGTTTTGGGCTTCCCTGGTGGCGCAGCAGTTGAGAGTCTGCCTGCTGATGCAGGGGACACGGGTTCGTGCCCTGGTCTGGGAAGATCCCACATGCCACAAAGCAGCTAGGCCCGTGAGCCATGGCCGCTGAGCCTGCGCATCTGGAGCTTGTGCTACGCAACGGGAGAGGCCACAACAGTGAGAGGCCCGCATACCGTAAAAAAAAAATAATAATAATAATAAAATAAAATAAAATGAGGTTTCATTTTATAAGACCACTGTCCAGGGAGCTGTTCCTTACAGATGACATTGAGAGAAATTGTCCAACATGATTTGAGGGAGTGGCTCCCCTTAAATATAACTGATTAAATTCTCATCTTATGAAAAAAATCAAATGGATTAAATCAAGATGAAACAGAGAATTATGATAATTATCTGGATTTTTTTTTTTTTACTTGTCCAATCTTTTGTCAATATGCTGCTATTTGTCATCATGGATATACAATATGTAACAAAGTTGTACCTCCATTAGACATGAATAGCGACTAACTAAACCTTGTCTCCCATCATTTCTTTCAGCAGTATTCAGTGGGTATAATCTGACTTGCTCCTGCATGGAAATTCCTATAGATTCCATGGCTTTTCTGTTCTTTCATAATAGATAAATATGTGGCTTCTCATTGCCTTAGCACATCTTAGTTCAGGAAATGGAATGTTCACTGCAAGATAATAATCAATACTATGAACTTGATTTAGTATAAAATCTTTCTTGCTTTGAGACTAGAACTCGATTGATGGCGGGAGACTACTGAGTGACGTAGGCAAATTTGACACCATTTCACATTCAGCTTCTTTGTATTGATCTTCCTCTATGCTTCCTCCTTCACAGAAAGGAACTGGCTAGTTCACCTGTCATTGACTTCACTTTCTCTGGATCTGGCAAAAGCTTTTTTAAAAGTTTCCTGCTTTGGATCCTCTGTCTTGCAGCTTTCTTATTTTTTTTTTGTTGTTGTTGTCTTTTGTTTTTTGTTTTCATGGAGCTGGGGCCTTGACTTCATTGTTTTGTTGTTTGTTTGTTGTTTTGTCTTGTTTTGTTTTGTTTTAAGCTTTGCCGGTTATTCTAATGTGTACCTGTTGTTGAGAAATACTAATATGACACAACTCCCTAATTAAAACAACAACAAACAAACTTTGTTTAACAGAAATAAACTATTTCATGCCAGATTTTTATATAGGTATCTCATTTTGGATGGAGACATTTCCACATCTTTAATAAAGGTGGTTGCTTGCTTGCAACAGTTCCTTCGCTCTAGGCATCTGGTAGTTAATTGCAGCTTCCTTTAGCTGAGATTTCCCCACCCATCTGGACAGCTTTCTTGGATATGACACAAAGCAGTTGCTCACCAGAATATTCTTCCCAACACGGCACACATCTGAATCATGGGAAACACATATCCTTTGTTCCAATACTCTGGAGTATCAGGTCAGTCCTAGGGTTTTAATACTCTCTTGGTTCTGCCCTGCAGAAGCCCATGGGCCAGAGTGACCCCCATACAGGTAGAACAGCTAGAGTTCTGGAAAAGCCCTCTGCCCTTTAACCTTGAGCTGAAAAAAGGAGTAGCACTCACTCCTCTTTGAGGAAAGATGGAACAGTACTAATGGCAAATGATCTAACAGCCAACTAACTAACAGCAAACTAACTGCAAAAATTCTCCTCAAAACACTTAACCCTCTGATTTTTAAAATATTACTTGAATGACAAAGGGCTGTTCAAGAGTCATGAAATAAGATTTAGACATTTTCTTTAAAACTGTGCATGTTGATTTACTCATTTTGTAGTCTCATAACAGATACTGGCTCCTCAGTTAAAACTCAGGCTGGGGGCTTCCCTAGTGGCGCAGTGGTTGAGAATCTGCCTGCTAATGCAGGGGACATGGGTTTGAGCCCTGGTCTGGGAGGATCCCGCATGCCGCGGAACAACTAGGCCCGTGAGCCACAACTACTGAGCCTGCGCGTCTGGAGCCTGTGCTGCGCAACAAGAGAGGCTGCGATAGTGAGAGGCCCGCGCACCACGATGAAGAGTGGCCCCCGCTTGCCACAACTAGAGAAAGCCCTCACACAGAAACGAAGACCCAATACAGCAAAAATAAATAAATTAATTAATAAACTCCTTCTCTCAACATCTTCTTAAAAAAAAAAAAAAAAAGAAAAGAAAAAAAGAAGCTCAGGCTGGAAGGATTGAATTTAAGCACTGTATTACCAACATGTGATGATTTTCCCATTTGTAAAGATATCACAGCCAGCCTTAGAAACTTGGGTGCTAAATCGGAAAAGCAGGTGGCAAGCATATTCATATTAATGTTAAGAAATATTAGATAATAGATCTCAATATCACATGAAATATTAAAACCTTGTAGGTCAGTGAAGAAAGCATACTTTGGCTATATTTAACAGGAGGGAATATAACCAGGAAATATTTGATCTACATAACATTTTAGAAAAGCTGGGGGTCCCAAGATCTGAAAAACACTCTGGCTTATTATCTCAGCTTTCTGTAGAACTAAAATGAATAATCTGCTCATCTGAAGACAGGTAGCAAAACCTCACATCTAAAGTGTGCACATTTCCATGTGCCAGTTTGCAGATCCCACTGAAGAGCAATGGGTTTTCAATGCTTTTCATCAGTAAAATCTAACCTAGAACCTTCCTAAAGGAATTATCCTGGGTCCCCAGGGAAAAGTGTAGAAGAGGATGGGAAAGATGCTTACTTAACAGCAGACATTCCTACACAGAGATGTCAAATGATTTGCGTTGCTAGAACTTACCAAAGATAAAGTAGAAAATATTCTTAGAAGTGATGGTAGTGATGAAAAATTTATAAATCATCTCAGAAATATATGAAATCTCAAACAAATATATGAACAAGCAAAAATCACCTGTAAAAATAATGTCATGTTGTGATATGAAAGAATATAGAATTGAGTTCAAGGAAACTCTGTGAAAGTATGGTGTTCAGAAGCATAACTGATGATGATAAGTAATTGTTTTCCAAAAACATGTACACTGATTAACCTATCATCAAAACCCTTATTTATTTTCTAGTAAAAGTGACCTTTAGAGAAAATACATTATCACACTGATGGATTTCATATCTGAGATATGATAAAGAAGGGGGCATTGTAACGGACCTTAACTCATCTTCTTCTGACATTTCTTCTACTCATCAAATTCCTCAGAAAGGATCTCAAGTAAGAGGCAATAAAACCCTTAGCAGAAAATGACATGAAAGCTTGCCCCTTCATTCCACAGTGTGTTTGACAGGGTGACTCTCTCTAGACTAACAGCACATAGCAGATATTCTTCATGGAGCACTGAAGTAACAATCAACATAGCAAAGGGACATCTTACAATTTAGTACAGTGCACACTTCATTAACTGGATCGCTAGGGGTATGCTAAGTAACTACTCACACACATCAGACTGCAATTACAAAGTGTTTGTTTTACACACACACACACGCACACATGCACACACACACAACCCATGTGGCATTTAGGAATTGAGATATGCAGATTTTTCAAAGTGATTGCCCTGAAAGCTAGAACATTTGTATTCTGTTAATCACAATGTTAAACCAAGAAACTTGAATTCTCAAGTATGAAGCCAAGTGTAACATATTATTTATTGCACTTTTCAGATTGGTATAAGGACTTAGATTTCACCCAAGATTCTAATAGTACCACTTCTTCAAAGATGTGCAATGAAATTTCAAGGAAAAAATATGATTTTTTCTTGGGCTACTGTTACCCTATTTTATTCACCACAGACATAACTGGAATTGAAAAAAAATTGATTCTGACAGATCTTAAACGTTTTGACCAAGAGCTATATTTTGTACCTATGTGTATGCAAAATAACAAATATTATGAGTCAAAATAATATGTATTCTTTGCAGCTATACTTTTAACAGTAGAGTAAACAACCAAAAAGTGTTTCTAAATGCTGTATGCTCTCTTGTTTTGTCTTCTCATTTTACTAGTTTCTTCTGTTTGGTTTTAGCTTCCATAATTTACCACCAGTTTGTCCTTTCTTTTCTTTGTGGGCCAGTCCTTTGTGAAAGTGTTGGGATTTATCTATGGTTACCCATATAAAAGGTTTGCATTTGTCTGAAAGAACATTGAATATTAAAATCCAAGTTGTCAAGGACAGCCTGCCAGGATGGCAGTAGACTAAATATTGTTTGTGAACTCAGGCACCTTGTTCTCCTTTTGGTGGGTAAACTGAGAACTAGCATCGTTTATGAAATCAAGTATGATATTGACACAGTCTGCACAACTGAACTCTGCAGCTGTTACAGAAGTCCAAAGATTTTCATTCCCTATGTTCTCTTAAAGTCTGGGATATAATAAACTTTATAATTTTATTCAAAGGACCTGTCCGAAGCTGATATAGAACCCATAAGAGTAACACCTGGGAAAAGATTATTCAATAAATATTCAGTGAGTGCCCATTTTGCTCCCGAAACAGTGCTAGGATCTAGATGTAGGGTGACCTAGAAAGAGATGGCTTTGAGGAGTTTGGCATCTTGCCACAATTTTTCTCTAACGTAATAAATTTAACTGTATAGACAAAGGCCACAACCATCATCGTATTTCCGTTGAGTCAGCAATTCAGCATTAGTCACACACACTTTCATTGTTTTGACAAATAATATGATTTACAATATCAGATTTTAGAATAATCCAGAGTCAACTAGTCTACTCTTTTTAATGTGGGATAGGCAGTAAATCACATGTCCTTTCTAGGCCTTTGAACTTGATCACTATATTTTTGTCTAACCACTTAAAATTTACTTGATGCTAAACACCAAGGGCCTTTTCTGTCACAAATACATCATCCAAACCTGGTGCTGAGAGTTCAGTGTCCATCATCTTTCCATCTTGTGACTCAAACCTATTTAACGATACATGAGAAAGTCTTGCCCTGTGCTAAATCAGCATTTCCTGACAAGGGAATAAGTAAATTCTGGGGTTGGAAAGCTTTGTCAGCTCCTACACAACTTGTGCTGTAGCAGGGTCTAGGAGAGCCTTGTCAGCAATTTGTCTGACCTAGCCCACTCTGATGTGACTATAATTCCTCAGTTTATCTACAAGAATGGAACATTCATACCAGGTAGGGTTATATTTACAACCAGAAATTAAATCACCACATATTGCCTAGGGCCCAGGAAAGGAGAACTGGCATTCATGGACTAGTGGTGTAGTCTAAAATGAAGAGCAGGTCAGTGAAGGCTCCAGGTGACCAGGCACTCTATTACTACCTTGAAGAGGTGATGTCAGGACCCTTGAAGTTGTCAGGATTGAAAATAAGCCGTGTTCTGGAAGATTCCAGCAGCACAGGAGGTGCTTAAAATCAGTTTGTTTGTTTTTTCACAGAAAGAGTTCCAACTAGCATAAACAACTGTCTAAAATAGCTTTTAGGTTATAAATGTCAGTGATTGAAGTGAGAAAAGATTAAGGGCTAATGTATAGACAATTGCATCCATTACATAATTTCTGTCTCAGTTACAGGTAAAATGTTGCTCCTGCTTTGTTGTTATATATATTCATATATATATATATATATATATATATAAATATATATATATATATATATATATATATACACACACACATATATGTGCATATATATATTTACACATATATATGGATTCATATGCGGCTACTCCTATATTTTAAATGTTACCTGCACCAACATCCCAGAATACCACAAAATTGATCTATAATTTACCTAATTCTACATGAACAATTGTCGTTGGATTTCAAATAGAAGACATGTTTTCATAGCAGATGGCATTTTCATTTTATTAAGTACCCCAGTTCAGACTGCTATGAATCTGTACAATGTATCTCGAGTTAAAAATCAAGTTATTTCAGATTTTGTCAAATACATTTCAGGACTCCTCTTCAGTTCCCTTGCTGTTTATTAGGTTTTGTCTTTGTTTTGTTCTAGGTTTCTGGTTGGCTTTCTTATCCAGTTTCATGAAGCCTTCTCTGTGTTTACTCTATGGTAACCTACAGCTGAGCAATGGCAAAAAGAGAAGAAAAAGCATGTTTTCATATATTGATAGAGATACGGACTGGAGAAACAATGCCATGCAGATCAATTTGTGCCTCAGAAATCTGAAATTGGGTTTCTTTTTATTGTTATGAACTCAGAGAACAGAGAGATTTTGAGAGCGCTTTGTTCAATAAAAAGAGATCATGACCCAAATCAAACAATGCCTCATATTTTCAACAAAGCTGTTTGGCTTTTGAAATGTTAGCATTAATTACATTTTTTGGTATTGTTCGATGATTATATTTTTTGGCTATGCTCTGCATATGGACTTATGTGCACCTAGAGGGAAAAATGCTAGAATGTATTCTCAAAAGGATCAGGGCCCTGAACTGTATTGTTCACACTTATTTCACAGATTGATGTAATTTGTCTGGGCATGCTTCCCAGTTATGGCTAATTTTTCAAAGCTCCTCAGATTTTTCTAGTGTGGGGTCAAGTCTGAGAATCATAGGGCTAGAGCAGTGCTTCCAAAAGTATAATGCACATGTAAATCACCTGGATATCTTGCTAAAATGCAGATTCTGATTTTGTAGGTACAGGCTGACCCTGAAAGTATGTATTTCTACAAAATTCCTAGAGGATGCCGATGCTGATGTTGCATGTACTGCATGCTGTGTAGCCGGTCCAGTAGATATGGCAGCTAAGACTGCAAACTCAGCAAAATGCCACAGTTTTAACCATGACTATAATGCCCAATCTTCTTCTGAACCATGTAAAAAAGAAACATTGCAATACAAAATTTTCTTTTTTTTTAAATTTTTTGTTTCTGTTTTTCCAAAGGAGGTTTAAGATGCTTTGCCAAATAGGTCCACGATTATGTTACCTGCACTCATTTTTCTAGGATTCAATGGTGAATGAATATGCTTTTGGAATAAAAATATCCACCTATAAATTTTGGAATGTATTATAAACCCAAAATACTGAATATGCTGTATGGTAATAATATAATGGAAATTGACTGATACATCATAACAAAAGTACCATCTGTTGGGGGACTGTTAAGGAATACATGCCTTGAATAATCATTACATGGAATCTTTACATGAAACATCAAAAAAATACTACTAACCAGGACGTTGTCTACTGTGTTCTCTTAAAAAAAATATTTTCTAAAATACATAACTAGCATTCATTTTTAACTGAATTTAAAATTCGGAAGCATTTGAAATAGTTCTATGAACAAATATTGGGCATAGTATTATTTAACCCAGAATTTTTTTCTTGTATTGATAGCTTCACAGTCTGAATTTTCAAATATATCAAGGCATTTGCTTTAGTTTCATATTGTGAGAATATCTATGTGTTTTAATACAGGAAATAACAAATGATGTAGTTTACCCTCACCCAGTTCTTAAAAGATTTTTTATCCTCAGTTCCGTTTTCCAAGGAGCGAGACCAAAGTTCATATTTGTTGCATTCTGGCAAGTTCTTTTTATTACTTTGTTATAACAAGATATGTTCATAAAAGTGGCAAAGTTTCATGCTATCTGTGCAGAATTCCTTCTTTGTTAGTGGTGTGTGCAAAGCCATCTGTTCTCTTTAGAGTGGCAGTGATGACTTGTGTGGGACAGTGAGCACTTGTCAGCGCCTGGAAGATGGTCCTCTGCATAAATCATTATTCCATTTTCATGTCTCACAAGCAGTGAACTCTTTTTAGGTTGCATTTCTGGCTAAGGTTGGCATACACTGAGGGAAGAGTATTAGAGTCAAGGAAAGCTGCTTATTAAATTACTCATATCATTTTAACAGAACAGCTACTAAGCCAAACTGACTAAAATATCTTAGTAGTTACCCACAGCATATGTTTGAATACAGATGCTCATTCTAAGCAATTCAAAGAGCCAAGGCTGTGGAGGTTGATAAATGTTCAGCTTTTAGATACAAAGCAGGGGTTAAATGGATATGTCAAGATGCTTAGCCTGCCCTGATACTTTTAGCTGAAGAATAAATGGTGGCAAATTTCCCACTAGGCTATTTTATAACCCTAGCATGGAAAAAAATGTTAATGGAAACATTCATCTATTGCTTTTAATAATGCATTGACTCCATTTTATATGATTGGATTTTTAAACAAAAAAAACTTTTTAAATGTACTATTCAAATGAAGGCAAATCATAGAGTAATGTGTTTATTCATGCAAGAAGATGTGCAGGGACATAAATTCCTAATATAATTTTTGTAGGGTTTACCTTATTGAGGGCAGACAGTTCACTCAAAAGAACTATTTAGTAAAGTCTGATGCATTAAATTAATAACTGTCCTGAGCACGGGTTTGAGATATGGCAGTCTGCCTTCCAGGACTTGAAATCAGACCACAAGCAAGTTCTCATGAGTCACTTAATATCCATCACATTATAACAACTTTTAGTCGTGAATAGTATTGATGGTGCTTGGAATAGTGACATAGAGATGAAAGATTTTATAACACATTGCATGTCCTTAATCAATCAAGTGATTCTGATTTGAGAAAAGAAGCATGATTTTGGTTTTTGGTCAATTCCTACTTAATTCCTGAGTTGATTTGAGCTACAAAATGAAGAAAACCTAGTTTTCTCTTTGAACTGTTTCTTCCTGCATAAATAATTGTCTCAATTAAAATCATTATTATTTTCAGCAAATTAAGAAAATATTGATGATTATGCTGGATTAAGCTGTTTTAGTTTGAGTTTGAATTCTATTTCCTGATGGGTTTTTATTCAGATTTCTATTTCCTGATGCCTATTAAAAGATAAGCGTTTGATGAAAGTTCCTTATTTTTAATACTTATGTGTGCAAAAGTATCCAAAGCTACAGCAATTCCCTAGGCAGATTTAAGCCCATGCAGTCTCTAATATATTCCTTGATTAGCTAGATAATTAATCACTTTTATCCATATACTGAGTACCACACTTCTCCCTCAGTCCAAGATATTACTACTAATTTAAACAAAATTCTGAATCTGACATATTTTTCACATGCAGATTCAGTTCACCCTCAATACTTCACAGCAAGAGGAAGGAGAATAAAATAAAGCTCAGTAAAAGTGAAAAATAATCCATGACTGCATTATTCTTCAAAGGAATTGTTAAGCCATCCTTTACACATTATGAGAAATCCCTTTGTGAACAGTGGATTCATCATATGTGCAGGTTACTGAGATAACAGAATGTGCAGGAATGTGACCCTAATATTAGCAAGAAAGATCAAAGTTGAAAATTAGGGCAACAATTGTCCATTCTATTAAAATATTAAAGACAAGATCACTTTCAAGAAATAGAAATATGGTCTAAATTGTTACAAAGCAGGAAACGTGCAGTATAAAATGGCTTAAAGCCATGTTGAAGGGTTTTTTTTTTTTTCCTTAATTTGTATAATATGGAAAATGTCATCTAAAAACATGAGGTGTGCAAAAGGCTGCTTCACTTTTCGCATTTTTAGGGCTGTTGCGGGACAGAGTTCAGATGTTTGTGAAGGAAGCACTTTCAAATTCAAAAATAGCTAGAAATTGAAGGAATTTTTCTTACTCAACATCTAACTATTTCCAAATGTTAACAGGCATATTCTCAATAACTAAATGATGGAGTTTGAGACCTATTCTTCCCCTTTTCTGAAGACCTGAGAAATGCCCTTGTTGGGTATTGACAATTTGTGCTCAGCCTGTTCTCTGATTTGCTTTTTTTTGTGAATCTTCTCTCAATTTCTAAGGATTGTATAATTTATCCTCTGATGCCTGAAGTTTTATGTTCTATACAGTTACTTATTTCTCCCTTAAATGACACTCACTGATGATTTTAAAACCTTTTTCAAAGAATAAAAATACAAAATAAAAATATTTCCTTTATGTCTTATGAAATTTCTTCATGATTAAAATTATTAAATCTTCGGATATCCACTACCTCTGTCTCAATGATAATATATGACTGCAAAAATAATATTTCTAAAATTTACTATATAATATTTCATTCTACAGGAGTACCATAGTTTAAGCTATCACTTTTCAGTTGTTGGAGGTTTTTCCCTTTTTTAAAAAACTTTTGCATTTTAAAATAGTAGAATTATGAACTACTGTCTAAATCTTCATTTGCCTTTCCAAATATTACCTATAAAAGTTCTTTTAAATCAGTTTATTTTTTCAACATTTCATTGAATCTGTCATTGCAAAGATTACCAATGAATTATTTCAGACAAATTAAATGTCTTTTTTTGAAACCCCAATTTAACTGGCTTCTCTGGAGAAGTGTTTCCACTCAGTTCTCCTTTTTGAATCTTCCTACCCTTTTGGTTTATTTGAGAATACTCAGTGGTTAATATTTGATCTAAGTACGCATAGCTCATTTAAGTATGTGTATATGCAATCAGGTACCATTTTTTTTTTTTTTTTTTTACTTCTTAAACTCTGAGGCTGCTTCTCTATTACAAAAGGAAGCAAATGATATAATTCTGACTGTAATAAAATATTGCCTCAAAATTTTGTCACCTTAGAACTACTTCTTTCCTAATCATCCATTTCCCCATATTCCCTACATTCTAGTATCTCTACTATGTAGTATCTCTTATGAATATATAATCGCAGTTATCTTATGGCATCTGCTATATTCTTTATCTTCATCTTCTGCCTTGCTGGGCTAGCTTATTTCCCATTTTATCTTATTTTTTGCTTTCTTAAGCTAAAACATTTAGAAAGAAATGTGCATATATCATGCATATATCATAAACATACAGCATAATGAATTTTCAGTGAATGAACCCATGGCAGACAGAATGTAAGTTGGCTCTCAAGATCCCCTCCCCCCTTCTAGTGAACAGGTCTTGTATGAGTGTGAGCAAGACTTGTGAATTTGATGGGATCCACTCCTTTGAGTAAGTCACCATAATGTGGCAGAGCTGATATTACTAAAACCAAAATAAGTTGACTTTGAGTTCATCCAAAATATTATCTGGGTAGGATTACCTAAACAAGTGACCCTTTAAAGAGGGTCCAGACCTTCCCTGAAGAGAGAGACTTGAAGTCAGAGAGATTTTCCTAGTGCTTTAAAAGTCAAATAATCCCCTTGTGACAGGGCCTATGGGGGATCTGTGGGCAGCCTCTAGGAGCTAAGAGGAACCCCCAGCTAACAGCCAACAAGAAGACAGACTCAGTGCTCTTTCTCCAAGGAACTGAATGAACTCTTTTTAGGTTGCATTTCTGACCAACATCTACCTTACCTGTGAAGGGGACCCCGAGCTCCAGAAAGGAGCACATCCTCTCCAGCACTTAGTCTGGAGCCTTGTGAGACCTTGACTGTTCACCCTGCTAAGCCATGCCTGGACTCCTGACCCACAGATACTGTGTTAACAAATCTATCTTGTTCTAAACCAGTAAGTTTGTGAGAACTGATTACACAGAAATAGAAGACTAATCCAAACACCCGTGTAACAATCTGTCACATCAAACAACCCAACCGTTCCAGCATTACAATAAACCCCTCCATGTCCCCGTCCAGCCACTACATGCTGACACAGCACGATAATTATCCTGACTAATACTAGACAGGGATTTTACATATTTGCAAACTTTATACGATCACAGTCATTCACCATATACTTTTTATGTTAAGCTTGTTTCACTCAACTTTATGTTGAGGAAACTCATTCATTTCCACGTGGCAAAAGTTCATGCATTCTCACTGCTTTATGGTATTTCATTTTATGACTACACCACAGTTTATCCATTTGACAATTGAGGAGGATTTTTGGTTCTCTCCAATACAGGGTTGTTAGGCAATAACATTATTTTATATGTCTTTTTTGGTGAACATGTGTGCATTTCTGATGTATATCTAGGAGTGAAACTGCTGGATCAGAAAATTGACACATTTTTATGTAGCTTTAGTAGGTGATGGCAAACAATTTTCTGAAATGGAATACCAATTTATATTCTTAAAATATTTTTTTCCTCATTGAATTGTCAGAGTTCTTTATACATTTTGGATATGCACCCTTTATTGTATATGCTTACTTTATTGTATTGTATATGTATATACCCTTAATTGTATATGTTTACTATAAATACTTTCTCTCACAAAGTGGCTTTCATTTTCACTCTTTTAAAGTTGACTTTTGAGAAATAAAAATTCTTAATTTTAATGCAAGCACTTTCCCTGTTTCTTTCAAATTTAGCACTTTTTATGTCTTATTTAAATGTCCTCTGCCTATTGAATGTCAGAAAAAATATTCTCATACAAGATTTTTCTACTTTCTCAAAAATTTTGTTTACGTTTGGATCTAAAATCCACCAAGTATTTTTAAGAAAAATGAAATAGTACAGTGGGAAGTACAGGTCAGAAAAAATTTATTTTCTGTGTAAATATCCAAGATATCATTTTCCCATTTACTGAGACAGCACACCTGACCTACTACAAGACAGTGTCGCCACTGTCAGTGTCAGATGGATGCTTAGGGCTCTGCTCCTGTGTTGTACTCTCATTCACTTAGTCCATTCTGCCATCGCATCTACCATGCTATTTCAATAACTAGAATTTTTTTTTTCTTTTCTTTTCTTTTTGCAGTACGCGGGCCTCTCACTGTTGTGGCCTCTCCCGTTGTGGAGCACAGGCTCTGGACGCACAGGCTCAACGGCCATGGCCCACGGGCCCAGCCGCTCCGCGGCATGTGGGATCTTCCCAGACCAGGGCACGAACCCGTGTCCCCTGCATCGGCAGGCGGACTCTCAACCACTGCGCCACCAGGGAAGACTAGAATTTTATAAGTAATTTCTCTGTTTATTTCTTCTTCAAAATTGTCTTATCTTTCCTTGGCCCTAACAGACCGATGTACATTTAGATTCAACTTGCTTATGGATACACACATAAACAAAGACAATACAAAACTGTCTGGAATATTAATCAAGCTATCATTGAATCTATCAATGTAAGGAAAAAGGAAATGTTTACATTATGAAGTTTTCTGATCCCTCTTTTATTATTTATTTATTAATTTTTAAATTTAGAGATATTTTTAGAACACTTTTAGATTCACAGTAAAATTGAGACAAAAGATACTGAGATTTTTCCTATTCACCTTACTCCCACACATGCATAGTCTCCCCCATCATCAATATCCTCATCAGGTGGTCCATTTGTTAAAACTGATGAACCTGCATTGACACATCATAATCAAAAAGTTCATCCTTTATCTTATGGTTCACTCATGATGTTGTATATTCTATGGATATGGGTAAATGTGATATATATCCATCATTATAGTATCACACAGAGTAGTTTCACTGCGGTAAAAATCCTCGGCGCTTCCTCTATTCATCTCTCTCTCTGCCTCCATTTTATTATTTTGATTTTACTCAAATGGTATTTTGTTGTTTTTATTGTATATGTTCTACACAACTTTCATTATTCCTGGACATTTGTTTTTTTTGTTTGTTTGTTTTTCTTTTGCTTCTTTATAGAAATAGAGTTGATGTACAATATTATGTTAGTTACAAGTATACTACATAGTGATTTGGCATTTGCATACATTGTGAAATGATGACCACAGTAAGTCTAGTAATCATCTGTCCCCATTAAAAGTTACCACAATATTATTGATCATATTCTTTATGAGATATAATATATCATCATGGCTTTTTTTTTTTTTTTAATAACTGGAGCTTTGTACCTCTTAATACCTTTGACCTATTTTATCCAACCATTCCCATCCCCATTTGGCAACCACCTATTTGTTCTTTGTGTCTTTTCGTCTATTTTCCTTTGGTTTTGTTTGTTTGCTTTGTTTTAGATTCCACACATTAGTGAGCTCATATATTTTTTTTTTCTGTCTCATTTCACTTAGCATAATACCCTCTAGATCCATCCATGGTGTTACAAATGGATAGATTTCTCTCTTTTTAAAGCTGAGTAATATTCCATCATGTATATATATCACATCTTTATCCATTCATCTATCAATGGACACTTAGTTTGATTCCATATCTTGGCTATTGGAAATAATGTTCCAATGAACGTTAGTGTTCATATATCTTTCCAAATTAGTGTTTGTGTTTTCTTAGGGTAAATAGCGAGAAGTAAAATTACTGGATCATGTGACAGTTCAATTTAAAAATTTTTGAGAACCTCTATACTTTTTTCCATAGCGGTTACACCAATTTACATTCCCACCAACAGTGCACGAGGTTTCCCTTTTCTCCACATCCATGTCCCATTTGTTATCTGTTGTCTTTTTGATGATGTTGCCAACTTTCTGGTTGATGGGGCCAGGCTACCAGTGCTAACAGGCTAGAGGGAGGATTCCCAAATTTCACATCAGTACCAGTATTATAGTGGTAAAATGAGCTCCCCAAAATGGCTTCCATCAGTGTCTCTGTCTCCAGGAATATCCTTAGTTAACTCCTGCCTCTCCAGGAGACTCTCCAAGATTAGCAAGTGGGTCTGACCCAGGTCAGACCTCCTCTCAAACTACTGCCTCTGTGCTGGGACTTGGAATATGTGAGGTTTTTTGTACGTCCTTTAACAGTGGATTTTCTCTTGGCTGTAGCCCTCCAGGTCTCCTGAATGTAAGCCATACTGGTTTTCAAACACAGACATTCTGGGGGCTCATCTTCCCATTGCAGGACCTGGGCTGCGGAGAGCAATGTGAGACTTGGACCCCTCACTCCTTAGGGAGGACCTCTACGACTGTGATACTCCTTCTGTTTATGGGTTGCTAATAAACCTATTGGGGGTGGAGGTCCTGACTATACCACATTATTGCCCCTCTTACCCATCTCATTGTGGTTTCTTCATATGTTTTTAGTTGTGGAAAATCTTTTCTGCTAGTTTTCAGGTCCTTCTCATAAATAGCTTCTCTGTAAGGAGTTGTAATTTTGGTGTGTCCCTGGGAGGAGATGAGTTCAGTGTCTTCATACCCTGCCATTTTGGCCACCTCTTGACATCTGATGGTTTTTGATGATACAGTAAGTGAAAATCACTTTTTAAAATCATATAGTGTTTTTGCTGCCAGCAGATGGAAATACCATTAATTCATTTAATTTGTGTAAATTTCCTGGTACCTGTTGATCTTTGTAAACTCTTATTAATTCTAAATTTTTGTTTGTAAAATCTGAATTTTCTATGAACAAAATTGCTTGATATGGGGCTTCCCTGGTGGTGCAGTGGTTGAGAGTCCACCTGCCGATGCAGGGGACACTGGTTCGTGCCCCGGTCCAGGAGGATCCCAAGTGCCACGGAGAGGCTGGGCCTGTGGGCCATGGCCGCTGGGCCTGCACGTCCAGAGCCTGTGCTCTGCAACAGGAGAGGCCACGGCAGTGAGAGGCCCGCGTACCGCAAAAAAAAAAAAAAAAAAAAAAAAAAAAAAAAAAAAATGGTTTGATATGCAATAATTGTTATGCTAGTTTATTCTTTCTAATTATTTGATTTTTATTTATTGTTAATGTTTTATAGGGTGAATACTAGTAAAATCTTGAACAGAAGGGTGATAGCAGGTACTTTTTGTCATATTCCTTATTTCCAAGGAATACTTGCCATAACCTTTCATTAATTATATAATATTTTTTTTTCTAGTTGTGTGTGTGAGTGTGTGTGTGTGTGTGTGTTTGAGTGTACTCCTTAACAAATTAAGGGAGGTTCCTTCTATCCCCAGTTTACTGGGAATTTGTATCATAAATGTGTGTTGAATTTTGTCATATATTTTCTGTAACTACTGAGATGTTATAATTTTTTCTACGATTGTGTTAATGAGAGAGGGTTGAACTTTAGATGTTAAACTGTTTTTATGTTGTTGTTGTTTGTAACTGAAATAAGCCCCATTTGGTCTTTATAGTATCCTGTTTATATACAGATACTTTTTTTGGATTAGAGTATAATATATCTTCTCACTCTTTTATTTAAATCTTTCTATGCCCTTCACTTGATATGCAGCTCTTGTAAGCATATAGGTATATTTATTTTTAATCAAGTCTGATCATTTTGGACCTTTATTCTGAGTATTTCAAATGTAGATAATTAATTAATGACCTATTTGACATTTATGTCTTCTTTTCTATTTTTTGAACTGGTCTCTGTTGTATTTTTCTTATTATTCTTCCTTCATTCTTTTGCACTAATAAAGTATTTTATGTTTTTTTACAAACTAGCTAGTTATAGAGATAGTTAAAATTTTAATGATGAATCTAATGATTACAATATGCATTTTTGATTTATTATTATTTCTACAAGATAATTTTCTTCTGAAAACTAACCAATCACCTTATTACCTTAATTCATCATTTCTGCTTTTAATACAATTTTGTTTTCCAGAACATTTTTTTCACTTCACAAGTGCTTTAAGATTTAATGATTACTGTCAAAAATCAATGATCACCAAGGACCACAGATTAAATTTCCCTTTTCCAGAAGCTTGGAAGAGAAATAACTATTTTACTAGAAAATAGTAGTTGACAAAAGTCAGGGAAAAAAAGCAAAGAGGGACAAAAACATAAGTCCCAAGAAATGCATTTATTTTGAAACCCAAATATAGTAATGCCTAATTAGCTTCTCAAGTTTAAAATCAGCTAAGCAAAAAGATCTAGACAGATAAATAAGAAATATTTTAAAATTCTTATGTCTGTTATTTGTATTCTTATAAATTCTGAGCTCCCCAAAACAGGTTCTTTCTTTTCTTCGTTCAAGTTATCTTTCTTAACATCCATCAAGGATTGAATACTACTTGTTTAATGAAGTCTTTGCCATTTCCACTGATTTAGCCAATAGTGTTTTCAATAGTAACCATGTTCCTATTGCTTTAAAATAATTAATTCATATACTGTATGTACTTCAACCAAATATTGTAAATTTCTAAGTGCATATGTCTTATTGATTAGCAGTATAGCTTATTGTGCTTAAATTACTTGAGTAATCAGCCTCAACTTATCTGTGATGTACATTCCAAAATTGTGCAATACAAGAGTAGCAAAGAAGGTACTCTCTCTAATAGTTGTGGTGGAGGTAGATGTTCACTTTCCATAATTTAATATTGAAAAACTGACTACTTGTATTATGAAGTTCTATCTATCTTGTATTATTAAAAATCTAAAGGGCTTTGTTAAAAATTAAAATGTAGATAGAGACCACACACTCATTACTAATAATTTTAGTATCTCACAATATCAGCTACAGTAAGGTTTCAAGCTGACTTTTCCAACAAGTTGAGATAAAAATGATTCAATATTCTAAGTTCTCTTTTACCTTAAAACTTGAGTATATTTGGATTTGTGTCAGGTTCTAATTTTATCTCTCATTCTGGTCCTTGACTGTGACAATTATCTCTCTTGTTCTTATTATGAATATATTGAAAAAATTGCCTAAAACATTCAGATAATATAATACTTCTTAAGACTTTTTTTCAAAAATAAGTTTGCACTTTGAGTCTTTAGTAATTTAAGGTGAAAATATGATCATGTATCTGTTATTGGAATTACAAGCAGGTTAGTTAAAGTCATTTCCTTATTCCTTTACAAATTATAAATGGCTTCCCATGGCAAAGTGATAAACAATATCTTATAGCAAAAAAATTGAAGGTTACACTGACTGTGAAAGAGAATCCAATTTGCTTTCAAGTGACATTTATTCACTTATTATGTTAAATTCGAAAAGGCCACAAAGACTATAAAGATGATGAAAATTTTCCCTACACATTTACATGTAAAGCCTCAGTTTCTCTCAACTTTAAAAAATTATCACACTTCAAAAATTCAATTTATTTCCTCTCTGCAGGAATTGCCTCAAGTTTTTTTTATAACTCCTCCAAGACAAAAGTATTAATTATTAGTCAAAATGGCAATTAAGATTCATAGCATATCACTGATGTGACAAAATCTATTTTGTGAGACCAAAAACTTACACTGATTTTTTTTAAAAAATAAAATAACTAAGATAATATCCTCGTAAAGATTTATTTTTACACACCACTCCTTTTATTCATTTTTTCCTACTACACGATTCTTCTGTATGTGCACAATATAATGAATGACAAGTGAAAGTTAACAGATGTCATAAAAGACAAGAAAAAGTTTCTGTTTTAATGCTTTAGGTAAAACTACCCAGATAGATTTTTTGTTATTTATTCCATGAAAAAGACATTTGTTCAGCTCATATATTAGCAAGAGATATTATCCTCATCACATGAATCAATGACATAAACACTGCTAATACATGTTAGAAAATTCTGTAGCTTTATACTAACTTGCACCTCCAGGCCCCATTTCACTAATTGTCTTAATTTTTTTTACCTAGATCAATTCTCCTAATTTGTTCTAAATTTCAACCAGCTTGGGACAGGAAATTTTTATCCTCTCTAGAAAAATGAAATGTTGAAAAATAACAGAATCATCTCTCACAGTATAGGTCTTATTTTCTCAGTGTCAAGGAACCTCTGATTGGTATTTCAAAGTAGGATTTGCATCCATTTCTAGAAGTTTGCCTTTTTCATAATCTATAAGATTACTTATGTTTTATTATTTTGAAGAAGCAAACAAAAAACCCAATTGCTTAAACTTTTACAACAACAAAATATGTGAGTTAGCATCTTTTGGCACAAAGGATTTTCCTTTACTGAAGCCCTTAGAGACATTTAAATTTATCACAAGGGCACTATGTGTTTAATAATAGATGAAGACGTAGGTTGTTCCCCCTATAAATTTGCAGTTTACAACAAAGTTAGGTTTCACTTATGTTCTAGAATGAAAAGCCTTCCAAGAAAAAATATGCATTTTCTATCTTCCTATCTTTATCTTAATACGATAGAGATAAGAAGAAAGGAATAGAATATAATTATTGACGGTATTACACTTGTTTTATATATATATATATATATATATATATATATATATATATATATATATATATATATATATATATATATATATATATTATTTTTTTCTTTTACGTGGGCCTCTCACCACTGCGGCCTCTCCCGCTGCGGAGCACAGGCTCCAGATGCGCAGGCTCAGCAGCCATAGCCCACGGCCCAGCCTCCCCGCGGCATGTGGGATCATCCCAGACTGGGGCACGAACCCCTGTCCCCTGCATCGGCACGCGGACTCCCAACCACTGCGCCACCAGGGAAGCCCACACTTGTCATTTTTTAAAGACCTTTAAGAGTCTAGAATTGTAGCATTTTCCTAATCATATTCCCATCCTTTTTTTCATTTGTTTGTTTTGCAAGGGAATAATCAAGGAAGGATGGGTATTGTCCTGTATGTTTTATAATTCAGGGCTTTTTATTATCTTGACTTAGAGGAATATAATTTGTATAACCATGACATGAGAACACACATTAAACTCCTGCTTTTATTTTGAAGTGATATAGAAGGTCAGGATTTAATCTGGGGACTGGGCCTCAGATTCTCCAATGTAGGGTTATCATTTACCCCCCTTCTGAGATGGCTTATTCCACAAAGAAATCACTGGAATAGAAATGTATTTCTGATTTCATTCCTGGAGGGACCCACCCACATATGTGTGTCAGTCAGTTACAGACATGACTTTATTTTTCTGATTAGTAAAATTCATTAAAATCTTCTCTCTCTCTCTCTCAGTCCCCCCCCCACTCCTGTTTTCAAATTTATCTCTGCTTGTTCTTATTTTTCAGTGTGGTATAAAATTCTGCATTTGAAGTGTGTGGACACTGGGAAGAACTTGTTTGAATCCTGTTTCTCCAAGTTACTAGATGAGTGTTCTTGAATAAGATCTGAACCTTTGTTTTCTCATCAGTAAAACAAGATACAGATATGACCTGTAAGATTGTTTTGAGGGCGAGATGTCAAGACTCTTCAGTACATTGTCACTAGAATGTTGCCTAAAAATGAGCAATCCTTAACAAATGGTATATTCATCCTTTACCTCCCTGTTTTATATTTCAACTATGTAAATATAGTTATATCTCCTTCATATGTTACATGGTGTGAAAACTGTAATGAAATACAAAATATGTTAATGACAATTTTTTTTTAAATTTTGGACACTTGTTCTGTGGTAAACTTTTTACACTCAGAGACTTAGCTCCTAGGATTGTTCTGGAATGACTGACTGAGTTTTCAGTTAATTTCATGAGAAGCAATTTAAGCCTCTTAGCTGTGAGATATTCTTTAACCCTTTCGAACAGCACTTGGAAATTAAAGATCAGATTGTTGCTAGAATATAATTTTGAAAAAGATGGAAACAGTGATATAAGAAGAATTCAAAGGATTCAGTTACTTTTATTCTATCCTGGTAGGGTGTAGACCATTGAATGAAAGACTAGACAGATAAAGAATAAGAAGTAAGGAAAGTTAATAGAAATAGCTTTCAAAATCACATCAGGGAACTGCCTGAGTCAAATAAAAAATTTAAAAGTGAGCAAAGAAAGTCAAATACGAGCCCCTGGAGGAAATAAATTTGCTATTAACAACTTCCATCCTGAATTTTACAGATGAATATACTGATGATTAAAGTGTTTAAATTGTTTGCAAAAGGTAATGATAGTAGATAATATCATAGTTATATCTATAACTCAATTATCTTAATTGTTGTCCTTTTTCTTTCCTACTGCATCATGACACTAACAGCAAAAGCCACTAAGCCATCCAGTTATTGCCCTTGTGCTAAAACTAGGGAACCCAAGTCTAAGAAATACAGACCAAAATGATGCTACATCAATCATTTCTCAAAGTATGTTCCAAGTGACAGCAGATTCTATGAGAGGCTTAATAGAAAACAACAATGACAACATCTTTGGCATCTAAATGTTTCAGAAAACAGAAGTCATCCTTGACAAGATTTTCTCCTTGGCTAAATTTGGTTAGGCTCTTCAGAGATCTTTTTTAGACTACACTCCACCTTGGGCTTCAATGTCCTTCCTTATAGATTCCAGTTCTAGCAAGAACCCTGCTAAATCAATTTAACAAGAATCTCAATATCTGATCAGATTTCTCACACTTCACCCTTGATATCGGATTAATCTGGCCTGTCTTCAGCAAGATTCCTATTAAGTCAATACAGCCAGAATGCCTCCTTACTCTTGAAGTTTCCTCTTAGTAAGTTTCACATCCACTGGCCCATACACTGATTCTTGACTATAAATTCCCACTTGACCATGCTGTATTGGTATTGGATCCCATTTCAATGCTGAGGTCTCTTTTCCCCTATTGCAATAGTTTTTCTGAGTAATATCTGCTTTTTCCTCATTAACACATATCCTGTGGTTTTCTTTGAAATCCCTCTCCATCGATTGCATTAGTATTTTAAGGGATCAGAGATATCCTGAAGTAAATAATACCATTCAAATCGGTACAACCCCTTGGTTATTATAATGAACTTATTTTTTGTTTTAATGCAAAAAATAATTAACAGCCTAGGTATTACTGTATTATAATACCTAAGTGCTTCTCTATGCAAATTCCTTATGGATTTTGCTAATGAAACAAGAGCTCAGATTCAGAGAAAGTTACCATCTCTCTGAGTTCTGATACTGACAATGATTTCCTTAACACATTTGGAGTCTTCCTGAAGCCCATAAATAGGAGACTTAGGGTGCCTAGACTCTTAATTGTATTTACTCAAATACTTTTATTGCATATATTCATGTGATTTATTATGAACAAGATACACCATCTTGAAATCATTTAACAAGTCAACCTGAAAGCACATGTATGGTGATTTATATGTTGTATTTAGAGACAACATTTTAAAGCAAGTCCATGGGGACTTGCAAATGTGTAAAACCTCCAAGTTCAGCCCATAAAGCTAATCTTCACTGACTTTAAAAATGTATTTTCCACCTGAACTATTAATATTTAGAGTTTATTTTCATGTGGCACGGTTTATCTCAATATTTTCAAGTGTCTCTGAGATCACTGTGTAATAATTCAACATCATTCATATTTAGGCCCTCTAGTGTAGAGACAGTGCTATTACTTCTGGGTTTACTGTATTTTTGGTGTTATGGTATTTTGACAAGGGAGTTCAAGGCCTTGCTTAGTCAATCATCAATTAGTTACTTGGAGTCCCAGTTTTCTCACTCGTGAAGGCTTTACCTGACTCACTAAGTTATGATTTTCAAAACAGGCCAAATATGTAAACATTTTTTCTAAATCCAAAAATATTCTACAAACTTGTTATTGTTATGTATTTACATGACCCATCTGTGCCTTGTAAATATCTTGAGTGAAGTTCTAAGTATTTTTTTAGAGTAAAAAAAATTACTCTAAAAAATAGAGTAACACATATTCCATATTTCATCACCAGAATCTGAAGGGTTATTGAAAATACCAACAAAAATTAGTTAGAAATAAAACAAGAAGAAAGATTAAAGTACATTTCACAGGACACACACACTAGAAAGAAAGTATCTCCCATTAATATTGCATCTCTACCTAGAACCAAGCACGATTATATCCATTAGAATATACTCAATGAATTTAAGTTGGACTAAACTGTGGTAGGAAAACATACAACAAGTTTTGCAAACAGTGTGATGTTAGCAATTTTAATGACTTGATCTTTCCTTTCTGATATTTTCTACATTCACTTAAGTCAGCTATTTTTGTTCCCATTTGTACAGATCTCATCAAAGAAACTAATAAACATTTATAGATGCTTTGTCATTTTAAAGAAATTAACATGAGGACAAGTGTGAAAATTTGTATATAAGGAGTGGAATTGTTTTTCAGAACCCAGATATTAAGGATCTGACAACTTCCTGGATGTCATAAAAGTATCCATGTGTGCTTATCTCATCTCCACGTGGATAGCTTTATCAAAACACAAATAATATATATAGTTAACTTGGGGAAAAATACAATTGTCTAGATATGCATTGTCCAATATGGTAGCCACTAGTTACATGAGGTTATTTAAATTTAAAGTTTTAAAAAGTAAATGAAATGCAAAAGTCAGTTGCTCAGCTGCACTGGCTACATTTCAAGTACTTAATAACTACATGTGGCTAGCGGTTACAGTATTGGATAGCACCAATTACAGAACATTTCTATCACTGCAGGAAGTTCTCATAGGAAGTGCTGGTCTGGTTAGAAAAAAAAGAGGTAAATGAACACACAATATACATTATTTCCATCCAGTTATCAGGTGATAAAACTGTAATATTGTCATACAGTCTTAGTTTTAAAATCTTAATCATTTAAATTTCTACTTGTTTATTGATACTGCACATTGTGCTTTGTGCTAGAAAAAAAAAGGTTAAAAGTGGGACATATTTATATTATTACATATAAAAATCATAGGTTCCATTCTTCTCTATGTGCATGAAATAAAAAATATATTTTACATCTGGGTCACCAATAGCATCTTTTAAAAACTGAGATAGTTTATGTAAAAAATAAATGCCTAGAGAAGTGATTAATACAATGCTGTCACTCAATAAATATTTTCTTTTCTTTAATTTTAAAGAAAACAAACAACAACAACAAAAACTCATGAAACTGACGTTACATATATGGCCAGTTAAATATCAAATATCCATTCTTTAAAAGTCTTTTCATCTATGTGCCACTATATTTTCATAATATTCATATATTAAACTTAGACTTGGAAAAGCAGAATAATGTAAGTTAATTTGAAAGGATTGTGTAATATCCTCCTTACAGTTTTTTCCCTCATGACCTCCTCCTCCTTACGGAATAGAAGAATAGAGATTTTTCTTTATTCATTTTAGCATATCTCTACAACTGTTGAATTATCAATCTTCTTGAAGTAGCATGATAATCAGCTAACTAAAGCCATTTTCATACTCAGAAATTCTCTCTTCAAAACCCCAGACACTGAGGTTGCACAGCAATTTCAGTTTGGCTGTTCATTGCCTCATTCATGAAGATTTCAGCACTATTTTTTATTCATATGTCTGCTATGCTAAAATGAATAGGCAACTTTTTCTTGAGATTTGAGATGATAACACCTTTCAGCTTTTTTGGTTTAGGTGAAAAGGTAAAGGACACTAGAAAAGGAATAAAGATTATTTCCTTGCACGTGTTCGTGAGCATGTGTACTCAAAGAAGCACTCGACACACACACATACACACACACACACACACACACACTATACACACAAGCAATTTTTCCTTTTATTTTTAATATGTTATAACCTTGAAGAATTTGAAATTATCTTTCCCTTCCTTGTCAGTAGCTTAATTGTCCTAGTCTCATTACAATGAATAATATTTAAGTCACTACATTGATGTTGTCCAACATAGTCTTGCCAAAACTTTAAAAGTTGGTGACCTTAATCCTGGAATAAATTCCTGACTTTAGACTCAAATATTTTTTTTTTCAAATGAACACTGTTTACCTTGCTGAGTATTCTGCCTTTCACATCACTGGTGTCTAACTTTCTACAGTTGGAACTAATGTGGGTCTTTGATACATCACAGTTGTCACTTCTATCCATTCTGAGGTTTTTCTTCTCTTCTTATCATTTGTCATCATTCTTTGAGACAGTTCTTTATCCAAGTAGCTGTCTTCTACGTCTCTCCATAACAGTTGACCTTGTAGATCTAGTTTTCTATCTGGTCATTTAGGGAACGATTTGTACTGTAGGAAAATTATGTTCCCAATCTTCTCTGACAACTGTATTATTTTATCAAGCCAAATACTGTCGGGTTTGACAGTTGTGGTTGTCTTACTGTGATCCAGGCTGATTTTCTTTAAACAATTCATCACTCTCTGAATGCCCTGTTTTCTCAACTCTGATCAGCGTTTCCTATTTTTTTCAGTGTATCTGAATTTATTCTGACAGAAAAAAAAAAAAAACCTTTCATTTCCTTTCTAGTGAAAATACTAGATTTTTCTCCAATAATATATTTCTTATATCTCTTTAATTTGTTATTGTAATAACTCTATGTTATGTTTTTAAAGGGTTTCAGCATTTGCAAGGCATTTTCACACACATTATCTCATTTAAATTTACACTTTTTATATGGGTTACAAGATAGTAGTAAAGGAGACCTTCAGTCAGTTTTGTTAAAAGATAACTTCAGAAAAAGGCAGAATAATTTCAGGAAAAAATATGGAAAAATGAACAATTGTTAATAATTTTATTTAATTACTTAATGAAGGGCCAGGCAAATGTTATGTTTGGTTCAAGAGAGAATACAAAATTAGACACATTTATAGATCAGGAATATTCAAATAAATATGTACAGGGAGGCAAAGTTGGGTTTTTCCACAGGGTGCGAGAGAAAAGTCAATTGATTTGCATGTTAAACAGTGACCTACAAATTACAGTTATAAAAATAGCTCCAAGATAGTAAAAGCCTAGAATCAAATAACTCAGAAGTATAGCCAGTGCATAGTTTTCAACAGGAGTACAAAAATTTCTTCTATAGTTTTCATAAATTAAATAGTGATACTTGATAATAATAGTAAGTCCCAACTGAGCACACATATGTGTTAGTCAAACCAACTGCTAATATATTACAAACTAAATTTTATCCTGTTTTATGTCCAAGTCAGATATTATTTAGCCAGTATTTTTATTGTATATATTTTTTCATGAAGAGAAGTCAGACTAACAATGGGACTCCAGAAAATGCTCAAGGGAAGAGCTTTCTAAATGATAGGCTATGGCATCCTGATGTGACCCAACTGAGTAAGAGGCGAGCCATAAGTAATTTATTCTCTTACCTTACAGGGTATCCTGGTGGAGCCTGATGCAGCCAGGGATAATGGGCTCATCTATGCTAGTCACAAACAGTCTCATTTGAGTCTTAAAGTATGGTCCCAAAGGAGCAAGATCTGAGGTCACACTCCACTGGTCCCTGAAGACAATATGAACTGTAGGAAAATCCAAAACTTGATGTTTGATGTTATGCGTAGCTGTGGCTAAGAGCACGTTCAATCCTGGCATCTCTTTTTTTTTAATTTTTATTGGAGTATAGTTGGTTTACATAGTTGTGTTAGTTTCAGGTGTACAGCAAAGTGAATCAGTTGTACAGTGAGTCCCCTACATACGAACGACTTCCATTCCAAGAGTAAGTCCAATTTGTCTGTAAGTCCAACAAAGTTAGCCTAGGTACCCAACTAACACAATCAGCTATATAGTACGATACTGTAATAGGTTGATAATAGTTTTCACATAAATAATACATAAAAAACAAACACAATAAATAAAGAAAACATTTTTAATCTTACAGTACAGTACCTTGTAAACTACAGTAGTACCAGCTACACACCGCCACTTTTACGCTTGCTTCCAGACATCCTGGGCTTGAAATAAAGATACTGTACTACTGTACTCTATACAGTACTGTACAGTAAAGTACACAAAAGCACAACCACTTGTAGAGGATGCACGCACGTGACAATGTATGCCAGACACGAAAAATAACTTATGTGATTGGACATGCCAGTGCATGTTCTCATCTTTGAACATTCGCAACTTGAAGGTTCATATTTAGGGGACTTACTGTATACATACATATATCCATTCTTTTTCTTTAGATTCTTTTCCCATATAGGACATTACAGAGTATTGAGTAGAATCACCTGTGCTATAGAGTAGGTTCTTATTAGTTATCTATTTTATACATAGTAGGGTGTATATGTCTATCCCAATCTCCCAGTTTATAACTGTGGCATCTCTTTAGGCAGACAGTTGCAACACTTGACTTTATCCGTTACAAACAAGAGGTTTTTGGAGTTTTGGGGAGATTCTAGTATTCAGGTACCCAAGTTCACAGCCTGCAACTGAAGGTGCAGAGAGTTAAGAGTTGGAGATGAGGTGGGAAGACAGTAGGGATAAAGCCAATGATAACCTCAAATCTGTGCCTTCATGTTTGTAATACTTTATCTGCAACTATTACATTTTTTAGGTGGTATACAATTCAACCTCATGATAATTTCTTTAATACAATGTGCATGTTGTTCTTTGTGAATTTTAAATTCTTGACTTGTAAAAGTTTGATTTGACTTGAAAACAACTCACATTATCATAAAAAGTTTAACGTCCTTGATATATAAGAGATAAAGAAAAGCTATAGATTGTGTAAGTATAACTTCAACGTTTTTAGATTGTTCGAATAAAGTTCCTTATCAATGGGGATTAAGTCACTTCACTAATTGATGTTCATTTAACATGAAGCTATTGGATCTTATTCTTGGCCCGAGGGTACAATATGGACATTCACCTGTCATGAAAATCATCTATTAATTTTACTATTATACACTATGGAATTGTAGTGAAGAATATCGTCCATAGAATCTTGCTTCCACAATTTAATATCTGTGTGACTCCAAGCGAAACATTTAATATTTGTAAGATTTAGATTCTTCATATGTAAAATGGGAATTAAAACAGTCCTTGCTTTAAAGATTTGTTATGACAATTGAGTGAGTAATCCACATAAAGCAAAAAACTGCCATAAAATTAAGTTTAAAAAAACCTTTCTCTGTATAAATTAGTATCATTTCAATTCCTTGTTTCCTAAATCTAGCCAGCTTCAGGCATTTTAAGGAGAAGCTGGCATTTTAAACACTCTTACAAAAGGGCACTGTGTTTAATCTCTCTCTTGATAGCACCCTGTTTTACATATATGAATAGTCGATGTTCATTCTGACAAAATTAAGATTCAAAAATCTTTGGGCACTTATTTGACAATCATAGATATGCAGTGCTCTCACTATGGTTATAAAAGACATTCTGGAATAAAGTGCCAAAATGTTTCTTATAAATAAAAAGCGAATGACTGAGGGAGTAATCAATTCCTATTGCTACTAAGCCTTTATGAACAGGGAATTGACAAATTTCTGAAGTCCCTTCACTCTAGTCTGTTCAAAATGGGGTCTTAACGCATAAATTCTTCATGCCAAAACAATGATGGAAAGGTGAACCCTCTAAATCACCCAGGCCAATTCTCATCCTCCATTCTTTTACAAGGTTAATAAGGACCTGCTTGAGTGTCAGGCAGAGAACATTTTCAGAAGGGCACCTGCCTTAGCATCTCCCTGTGATGCATTGAAGGATCCCCAAGCTCTTGGCCAAAGGCTAGAATAGAGAAGCAGGTTACACCGTGTTACCCAGTGTGAAATCATTTTCCAAATAAATGATTAAGTGCTTGGTTTCACCACTGATTAACTTTTAATGGCATTTCTGAGCTCTGTGATGACCTGAATGAAAGTGTAATATGTCCTAGGGATCCCACAGGCATGGGACCTCTGAGATCTACACAAAGTTAATGACCACAGGACGACTCCAGGGTCTACAGAGACACCTGTTACAGTAAATAAGATTTGGTAGCCAGTGTAATACTGCATCTTTGACAAATATAATTCAGTATATGTCATGTTTCCCATAAGATATGGGTGCACATTTTTAGAAAGTAGACTTTAACATCACAAAACCTAACAGTCTTTAAATTTGTAATCCTGATTTCCATCTGAACCTCACACAGAGACTTTCTCACACAGGGGAGAAATATACTTTTGCATAATCCTTCATCTTCGTTGACTTTTATTGCAAATGTTTTCGTTTCTGCCATTAAAATTTTCATTAGCCTATGCATTTTCTTTTGCGTTTTCAATTTTTATATTTTAATGAATCTCAACTGTTCTTATAATAGTCTGAGTCATTTAAATTTTTTGCCCTGTGTTTACTTTTATGCTGCTGCTTTTCAAATATGATCTGTTTCTTATGGCAGTCATAACTCATACCACATACCTAGTTCTTAATAAAATATTTTCATTTTTACATTGTTTTTACAATCCACATGCTCTTTTCTCTTTTCAGCAAATTCTCTTCATTTTTGTCCTAGGATTTGCCATGTGTTTTTGATAGAGTTTAATTTTTATATTCTTAGTTTTGCTATTAATTTATCCCTTAATCCAAACATGTCATAAAGGATTATGACCTCATACACTTAAATCTGCTCCACAATTTTCTCCTTCTAAAATCTTTGCAGCTTAAAAATAAACTAAATTTTTCTTATTTCCATGAGAAGGAGACATTTAAGAAACATGTATAATTATCTCCATGTTTGTTTGTAAACCAAGGAAGCTAAAGATCTCAGTATGCAGGCTATAATCATGAAAAGATAGAGAAATTATATCAAGAAATATATAAACTCCATTTTAGATTTAAAGCTTAGATTGCTCCATTGGTACAGAATTTAATTTATAAAGATAATGAGGTTAACTCAAATTCTGTTAATTAAACTCTTTAATTATTTACGTATTTTATCATGCTTTTTGATGTTCTGGTGACATATGTATTTTTTTTCAGATATGCATTTTTAAGATATGTCAAATGCTCACTCATCATCAGCTTCAGTCACTGGGTTGTAGGATGAAAAGCCTCAAAAGAAACCCCAGAGATGTCACATATTTATGCTCGGGCCCATCATTTCAAAGTGAGAATCACTTCAATAGGAAACATAATAGATTCAATCATTAGTATTGGAAGATTTGGGACTTTAATATTAGCTAATAATTATAAATATGTCTATGGCTGAGAGCACCAGGTGGTGAATATTTTATATGGTTTCAAATTTCCATCAAAGCCACTAAACAACTATATAATCAAAGTACTACTAATACATAACCTATATAGAATATTATACAACATATATAATATATAATACATTATATAATATATAATAATAATATATATGTAATATATAATCCAAATACTAATCGTTCCAGGCTGTATTTGCTATACCTTCATCATCCTCTTTTAGTTTTGTTTCTATATGTATGTGTTTTTTTCTACTAGATTTGCTGCATAGTGAGGCATAGAGAATATTTTAAAAATATTATTGTGTGAGGCTTTATTACTGGGGTAGGAGAGACAAAAAATGATTGAAGAAGACTGTCATGTTGTTAGAAAATGTTTCAGGAAGATGCAAGTAAATGTGTGTATGTGTATTCATATGTGTCTAAAATATTAGATGTGGTATAAAATTTCATAAGGTTTAGAAAATTTAAAACAGTTATTAAAAATTGCTTCATTGTATAATGTATAAATAAAGTTAAATTATGTTAGGTTATTTCTTCAAATTGTAAATGCAAAGCTAAATTTAATTGGAAATAAAGATTTTTATATTATTCATCACTTTGGATTATCTATGTTCTGGCTGCGCTCCATTCCTTCAGATAAACAAGATTTTACTGAATACTGACTTTTGGAGTGTTCATCAGTCAAAATTATTGAAAAGAAATGTAAACCTTTACATGGAGAAATAAATTAGCTATTTTTTGACAAACGATTCTATGTAGGTATATTGGAAAACATAATAAAACCCACAGAAGAACTTAAAGAGAAAGAAAAACTCCATTTAATTTCTATATCATGACTTCACAGTGTTAATGTATCAGTTAATTCAGTGTTAATGACAAGTTTCCAAATGAGGTTTTTTTTTTTTTTTCCCCACTGACACAGAAGAAGCTGGCTAAACTTTTCCAAGGTGGAAAAAATAAATTTAAAAAAAGAATCTTTTGGAAAGCAGGCCTTGTCCAGTTCAGGTATAAATAGTTCTAGAATTTTCATTCTGAAAGGAAACACAGAAACTCAGGTCCTCAAGGACTGCTATGGCTCATACAATCAGCAGTCACTAAACGATCTTGCTTCCCCTAATGTTTTGCTGCCCATGGAAACCACCTGTTCTGTCTGAATGATCCAGAGAACAGGAGCAGAGGAAACTCCTAAGCACAACCCATGCAGAGGGAATTGGATATACAGCTCCCTTCAATGTAATTGAATGCCCTGTCTCTAAATCAGTATGTAGCAAATGCACCATCTGAATGTCACGAAGACTGAGAAATGCCTCTTCGCTTGGAGTTTGTCATACCTTCTGAAAAACGGTTGGAATGTACAAATATTTTTTCCACAGGATTTTAAAAATAGAGTATTATAAAAATCATGTTCAAATTACGGAGACACTAAATGCTAGCTTGATGTAAGCAACTCAGAATCTTTGAAACTTTTCCTAAGTATGTACATGGTTAATGCAAGGGGAAGCTAAGAAGATTTTAAAAATCAAAGATATACGTTTTGTTTCCACTTTCTTGTATCCAAGTTATGGTGAATAAGTATGATTTTTCAATGTATTACAACTAATATCAGTGATTTTTCTGTATTTATTGCCTACCCACTATGTGCTTAGGATTTTTTTTCCAGCTAATATTTAAAAGATGACAATCTTTTTCATTTAGGTTATATATTCAACACTCTGGATACTCAAGGGACATATTTATTCATCATGTATTTAAATTAAACTAAGATGTATGCTGCCAACAGAAACGAGTAATCCTCTTTATCAGTTCTGTGATGTAAGTTTTTGAGCATTCCGCTGAATATTTTTATGGATGCAGTTTTAAATCCCAAACAAGTTATCAGAAAAATGCTTATGAATTTAGACTGGATATTCCAGGGAAAAGTGTTCTGAGCTGAGAAGGAACGTTCAGATGCCAAACTGGCCGTGTGGTACCTGTGTAAGCTCAAAGCAGGGCTAGGGGCAAGTACTTCACTGTGGCTTCCGGGTCTGAAGTCCCATGTGAGGGCTTTTCTTTCCTACTCAAAGGGAGCGGAGTACAGAGCGAAGCACTTTTGAGGCACTTCTGAGTTTTGTTTTTGCTTTTAAAAAAAGGCTTCAGTATAACACGGAGAGAATGCAGGGAAGACTGTTGTATGTAAGACAGAGCCACGTGAGGAGCAAAGATGGGGTAGGGTGAGATAAGATAAGTGGACTGTAGTTACAGACACTAAATAGAAATGCAGGACTTAAGTTAGCACTAAATGTATGTCGCTGAGTATAAACGGATATAACATCTCTACTAACCTACAAAGACATCTGTTCCCTATTCCTTGACTACCAAGGAAAAACAAAAATATGCAAGAGATCTTTTGGGGGGAAGAGGCATGTAAAACACATTTCTGACTGATATGTAATATCATATTTTGTATATTGCTGATTTCAATATAATACTGCTATCTATCTACCTGGTAACTATATATCAATCTATTATCTATGGACTTCCCTGGTGGCGCAGTGGTTGAGAGTCCGCCTGCCGATGCAGGGGAAACGGGTTCGTGCCCCGGTCTGGGAAGATCCCACATGCCGCGGAGTGGCTGGGCCCATGAGCCATGGCCGCTGTGCCTGCGTGTCCAGAGCCTCTGCTCCGCAACGGGAGATGCCACAACAGTGAGAGGCCCGTGTACCACAAAAAAAAAAAAAAAAAAAAAAAAAAAAAAATCTATTATCTATCTATCTATCATCTATCTTGGTAAAAGTTCAATACCATATGCTAAAGGAAAAACTTATGAAGGTGAAAACTTACTTCCAATATAATTACAGTATTAATTTGGAAAAAAGTTTAAAGGTATCTCATATTTATTTAGGGACTACTAATAAATATAGTATACTACGTATTTCATATGGATTACCCATTACATTCTCAAGCATTTTAATGAGATAGATAACATTTTTAGAACTTTACAAACAAAGAAACTGAGAATAAGAGGATCTAAGAAATGAGATCGAGATCACATGGTTAAGAGTGAGCGGTGCCAGGATATATGATGATCTCTTTTTTTTTTTTACAAATGCCATCCCACTTGTCACGAGCCTAATAAAACTTCAAAATATTTGTATATTGTCATATTTTTTTAGCAAAAAAAAAAAGGAAGGGCCAGGCTGATTTCTTTGAAAATACCCATGTAAATATTTCCCAAATGACTAACTCTGAGAGGAGCATACAGATTATTTTTATATACTAGTCATATTGACGTTGAGTGTACGAATTTTGTTAATAGAGTATTGCTCCTTCCAGATGGACAAATATTTGTCCACAATAAAATGTTATGTACAGTCAAGAAGTAACATCTTCTCCTATAAACATCTCCTCTTCCTATTTGATAATGCCCTAATCAGTTTTAAAATGTGGCCGTTAGAGAAATTAAAATATTCCCTAGATTGTAAACACACGGATTTAATGTGCTATTCAGTGCAATAGCTGATATATATTCCTTTTCTTACAGAAGGTTATTTTAGGAGAAGGAAGGGAAGACTAGTGATGCTAAGGACGAAAAGTTAGAAAGAAACTCACCACATTACAAGGGAAATGGTGGAGGTAAAAGGAGGCTTTCAGTAATTAAGATAAATTTTATCAGGGACAGAAAGACCAGAATGGAAAATGGATTAATGAAAAGAATCAGATATATGAATTATAAGTATTATAATATTGATTTTGAAAGGTCTATTCAAATTTATTAAGTTTAAAAATCACTTGCAAAATAATTTTTAAATAAGGATTTAACAACAGTAATTAAAACTTAGGAATTTAGAATAATGTTTTCCAAAAAAGATTCTGAGATTCTCATATCTGGATTAATTGTAAATAAGCCAGAGGGAATTTTTTTCTTTTCTTTTTTCTCCACCACTATGAAGCGCACTGTCCATTTGTTCTGACAGAATATACCAAAAAAGCAAAGCAAAAAAAGATTAAAAAAAAAACAGCAAAAGCAGAGAGGAGTAAACATTCATGACAAATAGAATATTATTTTCATATGATGTGGCATTAGAATTATTTTAAACACATGAATTCAATAACCAGTTTTGGGACTCTATAAGAGGGAATTTAGAAATACTTTTTGTTGTTCAGAGACTGAAGCTCCAAATATCTGAACCGTAGCCAGCAAACATCAACCCAAACACACGCTCTCCCTGTCTTTTGCCTGGTGTGCTTGTTTCAAAGAGCCTCTGTACCACTAAATTATGAGTATAGTGAAATTTTGCAATCTCTATTTTGTTATCATTGAAGGCCTCAATAAAAAGTGAATTGCCTTAGTGCTAGGAATTGTTTTTTTTCCATGAACTCTTTTTAGGGAAAAAAATAAAGTCTGAAGAGTGAGGAGGCAGAAGTGGAAAAGAAGCTTAGAGAGCAGTTTAATCACCTACAAAATAATAAAGCAAAATGCTACACTGTATATACTACACCCTTGAATGGTCTTACAACTGGACTGGGAGACAGACCAGGCATCCCAACCACAGTGAACTTCAAATCCTAAGGGATTCTACATTACCCCTGACCTCACGTTTCATTCTCTTGCTCTAGATTCCAAGTTGTTTAAAAATTGCTCATGTTTTTTTGCATTCTAGAAACAAAGTAATTTAAAAAAAAAAGCTATTGGTGTTAAATGGTGAATAGCTATGTTGCAGTTTATTTTTTTATATATAAACCTCAATAAGTTAAGCTATTTGTGTTTTCTTTTACTCTTAGTTGAGTTGGGTGGACTCTGAATATTAAATCTATTGCTTCTAAATAGGATAACAAATGATGTACTTTAACTCCTGAGAAAAGGGTTAGGTAACTTGGGCTCCCTCTGGTGTCTGCCTGGTCTCTTTTTCAGTAGCTAAAAGGGACAGAAAAAAAAGAAATCAAAGTTTTAAAATATCAACGTCTATAATAAAACCTATCATAAAATAGCAAGAATAACTTGTATTTTTATATAGCCTTCCATAAGAAGTGAGCACAACTTTTAAATTAATTTGAAACAAGGAAATGGGCATTCTTATGATAGACATATAATATCCAGAGACTGTTGTTTGCTGGAAATGAGATCATAACACAAATGTAATTTTGGAATGGTCCTTAGAAATTTTGCCACTCAAATCCCTAAGCTCTGTAAAACCTGGTTGTTTATCATTAAGAGTCAGCACTAAAATTTGTATTTAATAGGTGAGCTTATTAGTATCAGTATCAAACATATTAAATCAAAATTATTTGTACAAAAAATCCACATTATGTTTAACCATATTTGTGCCCCCCCCCAAAAAAAAATGTCCTTCATTTAAGTATTGAGGAAATTTCAGGAAACTAAAAAATTTCACAAGTTTTACAAGTTTTATAAACTTTGTAAAAGGCTGTTATGTGATTTAAGGGAGGTAAAAAAGAGAAGAGGTGACAGCTTATAATTAGATGGAAGACACTCTATGTCCTGATATTTTACCCTGATTATTTCATTAAACTCTGTGTTGTGAACCAGTACTTTTAAATCTATTGGCCTTTGTTATATTAATGTTGTTGGATCAGTTATGATCCAACAAAATTTGGATCCAAACTGATCCAGATTCAGTTTGGTTTGAATTGACCAATCCATCTTAGCCTGGGAACCCCAAAGCACTTGCCACATGGACCTTAATAAAGACATGTGCTGCATAGATAAGCACATATCTTCTGCTAATATTTTGTAATTATATCACATGATGCTGGATAACTTACTTGACTGTCATATTAAAAGGGTTAAAAATATGCAAAAACTATTTTATATAATAGAAATAATTCAAAAGTCTTCTAATCAAGGTTAGGTGAAATTTAAAATTTTAAAAAAATTCAAAAAAAAATTAGAATATGAATTTTTGTCGACTCCTGTAAAATATCCCTGGCCAAGACAGAAATCTGAAGTTCCTTAGTAAAATAATGCCATTACTGTAGTTCTTTGTTGCCTATAAGACAACCTGCTTAAACAAAACAAAACAAAACAAACAAAAACAAGACATATGTCTTTCTTCCTTCAAGAATATGTAACTACCTATGAAAAAATACAAGTTTTCTCAATAAAAAAGTTTGCTTCTTAGGTCAACTAGTGAGAAAATCATCTCCAGATATCCTAGTGGGAAGAATAAACTTGAGTTGAATGTCTACTTTGGTGCTTCCTCTTCCTAAGACTTCAGCCACCATGTCTCTCTAGGAATAGCAGCACATATTGAACAAAAAGGAGCTCTTTTTAGCATCTGGAGGAAGTCTGAGGTACTCCAGTTGACAGGGAGATTATACTGAGAGATTTGAAAAGAGAGCTTTGGAAAGCCTAGTTGGTGAAGCAATCTTTTTAAAAGCCCAGCTCTAAAAGCTTTACCACTTTATGGTAAAAGAAACTTCTTGTTAGAGCTGCAGACTTAAATCTCTATTTCCCACATGTTCTTTTCTTCATTTGAAGTCTGACACTGCAGTAAACAACTTTATGTACCTGGACTCAATTTTTGCATGTTTTTAGACTAGAGAAGTTATATAGGGCATTGGGTTCTCAGGGAAGGAAAAGTAATTTATTCGTCTTTCATGGACCACAAATAATTTCTACTTTTCTTCTAGGTTGCCATGCTGAATCACCAA
Organism: Hyperoodon ampullatus; assembly: GCF_949752795.1. NCBI lineage: Eukaryota > Metazoa > Chordata > Mammalia > Artiodactyla > Ziphiidae > Hyperoodon > Hyperoodon ampullatus. Next base: position 123,469,307 of record NC_136918.1, read on the forward strand.
AGGAGAGACAAGAGTGAAAGATATCAACTTAACAATACTTCTCCCATGTCCAGATGTGAGAGACAGGAACAGGAATACAGAAATAGGTTTCCCTGACTATCAGCAAGAAAACACCATTTGGGCAGAAAGCAAATGTCCTTATCATGCTCTAGTCCATCTAGATGTTGACATAAATGTGTCACTTATTTTTTTTTTGCCTTTCTGAAAAAAACAAATTATAAATTTAAAATGCACTATATTTAGTTGTATTATATTTAGTAATTTTGCCTGTCATTATAATATTGCCTTGTATTTCTAGTTTAATTTTTTGTATTTTGTAATTCTATTTAGCCAAAAACTAACTGCTTTTTATCAGACTTAAACACATTTCAAGGTAGAGTAAGAATATTTATATAAACTCTGTCAATGTACTTTCTCTAAGTTCAAGAAAAAATTACAAAATAAAGGTAAAATAATTTATTTAAGTTTAATAAACCTGCAGGTAGTAATAAAGTGATGGCAAATGCATAATTCCATATGGATACAGTATAGAGGCAATAATATATGCATCACTAATTATTCTGATTATGTTTATTTCCAAATGGCATAAGAAAAGGTCCAGCAAGTTGTATAAGGCAAATGAGTGGTAAACCACAATGCATTTTTATTTCCAAGTAGATAAACCCTCTTCTCCATGCAATCCTAAAATGTCATACTTTTGTGTGATCCCAAACTATAACACCATGTTCAGTTGATTGTTCTAAAGTGTTACCTATAATCTACCAATCAGCACAAGTTGTAGAAGACTTTATCATACACAGAAAATAACACACAAGGAAAGGCTGTCAATGTGTATGACCATCAAGGTTTTAAAATTATATTATTTCATTTACATCATGGTTTTCTTGAAAAAAAAAAGACACATTGGCCATTATACTATTATAGTATAGATCAAAGTACTCTGCTCTGAATCCATTACCCAAAGATAGATGTGTTGAAATGCAATTGTTAATGCATCCAATGCTACCATCGTTCTGATATTTCATATATCAGAGTAATGGTTCTGGAGAACAAAATCAATTCTGAGCCTTGGATGGGCAATCAAAACCTCACTGGGAAGAAGGCAGGATAGAAACTGCTTCAAATGAGTGTTCAAAATAGCAAAGGGGAAACAAACAAGTGCATGGAAGTCACAGCAATATACCAGACTTTCTAACAAATAATGGAATGGGATCCAGTGACCAATAATACCATTACATTAATTTCCACACTTAACAGTGGTGTAACAATATTTGTTTGACCTATCGTCTATCTAACTAAATATAAATACAGACAGAGATAAAAGAGTGGTGTGTAAAATATCATTTTAAGCACAGAGCTTTCTTTTTATGCCGGTGACAGAAATATATGTTTGTTCGTTAGGTTTGGGAGAGTGTAGCATAGAGAAAAAGACCCAACTTAATATATGCATGACTCTGAGCATGCCACTTAATATCTCTTGACTGCAGTTTTAAGCTTAAGGGCTTGGATCAGTTCTGCTGAAAAACCCTGGAGCTATAGAGTCTTATGATCCTGGGGCAGACTCATTATGTACTCTCATTGGCTACAAGCTATAAGAGGCCAGCTCATGGTACACAGATTGCCTAAAGGGCTGCATCTGCTTCCTGAACATCCATGCCAGACGTTTCAGAGAACATACCAAAACAGAATGGCATGTGGACCATGCTTTTTACCCTCTTCTATTTGTACTTCATTTCAGAGTTCACTGCTTTGTTCTTGTCTATTAAAGGCAGAAAATGAACTCTGGAGACACATGGCATTCTCCTGTAGGACAGAATCACGCTAAGTATAACCCATTATTTGCTAAGCTAGAATTTTTTCCAGTAATTCCTAGAGATAAAATAATAATAATAATTTCACTGCATAAAGGCCTATTTTGCCATTATTAAATTGATTTCTGTAGATTATTATTCAACAGTGAAAATCCAACAGTGCACCAGGTGCTGTCAGAACACAAAGTTTGTCACATTTCCCACCCCGTGGGCATAATTACGATCTACATTAGACAGGTAAATCAAACCAACACAAACCCTGACAGCTTTCCCAAACGCACTGGTCATCTCAGTGTGATTGAAACCTTAAGGTGATACTATGTAGCAACATGGCTTCTGCTACTTTATTATCAGGCCAAATTTATCTTGAATGCAACTGCTTTTTAAAGATGTTAGAACTAAAATAGTACCAGTAATACATTCTGTGACCGTGTTCAAAATTTCTTTACCAACTGATAAGAAAAGGAACATGGTGGTATACTGGAGCATAATTTATGTTAGTGCCTCTTTAATTGTGTTTGCAGTATTCGCAAGGAAGCATTCTGTTTGGATAATTACTCATCTTCATGAAGATCAGTAATTTGGCTCACGAACACTTCAGAAAATTACTCAAAATGTTGCAAGAAGAGAATTTCCTACAAACACTCAGACCCACAGAGTATAAATAAGTGCTTCTTTTATCCTCCTTCCACCAGAATATTTTAAGAAACTCTTCTAAGCATTTTTGTGCTTTTAAGTTGCTCATAAGAAAGCCTTTTTTTTGGTAACAAGGGAGCCAGTTATTTTCCTTTCATTATGTGTACTACAATTTATTATGCCATACACTAAAAAAATTATAAACATTATGACTTAGGGGCAATTAAATACATGCTAAGATACTTATAAGTAATAAATAAATCCAGCATGCACAAAATAAAAGTATTAAATATCATCTCTCTATATATAAAGATGTATCATCATTAATATTTATTTAACAGCACATCAGGTATTATTATTTATTTGTATATTATTTTGAATTGTTGCCAACCAGTAAAATAATAGTTTCTAAAATTACAAATTTTACATAAAGATATATATTGTCTGTGTCATAATTAATGTTTCAAAACTTGATAACTATCAGAGATCAACAGACTAACATTGTGAACCTTTCTAATATTAAGTCATCCATCTAGAATTTTTGTTAATTTAATTGATGGTTTTCTCATTTAGGTCAACTAAGTATATCAAAATTGTAATCTGTGGGGATGTTCTTCAAAATTTTCTCCCTTTTCCTTTTTAAAAACGTATTTGTTTTCTTAAGAGACTTTAGTAAGTGGCTTGTGAGTGCATTATATTTCAAGGAGATGTAAACTGATTGACATACCGATTTTTGTGGTCAAGGATGTCTGGGTCCAAACCACAGCTCATGACTCTGTGATCTTGTTCAGCTGCTAGAGCTCATTGTCCTCAGGTTTCTCATCTATGACATGGGAACAAAAACAGGTCTCATAAAATTTCTTTGAGAAATAAATTGGATTACGTGTATAAAGGACTTAACTCAGTGTGCGTTAGCTGTTGGATATTTACCAAGTTGTTAATGAACATTGTTGGAGGAGGTTATCAAGAAGACAATACCACTGGGCTGACCCTGGAGCTGAACTCAGGCAATCAGAGGGTGCTCACCTCTCCCTGTCCTTGGAATGTACATTCGTCCACCTTTCACACAGGGGAGCCATTTTCAAGGATGCAGCCTTGAGATAACAAGGTATTGTTGAGACCATCTGTACTGTGTACATGACTGAACTCAGATATGGCCTCTATATAAACTTTTAATATTCTGGCGAGCTGGTGCAAAGATCTACTGGTCTTGCAGGTCACCCAAGACAAGCCTTATGTGTAAGTTTCCTTGCTTATTAAACCTGACATTTACCAATCTGGAGTGGTCTGCCACTTTCTTCACACTATTTTCTCTCCTTTCACCCAGGAAGCTCCCAGCTTTTCAAACCAACAAAAGTGAATATGAGTATGTTCTCTAGCTTTAGATATGGCACATACTTTACATTATACTATAATTATTTTTTACTCCATGTTGCTTTTATTCATTATAGTATAGCCATCATGGTAAGCGCATAGTCATTTTAATGATTGATAGACTATCCAAATTTAATTTTCCTTTACAATCGAAATCTAGTAAGCACCTATAATAAAGCAAGTAATTCTATATGTTACCAAAAACAAGTCTATTATAAAGGACTTAATATAATGCTTTCTGAACTACCTCACTGTATTAAATCTGAATCTAACTCCTATTTTCTCTCTTTGCCTTATGCTTAAAGAATTGATTAGAGAGGAGGACCTTCAAGATGGCGGAGGAGTTAGACATGGAGATCACCCTCCTCTCCACAAATACATATACATGCGGAACAACACCTACAGAACACCTACTGAAAGCTGGTAGAAGACCCCCAACTTACAAAAACGTAAGAAACTCCCCACATACCTGGGCAGGGCAAAAGAAAAAGGAAAAACATAGACAAAAGAATATGGATGGGACCTGCACCTCTGGGAGGGAGCTGTGAAGGAGGAAAAGTTCCCACACACTAGGAAGCCCCTTCACTGGTGGAGATAGGGGCTGGGCGGGGGGTGTGGAAGCTTTGGAGCCATGGAAGAGAGCACAGCAACAGGGGTGCAGAGGGCAAAGCAGAAAGATTCCTGCACAGAGGATTGGTGTCAACTAGCACTCACCAGCCAGAGAAGCTTGTCTGCTCATCCGCTGGGGCGGGCAGGGCTGGGAGCTGAGGCTCGGGCTTCAGAGGTGAGATCCCAGGGAGAGGACTGGGATTGGCTGCGTGAACACAGCCTGAAGGGTGCTAGTGCACCACAGCTCGCTAGGAGGGAGTCCAAGGAAAAGTCTGGACCTTCCTAAGAAGCAAGAGAAAATTGCTTCGGGGTGCATGAGGAGAGGAGATTCAGAGCACCCCCTAAACTAGCTTCAGAGATGGGCGTCAGCCGTGGCTATCAGCACAGACACCAGAGCCCGGCATGAAATGCTAAGGCTGCTCCTGCAGCCACCAAGAAGCCTGTGTGCAAGCACAGTTCACTATCAATACCTCCCCTCCAAGGAGCCTGTGCAGCATGCCATTGCCAGGGTCCCGTGATCCAGGGACCACTTCCCTGGAAGAACACATGGCATGTCTCAATCTGTTGCAACATCACACCGGCCTCTGCCACAGCAGCCTTGTCCCGCATTGCAGTTATAAATACCGTTCCCCTCCCTCCCCCAGCTTGAGTGAGCCAGAGACCCTGAATCAGCCACTCCTTTAACTCCCTCTTGTCTGGGTGAAGAACATATGCCAAAGGGTAACATACATGCAGAGGTGGGGCCAAGTCCAAAGCTGAACCCCAGGAGCTGTGCAAACACAGAAGAGAAAGGGAAATTTCTCCCAGCAGCCTCAGGAGCAGCAGATTAAATCTCCACAATCAACTTGATGTACCCTGCATCTGTGGAATACCTGAATAGATAATGAATCATCCCAAAACTGAGGCAGTGGACTTTGGGAGCAAATGTAGACTTGGGGTTTGCTTTCTGCATCTAATTTGTTTCTAGTTTTATGTTTATCTTAGTTTAGTAATTAGAGCTTATTATCATTGGTAGATTTGTTTATTGATTTGGTTGCTCTCTTCCTTTTTTTGTATATATATATATACATTTTTTTCCTTTTTCTCTTTTTGTGAGTATATGTGTCTGTGTGATTTTGTCTGTACAGCTTAGCTTTTCCCATTTGTCCTAGGGTTCAGTCTGTCCATTTTTTTTAGTATAGTTTTTAGTGATTGTTATCATTGATGGATTGGTTTATTGGTTTGGTTGCTCTCTTCTTTTTTTTTAATTACTTTTCTATATTTTTATTTTAATAATATTGTTTTTATTTTAATAACTTTATTTAATTTATTTTATTTTATTTATTTATTTATTTTCCTTTTTTTTTTTTCTTTTTCTTTTCTCTCTTTTCTTCTGAGCTGTGTGGCTGACAGGGTCTTGGTGCACTGGCTGGGTGTCAGGCCTGAGCCTCTGAGGCAGGACAGCTGAGTTCAGGACATTGGTCCATCAGAGACCTCCTGGCCCCTCGTGATATCAATCAGCAAGAGCTCTCACAGAGATCTCCATCTCAACGCTAAGACACAGCTCCACTCAATGACCAGCAAGTTCCAGTGTTTGACACCCCATGCCAAAAACTAGCAAGGCAGGATCACAACCACACCCTTTAGCAGAGAGGCTGCCTAAAATCTTAATAAGTTCCTACATGACCCAAAGCACAACATTGGACATGGTCCTCACCACCAAAAAGACAAGACCCAGCCTCATCCATTGGAACACAGGCACCAGTCCCCTCCACCCAGAGGCCTATAAAACACACTGATCCAACCTTACTGACTGGGGGCAGACACCAAAAACAACGGGATCTACGAACTTGAAACCTTTGAAAAGGACACCCCAAACACAGTAAGTTAAGCAAAATGAGAAGAGAGAGAAATATACAGCAGATGAAGGAGCAAGGTAAAAAACCACCAGACCAAAGAAATGAAGAGGAAATAGGCAGTCTACCTGAAAAAAAATTCAGAGTAATGATACTAAAGATGACCCAAAATCTTGGAAATAGAATGGAGAAAATACAGGAAACATTTAACAAGGAACTAGAAGAACTAAAGAGCAAACAAACAATGATGAACAACACAATAAATGAAATTAAAAATTCTCTAGAAGGAATCAATAGCAGAATAACTGAGGCAGAAGAACAGATAAGTGACCTGGAAGATAAAATAGTGGGAATAACTACTGCAGAGCAAATAAAGTAAAATGAATGAAAAGAATTGAGGACAGTCTCAGAGATTCCTGGGACAACATTAAATGCAACAACATTCGAATTATAGCAGTCCTAGAAGAAGAAGAGAAAAAAGAAAGAGACTGAGAAAATATTGGAAACGATTATAGTTGAAAACTTTCCTAATGTGGGAAAGGAAAGAGTCAATCAAATCCAGGAAGCACAGAGAATCCTATACAGGATATATCCAAGGAGAAACACACCAAGAAACATATTAATCAAATTATCAAAAAATTATATACAAAGAAAAAAATATTAAAAGCAGCAAGGGAAGAACAACAAATAACATACAAGGGAATCCTCATAAGGTTAACAACTGATCTTTCAGCAGAATCTCTGCAAGCCAGAAGAGAGTGGCAAGACATATTAAAAGTGATAAAAGGGAAAAACCTACAATCAAGATTACTCTACCCAGCAAGGATCTCATTCAGATTTGATGGAGAAATTAAAACGTTTACAGACAAGCAAAAGCTAAGAGAATTCAACACCACCAAATGAGCTTTAAAACAAAAGCTAAAGGAACTCCTTTAGGCAGGAAACACAAGAGAAGGAAAAGACCTACAATAACAAACTTAAAACAAATAAGAAAATGGTAATAGGAGCATACATATTGATAATTACCTTAAATATAAATAGATTAAATACTCCAAACAAAAGACATAGACTGGCTGAATGGATACAAAAACAACACCCACATACATGCTGTCTACAAGAGACCAACTTCAGAACTAGGGATACATACAGACTGAAAGTGAGGGGATGGAAAAAGATATTCCATGCAATTGGAAACCAAAAGAAAGCTGGATAAAGAATTCTCATATCACACAAAATAGAATGTAAAATAAAGACTACTACAAGAGACAAAGAAGGACACTACATAATGACCAAGGGATCAATCCAAGAAGAAGATATAACAATTGTAGATATTTATGCACCCAATATAGGAGCACCTCAATAAATACGACAAATGCTAACAGCCATAAAAGGGGAAATTGACAGTAATACAATCATAGTAGGAGACTTTAACACCTCACTTTCACCAATGGACATATCATCCAAAATGAAAATAAATAAGGAAACAGAAGCTTTAAATGATACATTAAACAAGGTGGACTTAATTGATATTTATATGACATTCCATCCCAAAACAACAGAATACACTGTCTTCTCAAGTGTTCATGGAACATTCTCCAGAATAAATCATATCTTGGGTCACAAATCAAGTCTTGGTAAATTTAAGAGAGTTGAAATCATATCAAGTGTCATTTCCGACCACAACACTATAAGAATAGATATCAACTACAGGAAAAGAAACTGTAAAAAATACAAACACATGGAGACTAAACAATACACTACTTAATAACAAAGAGGTCACTGAATAAATCAAAGAGGAAATCCAAAAATACCTAGAAACAAGTGACAATGAAAACATGACAACCCAAAACCTATGGGATGCATCAAAAACTGTTCTAACAGGGAAAAATAGCAATACAATCCTACCTCAAGAAAGAAGAAAAATCTCAGAAAAAAAAGCATAACCTTACACCTAAAGCAATTAGACAAAGAAGACAAAAATACTTCAGAATTACCAGAAGGAAATAAATCTAAATATCAGATCAGAAATAAATGAAAAAGAAATCAAGGAAACAGTAGCAAAGATCAATAAAACCAAAAGCTGGCTCTTTGAGAAGACAAACAAAATTGATAAACCATTACCAGACTCATCAAGAAAAAAAGGGAGAAGGCTCAAATCAACAGAATTAGAAATGAAAAAAAAAGTAACAACTGACACTGCAAAACTACAAAGGGTCATGAGAGATTACTACAAACAACTATATGCCAATAAAATGGACAACATGGAAGAAATGGGCAAATTCTTAGAAAATTAAAACCATCCATGACTGGACCAGGAAGAAATAGAAAATATAAAAAGACTAATCAGAAGCACTGAAATTGAACAATGATTAAAATCTTCCAATAAACAAAAGCCCAGGACCAGATGGATTCACAACTGAATTCTATCAAATATTTAGAGAAGAGCTAACACCTATCGTTCTGAAACTCTTCCAAAATATATCAGCGGGAGGAATACTCCCAAACGCACTCTATGAGGCCACTATCACCCTGATACCAAAACCAGACAAAGATGTCACAAAGAAAGAAAACTACAGGCCAATATCACTGTTGAACATAGATGCAAACATCCTCAACAAAATACTAGCAAACAGAATCCAACAGCACATTAAAAGGATCATACACCACAATCAAGTGGGGTTTATCCTAGGAAGGCAAGGATTCTTCAATAAATGCAAATCAATCAATGTGATAAACCATATTAACAAATTGAAGAGTAAATACCCTTTGATCATCTCAATAGAAGCAGAAAAGGCTTCCAGCAAAATTCAACACCTATTTACAATGAAATCTCTCCAGAAAGTTGGCATAAAGGGAACCTACCCCAGCATAATAAAGACAATATATGACAAACCCAAAGCCAACATCATTCTCAATGGTGAAAAAGTGAAACCATTCCACTAAGATCAGGAACAAGACAAGACTGACCACTCTCACCGCTAGTATTCAACATAGTTTTGGAATTACTAGCCACAGAAATAAGAGAAGAAAAAGAAATAAAAGGAATCCAAATCAGAAAAAAACCAGTAAAACTGTCACTGTTTGCAGATGACATGATACTAACCATAGAGAATCCTAAAGATGTTACCAGAAAACTACTAGAGCTAATCAATGAATTTGGTAAAGTAGCAGGATACAAAATTAATGCACAGAAATCACTTGCATTCCTATACACTAATGATGAAAAATCTGAAAGAGAAATTAAGAAAACACTGCCATTTACTATTGCAGCAAAATGAATAAAATACCCAGGAATAAACCTACCTAAAGAGACAAAAGACCTGTATGCAGAAAACTATAAGGCACTGATGAAAGAAATTAAAGATAATACAAACAGATGGAGAGGTATACCATGTTCTTGGATTGGAAGAATCAACATTGTGAAAATGACTCTACTACCCAAGCAATCTACAGATTCAACACAATGCCTATCAACCTACCAATGGCATTTTTCACAGAACGAGAACAATAATTTCACAATTTTTATGGAAGCACAAATGACCCCAAATAGCCAAAACAATCTTGAGAAAGAAAAATGGAGCTGAAGGAATCAGGCTCCCGGACTTCAGACTATACTACAAAGCAACAGTAATCAAGACAGTATGGTACTGGAACAAAAACAGAAATATAGATCAATGGAACAGGATAGAAGGCCCAGAGATAAGCCAATGCACATATGGTTACCTTATCTTTGATAAAGTAGGCAAGATATACAATGGAGAAAAGACAGCCTCTTCAATAAGTGGTGCTGGGGAAACTGGACAGCTACATGTAAAATAATGAAATTAGAACAATCCCTAACACCTGACACAAAAATAAACTCAAAATGAATTAAAGACGTAAATGTATGGCCAGTCATTATAAAACTCTTAGAGGAAAACATAAGCAGAACAGTCTATGACATAAATCACAGAAAGATCCTTTTTGTCCCACCTCCTAGAGAAATGGAAATAAAAACAAAAATAAACAAATGGGACCTAATGAAACTTAAAAGTTTTGCACAACAAAGGAAACCATACACAGGACAAAAAGACAACCCTCAGAATGGGAGAAAATATTTGCAAATGAAGCAACTGACAAAGGATTAATCTCCAAAATATACAAGCACACCATGCAGCTCAATTAAAAAAAAAAATACACCCAATCCAAAAATGGGCAGAAGACCTAAATAGACATTTCTCCAAAGAAGACATACAGATTGCCAACAAATAGATGAAAGGATGCTCAACATTACTAATCATTAGAGAAATGCAAATCAAAACCACAGTGAGGTATCACCTCACACTGGTCAGAATGGCTATCATCAAAAATCTACAAACAATAAATGCTGGAGAGGGTGTGCAGAAAAGGGAACCCTCTTGCACTGTTGGTGGGAATGTAAATTGATACAGCCACTATGGAGAATAGTATGGAGGTTCCTTAAAAAACTAAAAATAGAACTACCATATGACCCACTACTGGGTCCCACTACTGGGACCACTACTGGGCATATATCCTGAGAAAACCATAATTCAAAAAGAGTCATATACCACAATGTTCACTGCAGCACTATTTACAATAGCCAGGACATGGAACCTACCTAAGTGTCTATCAACAGATGAATGGATAAAGAATATGTGGCACAGATATACAATGGAATATTACTCAGCCATAAAAGGAAATGAAATTGAGTTATTTGTAGTGAGGTGGATGGACCTAGAGTCTTTCATACAGAGTGAAGTAAGTCAGAAAGAGAAAAACAAATACCATATGCTAACACATATATACGGAATCTAAAAAAAACAAAAAAAAAACAAAAAAAAAAAGGGTTCTGAAGAACCTAGGGGCAGGACAGGAATAAAGATGCAAACATACAGAATGGACTTGAGGACACAGGGAAGGGGAAGGGTAAGCTGGGACGAAGTTAGAGAGTGGTATGTATATATATATAGACTACTAAATGTAAAATAGATAACTAGTTTGAAGCAGTCGCATAGCACAGGGAGGTCAGTTCGGTCCTTTGTGACCACCTAGAGGGATGGGATAGGGAGTGTGGGAGGGAGACACAAGAGGGAGGGGATATGGGGATATATGTATACCTATAGTTGATTCACTTTGCTATACAGCAGAAACTAACACACCTTTGTAAAGCAATTATACTCCAATAAAGATGTATAAAAAAAATAAAGAGTTGATTAGCCAATTTCTTTTTATTTATTGAGTATTTTGTTGATCAGACACATTTAGAAAAATGTATAAAACCTCTTTTGTTTTTGAATTTTAGCCAATAAACTTTCAGCCCTTGATGATTTGCCTCAGTTTTGCACTTTTAATTCAGTTTTTGGCATTGGTAGCTATAGTTATTTTGGTAATTAGAGATGAAAGCTGAATTAAGACGATAGGAATCTATTCATATATAATAATGGCATTAGAGTCACCAATAAATAAAACTGCTCCTCTGAAATCACTAGAATATAATTTAACTTTTAAAGAATATCCTAACAGGCAATACTCTCACACTTCATTTAGAAAATAAATTACAGAATTATATTATGTAATGATTAGGAAATTGATCTTGCATTTTTCCATTTTTAAGCTTTCTATAGCACAAAAAGTATTACTCTGGATTCAAGTTATAATTTTGCTCTTTAAGCTCAGTGAATGTGGGCAGGTCATTTAATCTTTCTCAGCATCAATTTCTTTTCATTTGTAATTTTAGAGAGTCAGACTCATATGTATGTCTAAAATCTCTCATCCCTTTGATTAGTGACTATGGAATATACATGATGATTGTACGGAGAACAAAATGTTTAGTTTACTACTGTATATTTGTTTGTAAGTAAAAGGAGATCCATTAATAAAAGCCTTATAAATAATTATGGTTATTAGGACTTTTGATTTCAAAGAAGAAAAATGTCTTTCTGCAAATCTACCAAATAATGTATTCAAATAAACAGAGTTAAGAGAGAAACAGTGAATTAGACACCACTTTGGTCTTTCTAATATTAAGTGAACCTAATTTTACTATACTTAAGGGTTACTGTGATACTTTCTTGAGACACCACCTATAATTTGAAGAAGATATACTTAAAGGTTAAATTTTCTGAAGATTGATTTTATTTCTTGTATGAATAATGAATTTTGAGGTTACATTTTATAACCACTCTTTAATATTTCCATCTGATAATTTCAAGATACATTGGGTATAATTTTTCTTTTAATATGGACAGCAGTAAAGAGTGTATTCAAGTAGCAGGCTTCATGGAAGTTGCCATAGTTCTGGCTCCTCCTTACAGCATTTTTCATCCTCCCTCTGCAACCTGCATTAACACTGGTTTCTCAATACCACTAGATTCTTAAATACGGATGATCTATTTCAGGGATAAGGCAAAAACAGATACTCATAATTTAGATTAACATACATACACTACTATATATAAAATACATAAGCAACAAGGACCTACTGTATAGCACAGGGAACCCTACTCAATATTTCGTAATAACCTATAGGGGAAAAGAACCTGAAAAATTATATATATATATATATATATATATATATATATATATATATATATATATATATATATATATAAATCACTTTGCTATATACCTGAAACTAACACAATATTGTAAACCAACTGTACTTCAATTAAAAGAAATCCTCAAGGGTTTTAAGACAATGCTGTTTGAGCTCTGATGAATTAAATAACACTACAATTCATTTTAGAATTACCCCAGCCCTTCAGTATAAGTGCTACATTTAGGAGCATTACTAGGTTCACAATTCTGGGTCTGGTCTCAATAGTAATTTATTAGTGTTATTATGAAAACAGTTATGAAAACAGTTATGAAACCAAGGACGAGAAAACTGGTACAGGATCCAGGAAGGGGGCAGTTATCATGGTAGTAGGAATGAGGTCATTGTGAAATATCAGAAGACATGCTCTGAAGTAGTAAGAAAGGGGTGGGGTCAATTTCAAAGCTGGTAAAGACAGTACAAAACTGGACTGCAAATCCAACATGCTGAAAGGAGATGGGTAACCAGGATATAAAGCCAAAAATGGAGCAGAGAAACCAAGGAAGACAGTAATAACAAGGAAGGCACTGAGGTTTTTAGGTGAGTCTGGAGAAATTCCATAGATGGATCAGAGGTCCCCATGCATGCCCTCATCCTGGCTTACCTGGGTACATTTTTAACAAGGACAAGATGCCTAGATGACTGGCAGTAAGTCAGTTTAAGTGGCATTATCTTTTGTTTTATTTAGTATGCAGCAGAGTATTAAGTACATTGAAACAAAGCTCATATCACTTAACTGTAAAATACTGTTTAAGTAACAATTCTTGTAAAATTTCTCCAAAAGATGATTTAAATGATCATTTAATTCTGGCTTGATCTTGTATGTGGATTTCAATCAAAAGGCAATAAATAATATGAGCAATGTTTATTCTCATTCTCCTTCCCTTAAGTAATCAGCCCTGCTCCATTGTTTTTACTTTTACACATTCATTCAACAGATATTTATTGAATCCTTATCATCCTCCAGGAGCTGTTGTAGGCACTGGACATATATCAGTGAAGTAAATAAACTATTTCTTCATGCTTTTTATCCACAGATACATCTCTTATTAGTCCTTCTGGAAACCAACCTAGGTTTTAACTCTTCGTTGATTCTTTTTTTTATCTATGAACTTTTTGCTCAACAATTTACTGGTTGCAGTAAAATCCACTGATGGAATTAATGTAGCACTCTAGACACACAGCAGTTTGCTGAATGGGTCTTAATGTTTTATAAGCAGCCATTTCAGGAGACTGTTAGCAACTTTTGCATTTTTGAGCTTGAGTCAGACACGTTTTTGTTCTTGGAGGGATTCCACTGAAGTCCATTTCAATATGGAGCTATAAAGCATGTATTCACCCACTATTCTAAGTTATCACTGACCTAATGAAGTCATCTATGTGTGGCTGTTTCCACATTAAATGCTAAAGACACCATTTCAAAGCATAATTGAGTGTATGATTAGCAAGACTAGGCCTTTCTAGAAAGATAATATTTATCTTTTTTTTTAATTTTAATGAAGATAGACTGTACTGGCTTTAAAACAACAGCTGGTTCTTAAGGCTTGGCTTCCCTATCTCTGCCCCCAAAACATGCCATTCCCAGACATTTATTTACAAGGAGATAAGTGATAGTTTGTCAGGTCAATAGGACTGGGGAGCCTGGTTTTCTCGTAGGTGGGTCTACTTTGGGCCTACTTATAAACTTATACTTAAATAAAGATATTTTACGTAAAGGATATGGAGACCCACTGAGCTTGCATTTTTCATTTCACATGTTATCATTTAAATTGAGAAAACAAACATGGAAAATTACTTTTCCATTATAATGATTCCCTTTTCAGGACTACAAGAGATCATACCATACACTTTGTAGTGTCCAATTTTGTTCTGGAATATGAGTACAATTAAAAATACTTCTGAGAAAAATGAGGCAGGCTTTGGTTTTGAGAAGCAAACAAACTGCTCCTTTTCTAGGGACCCAGGGAGTTGTTCCCAGAGTCAGATGGAGAAAACTAATTTAGAGCAGAATTCCTCGACCTGACATTCTGGATAATTATTTATTGTAGCACCATCCTCCCGGTCATGACAACCAAAAAGTGTCTCCAGACAGGGTCAAATGTTTCCTGGGTTGGGGGGCAGGAAAATTAGTTCTCAGTAGTGAAGGAATGGGTTAGAGAAATTCTTCTTGGGAAGGTACTTGATACCTAAAAAATTCATGGCACTAAGAAAGAGAATCCATTAAGAGGCCTCTACGTTGGGGAGAGGGAGAAGTGGCTAACAGTCTGCAAGAGAACTGGTATGCATTTTTTTAGAGACTTAATTTTTTTAGAACAGTTTTAGACTGACAACAAAATTGAGAGGAAGGTAAAGAGATTTGCTATACACCCCTGTCCCCAAACATGCAGAGCCTGGCCCATTATAAATATTACTCACCAGAATGGTACATGTTTTAGGAAGGGTGATCCTGCACTGACACATCATAATCACCCAAAGTCCTGAGTATTCACTCCTGATATTGTATATTCAATAGGTTTGAACATTTACATACTGACATATCTCCATCATTATAATATAATATAACATTTTTCACTGCCCTGAAACTTCTCTGTACTTCACCTATTCATCTCTCCCCAACTCCCCATGGCAACTACTGAGCTTTTTTTTTTTTTTTTTTTTTTGTGGTTCGCGGGCCTCTCACTGCTGTGGCCTCTCCCATTGCGGAGCACTGGCTCTGGACGCGCAGGGTCAGCGGCCATGGCTCACGGGCCCAGCCGCTCTGCGGCATGTGGGATCCTCCCGGACCGGGGCACGAACCTGTGTCCCCTGCATTGGCAGGCAGACTCTCAACCACTGCACCACCAGGGAAGCCCCTACTGATCTTTTTATCATCTCAGTAGTTTTACTTTTTTCCAGAATGTCATATCATTGGAATCAAACAGTATGTAGCTTAATCGAATTGGCTTTTTTTTTTCACTTAGTTGCACACAGAGTTCCTCCATGTCTTTTCATGGTTTTATAGCTCATTTTCTTTTAGCGCTGAATAAAATTCCATTGTGTGAATGCACCACAGTTTATCCATTCACCTACTGAAAAACATCTTGTTTCCTTCTAGTTTTGGCAATTATAAAGCTTCTATAAACATATGTTTGTGGATTTTTGTGTGGACATAAAATTTCAACTCCTTTGGATAAATATCAAAGAGCTTATGCTGTAAGCTCTTATACTGTAAAGTATAGTAAGTTTTGTGAGAAACCACCCTACTGTCTTCTACAGTGGCTATATCTATTATCTATTATTCAAGGTTGGATTTCTCTTTTGTGTTTTGTGAGTCTCTGTTATTCTCAAGCTTTCAATATACTTTATTAAACATCTGTGCTTGAGCACTGAGAAATTAGATAGCAGCTTTGATTTAGGATTCAAGTGAAATGATACAACAACAAGGTATACCCTTGGGTAACCATTTATAAGATGGCGAAAGTTAACCTCTAAGGAGTAGAGCAGAGATGAGTTTGGAATGACAAACACATACTAGTTCTTATGATATGGTGTGAAACATGCCAGGATTCCTCAGGCATCCTCAGATATCCCTAGTAGCAAATGCACTGGGATACATAGACTACTGTTGATTTGTATGGGTACTGTTTGGAAATAAAAAGAAAAGTTTGATGCTAGTAAACCAGAGAAATTGAGAACATTTGGTCACTTACAACTATAATTTTTCAACTTCTTAATAAGTATAATGACAATTTCTGGATCTCAGAGCAGAAGAATAGGGTTAAAAGGACATAAGATACTAAGAAACAGACATCTTTCAGTACACCTTAAATTTCACTAATATGAAAACACACATTTTCTAGAGTCTGATACTTTAATTGAAGATGAATTAAAGGAAGAAATCACAGAACAGAAACTCTCAGGAAATTAACACATTAAATATAAAATAAAAATAAAATAAACAGTCAATGCTAATGTGAGTGAAGTGTTTTTATGTCTTCCTGATTAGAGGGTAAATTATACACTTTGGAAAACAATTTAAGCATTTATGAACAATTTATGAATTCAGTACCTACACATGGTTGTATTTTTAAACCAGGTATTTAACTTCTAGTAGCCTAAGGGTGCACAAAGCTCTATGGACAAAGACCTTTACATTGCAATGTTATTGATAATAATAAATATCACAGAAAAACACTTAATGTCTTAGTGTAGGAAAATTGTTAAGTGTATTAAGGTGCAATCCATGTAGTCAAATAAAGTTATTAAATTTATATTTGCAAAAATTAATGATGATGTAAAATATTAGTTTCCAAAATAAAACAAGGTAAAATATGCTAAGTAGTGTTATCTCAAGTCATACTAAGAAAACAATATATGTGAAATAATGGAGAAAATAATGCCAAAATGTTCAAGGGATAGTCTCTGTCTGGTTGATAGAGTATAGACATTTCTAAATTATTTTATTACCAGAATGTAGGAATTTGAGAATTGTAAATATTAATTTATCATAAAATATGTACAGATATTTAGTTTAATTTCTCTGTTCCGATACTTTTGACATATCCCAGCTATTTATTTATTTTCAGGTCAATGTTTTCCATAGATGTTAAGTTCCTTGGTTTTAGGAAGGTCATCAAATCCAGTAACTGTTCTTAAATACATATTTATTTAAATATGAGGACAAATGATTTTAAAAGGTGGCCGGGAAAATGTGTTATTTTCCTTTAAGTGAGTGAGGATCATCTCATGTAATTTTAAAACGTAAGGTTTTTTAGCCTAAATAATGTATATTACAGTAAATGAACGCATGTATTCAAATAATGTGCAGTGGTTGATTATTAGGCAAATATTAATGGTTTGTGGATATATGAGGGAACCCCATTGCTACCAACAGCTTGCCTATTACTAATAGAATTGCTTATCTAATTTGAAAATTAATAGTAACATAACTCCATTGAGAAAAGAACTAAATGATCCTATGCAATAAGAGATTTTCAAATTTAATTACCTATTGTATTGCCCTGCAAAAATGCGTTCCGCTAACGTTTTCTCCCAAACCTATACTTGTACAGGATCACTTGCTAGATATGAAGGATTTGTTGTTATCTAGTATGTAATAACTGCCCTCCGTATGATAGGATTTGTGCTGGACATCACCTTGGTCAATACTATCCATGGACAGAAATATGATTTCTGAGAGCTGTGATCAATATTTGGGCAACCTGCACTTCACATCACAATCCTTGTCATATCAAATAAGTTCATCGCTAGCCACTGTTTAGCTCCTTTTTCTGATCTCATATATATATTCTGGAATATATTCTTCAATATATTCCAGAATATATTCTTGAAGTTGTGTTAATCACTGTTTAGTCAATGTGTTACAGGTTCATTACATTGTCTGCTCTGGCCATCATGATATTTGCCAGAGATGTCTCGGTGAAGAAAAATATAATATCCCTTACAGTTAAGAAAATGTTATTCAGGCAAGTGGCAAATTATAGGCAGTTATTGCATAATTTCAGAGAGAAGTGAGCAGTTATTTGTCCAGAGGGAACATGAAGTAGCCATGAAGGAAAATGACCCCATGTATCTTGAACGAAATTAAAAAGTAAGAATCTGTGACAATTAGGTTGTCTCAGCACCATAAATCTCTCTGTTCTGTTTCTTAATTTCAAAGAAAATGGCTAAGCAAGTAAAGCATTTACGAAGGAAGGTTTTAAAATCTAAATTCCGCCACTAAAGCAGCTACTGTCAGATGCTCACAAACAGCCTGGTAAAACATCTAAAGTGTTGTACCAAGAAAGTTGAAATTATTTTCAAAGACATGATCATTAGAAAAATGGCATTAATGGAGAAGGAAAGGCAGTAGTGGTTCACCTATTTATAGAGGTTTCAGGCTCTCTGCCTATATATACAGTGGATATTTTTCTTCCTTTGTGGTAATAAAAAAGTCAAAACAGGCAATTTTCTAGACAAGTAAATGAATAGGTATAATGATTTGTGACATTTTAAAAATATAAATGAACACACAGACTGTCCCATTTCCTAATAGTATGTTCTTAACACACATGAGTTCTGTCAACAGAGAGACTAAAAACAAATAACATCAGAAACACACACACAAAAATAAAAATAATGCTTAAATCCTGTCCACAACACACCATTGATCCTTAGGATCATGCTTTTTACAAGAGCTAATTGCAAATGAAAGAGGTAAAATCTCTCTGAGAAGATAATTTCCACACATAATACTCCTTATTTTCTATCTCTCTGCTACTCCTTTGTGTTCATTTTATTGATTCTTTTCAAACAAATTTATCTGCTTTCATTTAATCATGCATCCAGTCCTGTTGGTATTTCCTACTACTCAGCTTTTTGTAGATGCCTGAGTTCTATTCAACTTTCTCTTATTTTTATAAATGAAAAAAACTAAAGCTCCAACTAAGCCTCTTGAAACACTTCCCCAGGTAGATGGAAACTATGATAATTTGTCTTAAATGTAAATTCTGAATCACATACATGAGGGAGGATGTATTTCTATACCTTTTACATCCTACCCAGTGCACATAGCTTAGTCATGTTCAGAGATTTGGCACCTTTGTTAATAGTACTCCACATCTGCACAATGGGAGGGAAGCATGACTTTGCAGTGCGGAGGGGAACCATGGGCAAAGGCGATTTGTCTACGTGTTATCCTCAAAACATCAATCTGCTATGAGGTAGAATTGACCAAGGCAAATGTCAGGCTGTAGATCACTTCATCATTGCAATGTAGAATGAATGGGCTTCTGATGGAGCCCTAAAGAGGCACGTCTCCCTGCTAAGATGCAGTTTAGGCAAGTGGGGGAAGGCTTTCTCTGAATATGTGTCACCCTGCTATTGAAACCTCACAGCAACATAAACTCAGGCTAACTATGGAGTAACCCCAGGAGACCCTCTCTTGATAAACTTCCTGTGGGTTACAATCCACAATCAGTCCTTAACCCTGGGGGATGCGGACAGCCATTCTGGCTCTTCTTGACCATGTACACGTGGACTTATGTTGTGAGAGGTGGTAAATAATAGTTTTGTGGGGTTTTTTTTGGCAAAATATGGTCCTAGACACCTTTTCCAACTCCATCCAACCTCTGTATTTTACACTCTGTACTTTTTTCAAATTAGACTTCTCTCTATTCTCCACAGAGGCTGTGTGCTTTCACGCCCCCAGGCTTTGCTTAAGTTCCTCTCTGTTTTGCCCGTGTCTCTACCTATCTAATTTCTCCACTTTCTTTAAAGCTTCCTGAAGCCTTTCTTAATCCCCTATTCAGAAATGATCCCTTCTTTTTATGTCGCAATAGTTGTTGGTTTTCACTTTTCTTCTGACATTTTTACAGCCTGATTTATATCATGAAATGTGTTTATGCCTGATCTCTCTTTTTTTTTTTTTTTTTTTTTTTTTTTTTTGCGGTACGTGGGCCTCTCACTGTTGTGGCCTCTCCCGTTGCGGAGCACAGGCTCCGGACGCGCAGGCTCAGCGGCCATGGCCCCCGGGCCCAACCACTCTGCGGCATGTGGGATCCTCCCGGACCGGGGCACAAACCCGTGTCCCCTGCATCAGCAGGCGGACTGTCAACCATTACGCCACCAGGGAAGCCCTATACCTGATCTCTTCAACAGTACTATTAGCAATTTGAGGGCAGCATCCTTAGCTCTATTACCTTTGTATCCTCCTGAGTGCCAATGCTTCATTGTTTCCATACACTCAAGATATCTCTCTCTCTCTCTCTGTTGCACACACACACACACAAACACACACACACACAGAGTTTGTACAGTCTTATGCTATTGCTACCCTTATTCCTCCCTCCATTCCACCCTAAGAGGACTTAATGTCAAAATTACCTTAGAGGGTACCAGTCAAATTCTCCTCTAGCATAGTTCAACCCTCTGCCTGAGATAAAAATAATTTGACGAAGAGGAAAATCCAATTGCAAAGAGTACCAGACTCGTGTGTGTGTGTGTGTGTGTGTGTGTGTGTGTGTGTAGCACTTTTTTCATTCCTTAGGGAAATCAAGAACTGGTGAAATAAAGGAGTCATCTGTCTTTCACACCTATAAATGTGTTGTTTCCACCCTTTTCTGCAAAGAATTGACTGTGAGCTTCCTCAAGTACAGTTGGCGCTTCCCAGAATGAGGAAAAAGTCTGGGGAGGGAGCCTGGGCAAAAGAACTTCCTAAATATATTGTCCCAAATATACCACTAACGAAGAAGAGGTTCTCAAGCTGTGAGATGTTGAGAGAGTCGTGGGTTAGAGTCAGCCTCGGTCTGTGGTGGAGAGGAGTCTTTGACCTTCCTCCACCCTTCGCAGTAATCCCAATCCTAGGATTCCAAGTAAGTGACTCTTCCGTGTGAAGATGGTATTATAGTGTTCTGGTGGGGAACACCGATGGCAGACAAGATCTCTCCTACCTACGTTAGCTTGCTTCCACTCTTACCCCTTGCCTTTCCGGAAGAAATGTCACCTCCATTTCAGCATCGTGAGGGTAGAGGTTGGGGGCTGGATTCTGAGCTCTACAATATTCCTAACCCCTTCTACTTCTGTGTCCTCGCTGATAAAGAAACAGCCAAGGGCCTCGCTGGGTCAGGGGTGAGGCAATTGAGCATCGCAATGTACAGACGAAAGGATCCATTCCAGCCGGTTGCTCCGGCCGACCGACAAGGGCCCTGGGTCCAAGTATTCTGCCTCTCGCACACTCTTGCCGCAGGTCTGACATCAAACTGACACACCTTTTCCTACCTTTCCAGGAGAAAGCAGGATATATCCCAACCTTCAGAAGGGGAGAGTTAGGTGTGGACGCTTGCCACGGCTCCATCCCTTCAATTTATAGACGGGCACACGCAGGTGTGCGTATGGGTAGGAGGTGAGCAGGATCCCGCTCAACTCATCTTTGTATGTTTCCAGGACCTCCCGCATCTCAACTCTCGCGGGGACCATGCCAGCGCTGTGAGCTGGGGGCCGAAGGCAGAGCCCGCCGACTGGGTCTAGGGGAGATATTGGATGTCTGCAAGGACGCAATAAACGCTGACAGCCGAGTTGAACGCAGCCCCTCTAATATCTCACCCCCTCCGCAATCTCTCTCCCTTAAGGTATCTGCTGTCAGCAGCAGTGGGTCGACGTGGATAAGAAACACCGTGCACATCTTTCCGCCTACTCTCTAGAGCACGAGGAGGCAGGCGGTGTAGACGCCAGAGGGCGTCTGCTTTCCCTCTGCCAGGGCACAGTGGAAAGCGTGAGAAGCGGGCCGCCTGCTGAAGGTTTGAGCGAGAGGGAGGGCCTGGAAGAGGGAGAACCCCCCGCCCCACGCCCTTGGAGGAATGAGAGCTGCAGAATACACCGTCCGCCCCCAGATGGCCCGCTCCAGCTAAGCCCGGGCGCGCTTGGAGCGCGGGGCCGGGCGACCGCCTGCACCATCAACACCCATTCCAGCAGTCCGCTTTCGCGAACTGGCCCGCAGCTGTGCAGGAGCTCCAGGCTGCCCTCCCTCCTCGGCCCAGGGATGTCCGTCAACGTGCGGATCGCCGTCAGGCTGAGCGTGCGGCCGCCACTCGTGGACGTGCTCGTGCCAGTTGGATCGCGGCGACCTCTGTAGCTGGAGGCACAGGGAACAGAACTCGCGCCTCCGAGCTCGACTGCGGACGAACCCTGGAACCGCGCGCCTCTCGGCAAGCGGTCGCCGTGAGGCGCGGAGGGATACGCCTCGTCAGCGCTCCCCCTCCCCTCCCCTACCCTCCTCTCCCCGCGCCTCCGCCCTCGCCTCCCTCCCCGCCCGGCTCTGCTGCCGCCGCGGCGGCCGCTGCTGGTGCTGCTGCCGCCGCCGCCGCCGCCGCCGCTGCCTGGATATAGTGCAGCGAGGAGCGGAGCTCGCAGTCACTTTGCAAGGAGGAGCGCGCGGGCTGCGGACGGCTGGGGCACCCCGGGAGCGGCGGCGGCTCTAGCAGAGGCGGCCGTGACAGCGGAAGGTTCTCCCTCCGGGACTGGACTGAATAACTTTGGAACTGTCCACCAGTGTCACGTCCTGAACATGAGCGTCCTCCTCTCCTTCTACCTGCTCGGGTTGCTTGTCAGTAGCGGGCAAGGTAGGAGTGTGGTGCTTTATCGCATTTACTTTCCCTCCCCCTTCTACCCAACCGAGAGAGGCAGAAGGAGGCACAAGAAGAATTAAATGACGGAACTAAAGTTATAGTTACTGTTGTTGTTGTTATTTTCCCTCTTTCTTTTAGCTGCGGCTAAAAATTGTATCTGTTCTGTAGAGACCCTTAAATAAGAGAAAATACAGAAAGGGAGATGGGCATTAGTGAGCAGGAGATTGAGGCAAACTGCATCTTTTTCTGGGATCTTGGCTTTCTCCGATCTTCATTATCAAAAATTGGATGGGTATGTTGGTGTGTGTTCACAGTTAAATATCTGAGGTTGCGAAAAGAAAGGGAGCGATGATGTTTCTAAGAAGCAGCAAAAACTATCAGCGTTAAACTCGTGGAATATCTCTGTTGTGTGCAGGAAATTCAATTCTTAGAGACTTTTTTTTTTTTCTTCTCTTTCCCAAGACCCCAGTTCCTGACGGAAGTGAACGATGATGGTTTATTTCTGTTGAGAACTAAGAGAGGGGCCATGGATATTGTGTGTAAGAAAGCAAATGGGTAAAATTAGGGATGTGTTGCAGTCATTCATTTTCAGCGTCCCCCCCCCCCTTCGTTAATACAGGAAGGTTGAAAATTTTTAAACCATCAGGTTGTAATTACACCTGTAAGGGATGATTTAGCTTGTGGGGAACTGGTGGGGTTTTTATCTATTAAGGAAAAACAAAACAAAACAAAAAAATGAATAGCTTACTAGAATAACCTGAGAGAGAATTTGGGGAAGCTACCTCTGTTTATGTTTATAGAGATAGATGTAAATTTATCTTACTTTGTTTAATTTACATTCACGTAAAATATATTTATAATAAATGGAGGCATTTACAACTGTCCAGACAAGTTTGGACATTTAATTGGAGACACAAAATGCTAAAACATACATTGGTGGAAGTAAAAGAATATAGCAGTAATTTTGTGATGTGTAATAATCTCAGAGAACGTTATATTATTAGTGTAGCATGAAATTGTTTTTTTTTTTTTGAGAAAAAATAAATAACAGCACAAGTTAAAATATCTCCATTGTATTCAATTCTCAGCTTTTTAGCCTCTTCTGTGTTTCTCATTTAGTCCAGCAGGGGGTGGTAGAACTCCATTTTAAGCCCAGAAATGGTGGTTCGGTGCTTCCACACTCACTAGGTCCTTCTATCATTCTTCAGCAGGGCTTGACATTTTGGATACGAAGGCTTCCTTTCTCTGCCCTTCTCCTCCCTAAAGCTGTAGTGTTAGTGGCTGATGAAACACGATTGGATGGAGATTTTATGTTCAGAAATCAGAAAACAAAATGTACGTGGCTGTAGTTTGCAAAGTGTCTTGGTAAGATGCTCCTCCTTTTCCCTTATTAAAAAAGAGTATGCAAAATTTCAGTCATAGCAAAATTGCAGATATGTCTATCTGAAGCTAATATTAGTCCAATCAGTTAGGTGAATCATTATTACCACAAAGATCAACATACACTTTATGTCCTGCAGATATACTGCTTTAATTTTTGGAGACCTTCTGTTGGTTTAACTGTTCACTTATAATATAGACAGCTATTTCTGAATACTGAGAAGCAGTCCCTGAAAATTGCAGTTGAAATCCCACTGCAATTAACCAAGTGTAGATAGTGTGGAGCAAGATGGGGCATAATAGGAAGCAAGTTTATGCAGCCAGGATTACACTGTGACTGGTTTGGAGAAGAAAAAATGTCTCAGTTGTGGAGTCTGTGAATTTGCCATTGTAGATATGAAGTGTGTTGGAATTTGGCGGATAAAAAAGAAATCCAGAAACGTTTAAATAGTACACACAGACACATATGATTTGGGTCCTTATATGTAACACATCTGAAATTGCAATTCACCTAATTTATAATTCAGAATGCAGGGTGATTATAAAGCGAGGCTCTAAGACTGAAGCATGCCTGGAGGGGAACCCATATTCACTGTAATGAAACAGGGAAGGAGGGAGCATCGTTCTGAAGATCTATCTATCTAACACAATTTAAAAATGCATGGCACTCACAGAGGCATACATGCATGCATAGCAGAGAGCCCTAGCTTTTGTGAAACAGAACATGTGGTACTTCTGTGCCGTGTGTCCCAATGAAGTCAGAGATGCTTGGAAACAGCAATCCTGATCCTGGAGTCCAATCCCTCTATGCTAGTGTTTTGTTCTCCAATTAAGGATGCAGCAGCAAGTATCAGAAATACCACTGGGAGCAGTTTGAAAAAATGCATCTAGTGTAACTCATCATTTTGTTTATTCTTTTATAAATGGGGCCATGGAAAAGCCGCCAGTCAGTGATCCCTGAGCTTGCCTTAGAAATACTAAAATCCAAGCTTGCTGATTTATGTTTCCAACAATATCCTTGCAGGGAATTTTATGAAGCATGATTGAAGCTATTGCTTTGGAAAGTGGTGTGCAGTTAGACTGGGGCAAGGCAACGATGATGTATTCCCTTTTAAGTAGTCAAAACGTTTTGAACTGCAGCAGTCGAATAGGAGAAAATGACAGAAGTGAAAAACTGACTAACTTAAGTGGATGCCAATACTATAATTAGCTAACAAGGCCTAACAGTTCTAACTTTCAACACAACGTTATTGTTCTACTGTGGTGAGAGGCTTTTTTTATTGTAGCAGAAATGCTCCTTTAAAATCCTCTCATTCTCACTGCAAGATTTGTATCTAATGAAGTGAGGTTGGGATTTAATTGTCAAGTCTGCATTGCATTGTCAGTGGAATGGAGATTCCATAACTCTATAACTTTTGCAATTATTTTTCTTTTGTATTTAAAACTTGGTCACAGCTTCTGTCATCATACATCTCAAGTGATAACTTGAGTCTGTGATTCACAGGGCATGTGCTGTTTGGATCTATGTAAATTCAGATTCCCAAACTGTAGTATGTATGGGTTACTTTCCTAAACCTTTTTTTTAATTTTTAAAATAATTTTCTTCTTCTTTTAAAAATTACCCAAGTGTGATTAATACACATCTGTTACTGAATGTTCACATACGTAAATTAGAAGCATTGCTGTATGAAATTATAAAGCAAGAACAGAGCTATTCATCTCTCTTGCAATCTAGTACAAGATACAATCACAGAACACTCAGCTAAGCCAAAATCATGGGGAGAAGGGGGCGAATTACCCAGTTAAGCTTAAGCTTAACTTAAGCTTACAGGCGTCTGCTTAAAATTACTTAAGCTTACAGGCATCTGCTTAAAATTACTCTTTCTGGTGAAGTGCTAGTAAGTCATTGTTTGTTAGAAAAGTGTCCCTTCTAAAAATAAAGCACAGGTGTATGTGTGTCTACCAGTTTCAGGTCTTGAGGAAGGTCTCCACAAACCTGTCTTTTGTGTGGGCTGTTAAACACACACAGCATCTCTTATCTACCCTGCTCTGATCCTTCAATGTCAGCCTCTCTTTGTAAGGTTTCTATCGAATCAGCTCCATATTCATCTGCACTTAGAGAAGACAGGCTATGTCAATTAATATCGGATGATCAATAAATAACCCAGAAGATTTCCTTCCCTGCTTTATGTCAAAGGAGTTAAGCGGAGCGTTTGGTCACTTTAGTGTCCAAACGTTGGTGTCCACTTTAGTGTCTAATGTTGAATTGGAGCTCATACAACAAGAGAAGTTGGTGGGTCCTGAGAGTTCATGGAGTCTTTTCAGTGACACGGGGCTAATGGTCCCCCAGCAGTAATGCCCTCTTAGAGAAGCAATTAATGGAACAAAAGAACCTCATACAGCCCAAAAGAAAGTCAAACTTCATATAATCTAGTCAATAAAATTGCTTGTTTTCAAACATAGGACTAGTTTGTAATGAGACTGAGAAATGAGCTACAGAGATTGAGGCTAGTAACCAAGCTGAACAGTATAATTTGTTTTTGCTTGTTTCCTTGGGAAGGAGCAGTGAGAATGGAAACAGGGCTGTCAATCTGAAGACCCTGGAACTATTCCAGCTGCTTCCTCTGGCTTTTGACATTTGTGAAATGATTTTAATTCTTCTGTTTTTGGGGTCATCTCTCACAGCAGTGAATTTTGGAGAGCATGAAGAAAGTACTTCATAAGTGTTAGAGCTAGTCTGAATTCCTTTTGCTTTTTGGGTCCAAAATAAAGATAATCCTCTAGGAGTTGGTGTATGCAAAATTAATTTAATAATTGTATATTCTTATAAAGTGAATATCATTGTTTTTCAAGTTTTATTGACCTAGATTCTAAATTCCTTGGGCCCTTTATTCTATCCCAGTTATACTGAAGATAGGCCTATTTAACATATTATAAATTAGTTTTAATTTTCCAAATTATATGATATGAGAACACTTTAAGATGCAAGCAGTGCTTTTATGCTTTTATTAAATGTAATATTCCTGAGCTTCATAGAGCCAAGCTATCTTTAATTGTTCAGCAAGTAAAAGTGCTTCTGTATGGCACTCCTTTGAATATTTTAATAACTTTTAACTGTTTATAATAATAGTGCTCATCTCAAATAGCTATCAACACACTTACTAATTTCACATATTCACTTGTGCCACTAACAGTTCATCAAACATTACAAGATATTTTAGAAAGATGTAATGAAAAAACTTGCCTGAATTTAAATAGTTAAGAGGCAGATGGGGAATTTTAAGAGTATTTATAAGCATGACAATCAACAGATGAGTCTTCAAAGAATTTCAGGTCAATTAATGAAAATTGTCTTGGCTGCAATTTGTTTTTTAAAGCAAGCAGAGAAGGAGAAAGAACACTGGATTTGGAATCAGAAGACCTAGAACACTAAGGGCCTCTTGATTTTTTGAAGAAGCAACTTAGTCTCTCAGAGCCATTATTTACTTACTTGAAAATCTGATATAAAAATATCTGGCTGGTTGACCTTGCTGTACTGCCATGTGGAGCAGTTGTGATAACACATATGTGTAGGCATTTTGTAAAATGTCAAGCCTACTATGCCAGACTTTATTTATATTTTTGGTATAATACGCATACATATAAATCTGCCTATGGCTTAAAAACATCTCATTTATTAATTCAAAAAAATTATCATAAGCTGCTCTGTGATTAGAGAAAAATATTGAAGGGGCTGAGATGATCTAATTCACTGATGAGAGTGGCTCATTCATCAAACATTCATTACATGCCTGTGGTGTCTCAGACATCTAATTAGGCAGCATTCCTAGGAATGATTATATAGGTTATGTGATGAACACCTCTAGAGGGTGCTACTCGCAGTCATAGTGAAGGAATACATATTTATTTTCACAGTTTTCCAGCAGAGGGCAGTAAATTGTCTTGAGGAACGAGTTTCTTTTTTGTATCATGAATCCATTCTATGGGCCAACACCAGGCTGGAATTAGTCACAGTCTTAGAATGGCACACAGTTAGGATAAGTGCCTTACTAAAGGTCAAATAGAAAAGTAAAAGGGTTAATAACTGGAGTTCTGGTGTCTAAAATCTCAATTCAGTTCTCTGAACACCAAACTTGCATAGATTAAAAAAATTAATCTAATGTTTCTTCAGCTCAGAGTAATGATGATAATTAAATTCTGTGCCATTTTGTCAGTTATTCAAATATCAAATACTTGTTGAGGCTATACAATGAATATAACCTCAGCATCTTATGGCAGTACAAACCACTTGTTCAAAGTGCTTTCAACTACCTTGTAACTAAAGATCATCAAGAATCCAAGAAAGTATTATATTTTATGGATGAAGAAATTGAGAGGAATTATCTTATTTTCCTATATCAATTATCATTAGTAGTTATCTGAAATTAGGATTAGATTTTCTCACTTCTAGTTCAATGCCTATTTTTTAATGTATTTAATGCATTTGTTTGAAAATTTTTGTTTGGAGGAGTGGTGGTGTATAGGATTCAAGGTTTATAGATGAGAAGACAAAAATATGAATTTAAAAAGCCAAATCAGCATATGAGAGATGAATAAACTGTTCAACTAAATGTTGTGAAACGACCAAGTATATAATTAAGTAAAAATTAAATGGTTTAAATAAGTCCTTAGGAATTCAGCACCTAGAAAGAGCTAAAACTTGTCCAGTGTTTATTAACTGCCAGGCTCAACTGCATGCACTTCACATGTACTAACTAGCTTCATATATACAACAATCCTCTAATTATTATCATATCATATTCCCCTTTTATGCTTGAGGACTGTGAGGCATAGAAGTTTAAGGAACTAAGATTGCATGGCTAGGATACAAAGATTGAACTCAGGACATGTGCAAAGATTTGCCTCTTTACCAGGACATCACCTTGTCACTCACTGAAGCAGAGGAGGCATCAACATGGTGAGAATAATTGGAGAAAATAATACAAGGAGAAAAATAATGTGGGAGAATAAGTTTTAGGGAAAGAGGCAAATGTTCAGAGGACAGAAATAATCCAGTTTAATTAAATTAAGGGTTTGGAAGGGTGAGTTGTTGGCCTCAATATGGGAATGTTGATAGAACCAGGAGGCAGTCAGACCTCGAGGCCAAGCTGAGGTTGACTCTTCCGTGTGGATATTTGGGACAATTGTTTGGGCAGGAAAATACCATGAGTAAAGTTTTCTTTTGTCTTTAAGTCTACTGGCCATGTGTGGGATGGACCAGAGGAAAATGAAAAAGGAATGAACGGACAAGACACATGTTTCTGTGGATGAATGAATGGATCTTAGTAACACATTAGATTTGGGAAATTGGGAGGAAGGTGGCACCTGAAGTTTTAAGCCTAGTTGCCAGAAAGAATGGTTATATCTTAACAAAAATAAGGAAGTAAGTAAAGAAAACTGCTGATATTAGGCAAAAGATTTGTTTTGCTTCTTTGTAATTTTTAAAAATTATATGTTAAGTTGAGGAATCCATGAATATCTAGATAGAAATGGCAGTATTAAATTGGGAAATATAAACTGCTGATCTTTGTCATTTCTTTAGAATCTTTCTCCCTTTTCATTTAACTTCTGTCTTTATCTCTTCCATCACTGTTTATACTCTAGTCTTATTTAGCATGTCTGGAATTTTGGATAAAATCTCAGAAGCATGTGGGTCAAATTTGTCTTTCTTATGTATTCTTTATTTTCTCTGCTTTATCCATAGTTATTATTATTATTATTCTGGGGAAACAACACAAAATAAAACATGATAAAAGAAGAAAAAAAAAGAAAAAAGTAAGTCAAAAAACTAAACTAAAACAAAAAACAAAAGAGATATTTGGTATTGAATATATAGAGTTGAATATTTTTCTACTAGTACCCAAGGGAACTAATAGAATGTCTACTATATGCCAGGGAGCTGTGCTGGTTATTTTCACTCATTATCTCATTTAATCCTGATAAAACCACATTTGATAGATGATGTTTTGAGATTGAAAGTGTCTGATTTGCCTAGAGCTATTACGTATGTTCTGTCTGCTGACGCCCAAATTTATAGCCAAGATCATCAAATGCATTTAAGGTAAAAGGTAGTCTTTTCTGCTTCAGTGTGTGTTTCTTTGATGCATGTTAACTTATACACAACTGGTAAATAGGAGGATGATGTACAGATTGTGTTGATCCATATATTATTTCTTCAAGTCATTAATTTTTAAGTGACCAAGAGCACACTTTCTCACATTTGAAGAGAAAGCCTTAGCAATCTCTGACGATGTTAAGAAAAATATGAAAAATCAACTCAAGTGTCTTTCTGTAGTGCAAGTATTAGTCTGTTTAGTGACTTTAAGAACCTTCTTGATTTCCACTACATTATATATCTGGCAACATTGAGAGTACATTTGGAGAAAATAGGAAATCATTTCCCCCTGTGTTAAAATGATGTGTTTGTTTACTTGTTTGTTGTCTTATTTTTAAAAGGCTATACCCTGGATCATAGTTTTCATTTTAAAGTGAATGCACTTCTGGCTTGTTACTTGAAAGAAGATCCAAAAGTTAGGTACAAATACTAGTAGACATTTAACTGTGCTGGTATTTTAATAAAGATTGTTATGGTGGTTGTTAGCACTTGGTTTTAAATTTCTGTAGGTTTTGAATGCTCTGACCTCCGATCCTGTCTTTTTCCATAAGCCCTGATATTTTGTACTGCACAATTTCGCAGACACCGGCATTTTTCAAGGATGCAAATATGGTGTTACAGCAGAAACGGATGTCACTGCTTGTAAAAAGAAACCAATGTAATATGGCTAAGACCTATATTACAGTAGAATAGAACAGGTCCCAATCTAAGAAAATAAGCACATTATGCTTTGCTCTAATTACTAATGAGGGGGCTTCTGGACAGGTTTTCTATTATTGTAACTTGTCCATTCCTAACCAGTTTTCTGGTTTATAATATGAGGCTTTCTGATTATATTTAAATTTATTTATTTTTATTTATTTATTTATTTATTTATTTATTTATTTTTTGGCGGTATGCGGGCCTCTCACTGTTGTGGCCTCTCCTGTTGCGGAGCACAGGCTCCGGATGCGCAGGTTCAGCGGCCATGTCTCATGAGCCCAGCCGCTCCATGGCATGTGGGATCTTCCCGGACCGGGGCACAAACCCGTGTCCCCTGCATCGGCAGGCGGACTGTCAACCACTGTGCCACCAGGGAAGCCCTATTTATATTTATTATATTTATTGTCCCAGTTAATTTCTCTCTGATTATTATTTTCTACCAATCACAAATGTTCAATATTGCCTGAACAGAGAAGTTGCACTTTTATATTATATCAATAACTTTGGTCACTCATGAGAGAAAAGCTATACACAGATTATGGAAAGATTAAAATATATAACATAAGGTATGTGCCACACACTTTATCAAAGTACTGATCTATGATATTTACATGTTTGATTTTTTTAACTTTATTTACTTAGGTAAACCACTTACACCTTTTTCTTTTTTTGACCACGCCGCACTGCATGCTTAGTTCGCTGACCAGGGATCCAACCCGCGCCCCCTGCAGGGGAAGCACGGAATCTTAACCACGGGGCCACCAGGGAAGTCCCAGATAAACCACTTACAGCTTTCTAAAACCAACTGAAGCTAAACACATTTTAAATCTTGTTCACTTCTTTATCATAATCTTTATAGTAGAATAACTGGCTTCACCTTACCTATTCTACAGATTGTATAATAATGCTTCATACCAGATTAAACTTTTTAATTATCAAAGAGTTACAGCTACATTAAAAAATTTAACATTTGAAAATGTGTATTAGGATACACTGAGACACAGTAGTTGACAAAAACTTTTGTAGTCAACTTTCACTTACCTATTTGAAGTCCCACAATTATCCTGAAAGGTAGATACTATTCCTGTTTTAGAAAAGAGGTGAATGAACCTCAAAGAGGTAAAATCACTTGCCCAGGAAGAAAGACTTAAAACATGGTAAGACCAGGACTTGATGTAAATATTTTACTCTAGATACAACACATTTTCCTGTTATAAAGTCTCTCTTTTTGTCTGAGTATGTTTTACTGATATCTATGAAGCAATTCCCCAAAATAATTTTAGTACAGTACTTACTTTATTACACTATGCTCTTTAAAATTACTTTTGGGCTGTGTTTATGGGACACATGCTGTTAATTTTAATTAGAGGTCTACCTTTCAGTCGAATTATTTGGGAGTCCTTGACTTAGAACTGTTAAGACTTTTGCCTTTTATTCATTTGCACTGTCCTGTCCTTTCAGCCTCATTGCTTGTTACTGTGCACACTGCTCTTACACCATTCCTGGAATTCCCAATTTGGTCCCTGTGTGTACTCAGCCCATGTGTTTTACACATTTCCTATTTGTCTTTGTGTGGATGATTACCATTGACTCAGCGCAAGCATCTCATCACTGAAGACATCCTTCTTTCAGCAAATATACATTAATTGCCTACTACATACTAGTCGATATATAAGGCACTCTAGATCCAAACAAGGTGGTGATATATCTGGTTTCTGCATGCCAAACTTCGCTGAACTCTTCTGTGACCTTGCATGTGAACTTCATGAGAGCAAGAATGCCTTTCCACGTTGGCTTCCCATTAAATTCAATGTACTAGATTAGAGAGTTTACTGTAAATTCATGTGTGTTCCTGGAAAGTAGTAGATGCTTAGCAAATATGTGCTGAATTAATATTTAAACGTTACCCAGCAGAATTAAACTAAAATGGCTGACTTTATATATATATATATATATATATATATATATATATATATATATATATATATGTGTGTGTATATATATATATATTTATATCTATATATGTATAGTTAGATAGAAAGATAGATTTACTCTTGACTTTGGATAATGGTTTGGTTTGTTCAAAAGTATTAATGTTGTTCCAGTATTTACTTCAAACATTTGTTTATATCACTGCCGTGCACTTGATAGGCTTTCAGTAAATACATGAATATCAATAATCAGGTCATAGTGATTATTTAATTCAGGAGGAATGGCAAAGATGAGCTGCCTTATCCCTGATCTTATCTCCTATACTGAAAATTAATTAGACTGGGAATAAAGCAGACTTTTAAATCTTGCTGTAAGGTTTGTTCTTCTGAAGCATTATCTGAGGGATAGGATATGGTTATCTAGTTGGAGTTTTAAAGTCTTCAGTATATAGAAATAAATGAGGGAGATACAATATGTTGATAATCATATAATTAAATAGAATAGATATTGTCAATAGTAAATTTCTGATATGTCAGTAGAGCAAGTATTTAAAGTCCTGAAAAATCAAGATAATCCCCTGGGGTTAATTAAAAGTTGATTATTCAATCAATGATTATTGGAAGCCGATTCTAAACTGTATGTATAGGAAGACAAGTAAGAGAAGAGTTATTTTTACCTTATTGTTCATAAGCACTTGGATTTTTTTCTTTTTTAAATGAAACCCAGTTTAACCTCAAACAGTTTTCTCTTGTCTTGTAACCATGTTTTGTAATGATTTTATGATATTCTCTAGGTCTGACCTCAGTGATAAATAAAAACATTTAAATTGATGGGACAGAATACATTTTCAAATACTCCAGAATATCTTTATCACCTACTTATTTGTCTGCCTACCATTTACCCACTAATGTTACCATTATTGTGTATGCCTCTAACTTGAAACAGTTTGCAATTAAAGATATTACTATTGCTTATAATTAACTTATTTTTACTTTTCTTTCTCCCTCAAATTTCACAAGATTTATAATCACTTTAATTGGTTAACTCCATGAGTCATTTTATTTCAAAGCCCCCCCGTAAGCCCCATGCTATTGCATTTTACCTTTGTGGAGATTGCATGTGGTCTCAACATCGGTTATTAAATGATATTATGCCCTCCTCAGTGCTTTTGTGAAAACGTGCTTATCTACATCCAAAATGGATATGAAATATTCAACTTTAGTATTCTCATGATATTAAAATAACACTTCTTAGTACAGAATTCTGAACAATTATGAAATACCCTAATTTGCTAATGTATTTTCTCTTTCAAGTCCTTGGTCTATTTCTATTGTAATGAAACAGTTTATTAAAAATACCCTCCTTCCTCCACTGTGCATTAATACACAGTTTGTTTGATGAATGGTGACTTCTTTAAGCAGAATGTATTTCCTTCTTGCTAGGAAAATCAAAAGGTTAAACTTATAGGCTGCGGTGGAGAAGAGGAATTACCTAGCAGTTAACTTTCACTTGTCTCTTCCTGTCTGGCTGCCTCTCACTCCCATACCTCATTTAAAAGTCTCAGTATCTTAGGTTATTTACATGAATGTGGATGTGTGATGGGAGAAGTGAAGTTGTCCTAAGAAGTGCCTTTTACTGATTGTGGTTCCAGAATATATTCTAACCACTGAGCAGAAATGCATGCAGGGAGCTTTGACTAAGAAGGGAAGTAAATACTAATAGTACAGATCAATCACTGTTTTGTGTCAAGGAGGATAATTCATCAGCTAAAAGGGAATGGAGAAGTGGGTGGTGAGGTGAGAATTTGAAGAGCTGGGATAAAGTCTGACACAGTTATATGCATACAATGGGAGAAGGAGATACTCAACAAAAGGATTACAGGCCAGCTTATTTCCTCAACAGTGTCTATTTGTAAGTATTTGATTAATTAATTGGATGAAGGAAGTGTCAAAGATAACCAAATCCAAACTCTAGTAAATGTGGTAAGGACAGATTTTAATCAGTGATATACTATATTGGGAAGAGTGTATTACTGTACTCAAAAGGATAAAGAGCCCAGTGTGAACTAAACTCAACTTTGATTTGTATAGCGGTAACTGGGAGTTTTAAAGGGAGAATGAGGAATAAGAGAGAGAGTAGGGAAGGGAGTGAGTGGCGGGCTCCATAGAGGCAGGGAAGTGAAAAATTGCAAACACCAAGAAAGAGGGAGGGTGGTCCCTATTTGTTAACTGGTTCTTATCAAAGTTAGGCTCCCACCCTCCTACAGGGGCTAAGAGACAGGGGTCCTATCTTCAGGTGATGGCTGGGACAAAAAGTAAATTCTTTTGGTAGGCTTGAGTTTGCCCAGGTGGGCACTTTAAGGGCGATGAGAGACATCCTTGGGATGTGGCCTTGAGTTGTTCAAAATTGTGTTAGCCTTTTTTTCCAGTCTTTATAGGCCAAGGTGAAGCCTAATTGAGCAGAGATCTCACTGGAGCCTGGCTAGAGTTTGGTCAAGGAGAGAATCTCAGAAGATCTGTTAGTCACCCTGCAGGGTACTTTCATATGAGTTACCACATTTTTATATTCAAAACATACCTAGGAGTTCTGAAAGAGGGAATTGAATTTCATAAAAGCAAAGTAACATCTAATAAGTACAGGATTTCAAATTCAAATTCAGTTAATATTTGATTCTAAAACTTTACTCTTTCCACTGACTGAAACATGGTTCTTTTGAAGTAGCAAGGAATTGCTAAAGGGTGAAAGAAAGCACTAGGAGTAGCTCTAGTTTCAGGTTTTTACCATTCATTCTGGCCATTTCTTTTGAATAGCTAAACTCTAGGTGAGGAATGACCAATTAGTAAACAAGTAAATATTTTATTGACCTAAAAGATTAATGAGCATGGAGAACCAACAGTATTTAGATATATTGGTGTCTGGGTGGTTGCAAGGTGGGGCAGTTCTAGTTAATATAATACATTAAGGGCTATATGACATATTTAAATATCAGCTATATTTTTAAAAGGCTTATCTTATTGTGAAACATTATAATAATAATTGAGTAAGTCATCAATTTGTGGTTGACTTATTGAATACTTTCATAATGAAAATACATGAGTTTAGGATGCTTTTAGGGGCAAAGAAGAGAAGAACACATT
Organism: Hyperoodon ampullatus; assembly: GCF_949752795.1. NCBI lineage: Eukaryota > Metazoa > Chordata > Mammalia > Artiodactyla > Ziphiidae > Hyperoodon > Hyperoodon ampullatus. The sequence goes on from NC_136918.1 coordinate 123,505,575, forward strand.
CAAAGTGTCTTAAAAATAAACATCTATTAAAGCATGTCAGGAACTATTTGGAGGTAGGTTTGGATTTCATGTTTCTCCTCGGTTTTGGCTGTTTTTCCCTGACTTCCTAGAAGAAACATGGCTGCACCTGTTTTATATGTCACATTCTTAGTCAATGAACTCTGAAACTAGGAAAGAAAAATAAATACTTATTAGAGTAGCCTCATTTTACTAGTAAAGGAAAAAACGCCATGTGTCATTCAGCAGACTTCCCTCAATTCTCATTGGCTAGAATTGTTTTAAATGAACTCCCCTAAACAAATCATTAGGAAGGAGAATGACATAACCATAGTTTCCCTTGACTAATCAACTCCTTTCTGTTGCTGAAGGGGAGATCTGAAGAATGAGGGAGGGGCAGAGAGAACTTCAAGATAGCGGAGGAGTAAGACATGGAGATCAACTTCCTCCCCACAAATACATCAGAAATACATCTACATGTGGAACAACTCCTACAGAACACCTACTGAACACTGGCAGAAGACCTCAGACCTCCCAAAAAGCAAGAAACTCCCCACGTACCTTGGTAGGGCAAAAGAAAAAACAGAAACAAAAGAATAGGGACGGAACCTGCACCTCTGGGAGGGAGCTGTGTAGGAGGAAAAGTTTCCACACACTAGGAAGCGCCTTCACTGGCGGGGACAGGGGATGGGGTGAGGGGTAGTTTCGGAGCCACGGAGGAGAGCGCAGCAACAGGGGTGCGGAGGGCAAAGTGGAAAATTCCCACACAGAGGATCGGTGCCAACCAGCACTCACCAGCCTGAGAGGCTTGTCTGCTCACCCGCCGGTGTGGGCGGGGACTGGGGGCTGAGGCTCGGGATTTGGAGGTTGGATCCCAGGGAGAGGACTGGGGTTGGCTGTGTGAACACAGCCTGAAGGCGGCTAGTGTGCCACGGCTAGCCGGTAGAGAGTCCAGGAAAATGTCTGGACCTGCTGAAGAGGCAAGAGACCATTGTCTTGGGATGCCTGAGGAGAGGGGATTCAGAGCACCACCTAAGTGACTTCCAGACATGGACGCGAGCCGCGGCTATCAGTGCAGACACCAGAGATGGGCATGAGACACTAAGGCTGCTGCTGCAGCCACCAAGAAGCCTATGTGCAAGCACAGGTCACTATCCACACCACCCCTCGCAGGAGCTGGTGCAGCCCACCACTGCCAGGGTCCCATGATCCAGGAACAACTTCTCCAGGAGAATGCATGGCACACCTCAGGCTGGTGCAACATCATGCCAGCCTCTGCCGCCACTGGCTCACCCCGCATTGCATACCCCTAGCTCCTCCCGGCCTGAGTGAACCAAAGCCCCCGAATCAGCTGCTCCTTTAACCCCATCCTGTCTGAACAAAGAACAGATGCCCTCAGGCGACCTACATGCAGAGGCGGGGCCAAATCCAAAGCTGAACCCCAGGAGGTGTGTGAACAAAGAAGAGAAAGAGAAATTTCTCCCAGCAGCCTCAGGAACAATGGATTAAACCTCCACAATCAACTTGATGTACTCTGCATCTGTGGAATACCTGAATAGACAAGAAATCAACCCAAAATTGAGGCAGCAGACTTTGGGAGCAACTGTAGACTTGGGGTTTGCTGTATGCAACTGACTGGTTTCTGATTTTATGTTTATCTTAGTTTAGTATTTAGAGTTTATGATCATTGGTAGATTTGTTTATTGATTTGGTTGCCCTCTTCCTTTAAAAAAAAAAATATATATATATATATTTCGTTTTTCTCTTTTTGTGAGTGTATATGTGTATGCTGCTTTGTGTGATTTTGTCTGTGTAGGTTTGCTTTTACCATTTGTCCTAGAATTCTGTCTGTCCTTTTTTTTATTTTTTTATTTTATTTTTTTGGTATAGTTTGTAGTGCTTGTTAGCATTGGTGGATTTGTTTTTTGGTCTGGTTGCTCTCTTCTTTTTTTTTTTTAATTACTTTTTATTTTTTTATTTTAATAATTAAAAAATTATTTTAATAACTTTATTTCTTTTTACTTTATTTTTTTTTGTTCTTTCTTTTTTTCTCCCTTTTCTTCTGAGCTGTATGGCTAACAGGGTCTTGATGGTTCGGCTGGGTGTCAGGCCTGTGTCTCTTAAGTGGGAGAGCCAAGTTCAGGACATTGGTTACCAGAGACCTTGCGGCTCCACCTAATATCAAATGGTGAAACCTCTCCCAGAGATCTCCCTCTCAACGGTAAGAACCCCCGCTCAACTCAATGACCAGCAAGCTACAGTGCTGGACACCCTATGCCAAACAACTAGCAAGATAGGAGCACAAACCCGCCCATAAACAGAATGGCTGACTAAAATAATAATAAGGTCACAGACACCCCAAAACACACCACCTGATTCAGTCCTGCCCACCAGAAAGACAAGATCCAGCCTCATCCACCAGAACACAGGCACTAGTCCCCTCCACCAGGAAGCCTACACAACCCGTTGAACCAACCTTAGCCACTGAGGGAAACGAAAAACAATGGGAACTACGAACCTGCAGCCTATGAAAAGGAGACCCCAAACACAGTGAGTTAAACAAAATGAGAAGACAGAGAAACACAGAGCAGATGAACGAGCAAGGTAAAAACCCACCAGACCAAACAAACGAAAAGGAAATAGGCAGTCTACCTGATAAAGAATTCAGAATAATGATAGGAAAGATGATCCAAAATCTTGGAAATAGAATGGATAAAATACAAGAAATATTTTAAAAGGACCTAGAAGAACTAAAGAGCTGACAAACAATGATGAACAAAACAATAAATGAAACTAAAAATTTTCTACAAGGAATCAATAGCAGAATAACTGAGGCAGAAGAACGGGTAAGTGACCTGGAAGATAAAATAGTGAAAATAACTACTGTAGAGGAGAATAAAGAAAAAAGAATGGAAAGAATTGAGGACAGTCTTAGAGACCTCTGGGACAACATTAAATGCATGAACATTTGAATTATAGGAGTCCCAGAAGAAGAGAAAAAGAAAGGGACTGAGAAAATGTCTGAAGAAATTATAGTTGAAAACTCCCCTAATATGGGAAAGGAAATAGTCAATCAAGTCCAGGAAGAACAGAGAGTCCCATACAGGATAAATCCAAGTAGAAACACTCCAAGACATATATTAATCAAACTATCAAAAATTAAATACAAAGAAAAAATATTAAAAGCAGCGAGGGAAAAACAACAAATTACATACAAAGGAATCGCCATAAGGTTAACAGCTGATCTTTCAGCAGAAACTCTATTTGCCAGAAGGGAGGGCAGGACATATTTAAAGTGATGAAAGGAAAAAAACATACAACCAAGATTACTCTACCCAACAAGGATCTCATTCAGATTCAACAGAGAAAATAAAACCTTTACAGACGAGTAAATGCTAAGAGAATTCAGCACCACCACATGAGCTTTACAACAAATGCTAAAGGGACTTCCCTAGGCAGGAAACACAAGAGAAGGAAAAGACTTACAGAACAAACCCAAAGCAATTAAGAAAATGGTAATGGAAACATACATATCAATAATTACCTTAAATGTAAATGGATTAATGCTTCAACCAACAGACAAAGACTGGCTGAATGGATTCAAAAAGAAGACCCTTATATATGCTATACAAGAGACCATTTCAGACCTAGTGAGACATACAGGCTGAAAGTGAGGGGATGGAAAAATATATTCCATGCAAATGGAAATCAAAAGAAAGATGGAGTAGCAATTCTCATATCAGACAAAATAGACTTAAAGACTATTACAAGAGACAAAGAAGGACACTATGTAATGATCAAGGGATCAAACCAAGAAGAAGATATAAAAATTGTAAATATTTATGCACCCAACATAGGAGCACCTCAATACATAAGGCAAATGCTAACAGCCATAAAAGGGGATATCGTCAGTAACACAATCATGGTAGAGGACTTTAACACCCCACTTTCACCCATGGACAGATCATCCAAAATGAAAATGAATAAGGAAACACAAGCTTTAAATGATACATTAAACAATATGGACTTAATTGATATTTATAGGACATTCCATCCAAAAACAGCAGAATACACTTTCTTCTCAAGTGCTCATGGTACATTCTCTAGGACAGATCATATCTTGGGTCACAAATCAAGTCTTGGTAAATTTAAGAAAATTGAAATTGTATCAAATACCTTTTCAGACCACAATGCTATGAGACTAGATATAAATTACAAGAAAAAAATTGTAAAAAATACAAACACATGGAGGCTAAACAGTACACTACTTAATAACCAAGAGATCATTGAATAAATTAAAGGGGAAATCAAAAAAAAATCTATAAACAAATGACAATGAAAACACAATGACACAAAACCTATGGAATGCAGCAAAAGCAGTTCTAAGAGGGAAGTTTATAGCAATACAACCGTACCTCAAAAAACAAGAAACATCTCAAATAAACAACCTAACCTTACACATAAAGCAATTAGGGAAAAAAGAACAAAAAAAAAAATCCCAAAGTTAGCAGAAGGAAAGAAATAATCAGATCAGAAATAAATGAAAAAGAAATGAAGGCAACAATAGCAAAGATCTATAAAACTAAAAGCTGGTTCTTTGAGAATATAAACAAAATTGATAAACCATTAGCCGGACTCATCAAGAAAAAAAGGGAGAAGACTTAAATCAATAGAATTAGAATGAAAAAGGAGAAGTAACAACTGACACTGAAGAAATACAAAGGATCATGAGAGACTGCTACAAGCAACTCTATGCCAATAAAATGGAAAACCTGGAAGAAATGGACAATTCATAGGAAAGCAGAACCATCTCAGACTGAACCAGGAATAAATAGAAACTATAAACAGACTAATCAAGCACTGAAATTGAGACTGTTATTAAAAATCTTCCAACAAACAAAAGCCCAGGACCAGATGGCTTCACAGGCGAATTCTATCAAACATTTATAGAAGAGCTAACACCTATCCTTCTCAAACTCTTCCAAAATATAGCAGATGGAGGAACACATCCAAACTCATTCTATGAGGCCACCATCACCCTGATACCAAAACCAGACAAAGATGTCAGAAAGAAAGAAAACTACAGGCCAATATCACTGATGAACATAGATGTAAAAATCCTCAACAAAATACTATCAAACAGAATTCAACAGCAATTAAAAGGATCATACACCATGATCAAGTGGGGTTTATCCCAAGAATGCAAGGATTCTTTAATATATGAAATCAATCAATGTGATATACCATATAAACAAGTTGAAGAAGAAAAACCATATGATCATCTCAACAGATGCAGAACAAGCTTTTGACAAAATTCAACACCCATTTATGATAAAAACCCTCCAGAAAGTAGGCATAGAGCAAACTTACCTCAACATAATAAAGACCATATATGACAAACCCACAGCCAACATTGTTCTCAATGGTGAAAACTGAAACCATTTCCTCTAAGATCAGGAACAAGACAAGGGTGTCCACTCTCACCACTATTATTCAACATAGTTTTGGAAGTTTTAGCCATAACAACAAGAGAAGAAAAAGAAATAAAAGGAATGCAAATCAGAAAAGAAAAAGTAAAGCTGTCACTGTTTGCAGATGACATGATACTACCCATAGAGAATCCTAAAGATGCTACCAGAAAACTACTAGAGCTAGTCAATGAATTTGGTAAAGTAGCAGGATACAAAATTAATGTATAGAAATCTCTTGCATTCCTACACACTAATGATGAAAAATCTGAAAGAGAAATTAAGGAAACACTCCCATTTACCATTGCAACAAAAATAATAAAATATCTAGGAATAAACCTACCTATGGAGACAAAAGACCAGTATGCAGAAAACTATAACACTGATGAAAGATATTAAAGATGATACAAACAGATAGAGAGATATACTATGGTCTTGGATTGGAAGAATCAGCATTGTGAAAATGACAATACTACTCAAAGCAATCTACAGATTCAATGCAATCCCTATCAAACTGCGAATGGCATTTTTCACAGAACTGGAACAAAAAGATTCACAACTTGTATGGAAACACAAAAGACCCCTAATAGCCAAAGTAACCTTGAGAAAGAAAAATGGAGTGGAGGAATCAGGCTCCTGGACTTTGGACTATACTACAAAGCTACAGTAATCAAGACAGTATGGTACTGGCAGAAACACAGAAATATAGATCATTGGCACAGGATAGAAAGCCCAGAGATAAACCCATGCACATATTGTCACCTTATTTTTGATAAATGAGGAAAGCATATACAATGGAGAAAAGCCAGCCTCGTCCATAAGTGGTGCTGGGAAAACTGGACAGCTACATGTAAAAGAATGAAATTAGAACACTCCCTGGCAACTTACAGAAAAATAAACTCAAAATGGATTAAATACCTAAATATAAGGCCAGGCACTATCAAACTCTTAGAGGAAAACATAGGCAGAGCACTCTATGACATAAATCACAGTAAGACCCTTTTTGACCCACCTCCTAGAGAAATGGAAATAAAACCAAAAATAAACAAATGGGACCTAATGAAACAAAAGCTTTTGGACAGCAAAGGAAACCAGCAAAGGAAAGATGAAAAGACAACCCTCAGGATGGGAGAAAATATTTGCAAATGAAGCAACTGACAAGGGATTAATCTCCAAAATTTACAAGCAGCCCATGCATTTCAATATCAAAAAACAAATAACCCATTCCAAAAATGGGCAGAAGAGCTAAAAGACATTTCCTCAAAGATACACAGATTGCCAACAAACACATGAAAGCATGCTCAACATCACTAATCATTAGAGAAATGTAAATCAAAACTACAATGAGGTATCACCTCACACCAGTTAGAATTGCCATCATCAAAATATATATGAATAATAAATGCTGGAGAGGATGTGGAGAAAAGGGTACCCTCTTGCACTCTTGGTGGGAATGTAAACTGATACAGCCACTATGGAGAACAGTATAGAGTTTCCTTAAAAAACTATAAATAGAACTACCATACCACCCAGCAATACCACTACTGGGCATATACCCTGAGAAAACCATAATTCAAAAAGAGTCATGTACCACAATGTTCACTGCAGCTCTGTTTATAATAGCTAGGACATGTAAGCCACCTACGTGTCCATAGACAGATGAATGGTAAAGAAGATGTGGCATATATATACAATGGAATATTACTCAGCCATAAATAGAAATGAAATTGAGTTATTTGTAGCGAGGTGGATGGAACTAGAGACTATCATACAGAGTGAAGTAAGTCAGAAAGAGAAAAATAAATACTACATATATATGGAATCAAAAAAAAAAAAAAAGGTTCCGAGGAACCGAGGGACAGGACAGGAATAAAGACTGGACCTAGAGAATGGACTTGAGGACATGGGGAGGGAGAAGGTTAAGCCCGGATGAAGGGAGAGAGTGGCATGGACTTATATACACTACCAAATGTAAAATAGATAGCTAGTGGGCAGCAGCAGCCTAGCACAGGGAGATCAGCTCAGTGCTTTCTGACCACCTAGAAGGGTGGGGTATGACAGGTGGGAGGGAAATGCAAGAGGGAGGAGATATGGGGATATATGTATATGTATAGGTGATTCACTTTGTTATACATCAGAAACTAACCATTGTAAAGCAATTATATTCCAATAAAGATGTTAAAAAATTAAAATATATATATATAAATACAAATAATATAGAAAAAAAAGAATGAGGGAGAGGACATAGAGTGTGGTACGTAGTCAAATGTGTCTGCCACAGGGATGTTGAAAGGGTCCTTTTTGACAAAGAATGAGAATCAATATTTACTAAGAACTTACAGTGTACCATTTTTCTGTGCTTTGTATGTGTGATCTAATTTAATTCTTCAAACTTACTTATGAGGTTAATTCTTTTTTATAGAAGGTGATGTGCATAGATTTTGAAGAGTTTAAATGAGTTGTCAAACTCACAAAGCTGCTCAGTGGCAAACCTGGGGTTGGAACACAGTCTGGCTGGCAACAGAGTCATCTTTCCTTACCAGGTCACCAAGAAAGTGTTAATATTGTTCGTCATTTTACTATTGTTAAGTTTAAGAATGGTGGGTAAGGATACTACTAACTTCCTTTGTGAACAGGCTATGTCCTGGTTAATCTGCTAAGAAAACTATTATACTTGCTCTTATTTAATATCTGTATTTACACATCTTTTGCTGTCATTTTAAAAATTTACAAGTAAGGTAATTAAGAGATAGAGTGATAAAGCAATTTACCTGCAGTCACATGGCTGTGAAGAGGCCAGAGAGGTATTTGAAGGAAGGCTTACTTTGAATTTGAAGGCCTGAGTACCTGCCACTATACAATGGTTAAGGTTTATACTTGTATTATGGGAGGAGTTGGGTAATACATTTGGAATAAAACAAGTTGCATAAACCTGGCTAGCCCTTCAGAAATTTATAGTATAAAAGAAACTATTTTTTAAGGAATATATATTTAATTCTCTTATGTTTTTTCCAAACTAGACAGGAGAAGGGCATTCTCAAGTTTAAGGAGGCCAAGGAAAGATATTCATTTGATTTCTGGAAGAGTTGGATGAAAAATAGAAATGGGGACCAGGGTCTTCTTTATAGGGAGAAGTTGAAACTGTGAAAGAGGAATATTGATTTGAAACTGACTACTGAGACAGGTTAAATATTGAAATGTGTGTCATTATGTAGACTCACTAATCAGGGTAGTAATCTAGTACATACCTAGAGTAAGATGTGAACTACATCAGTTCCTGACCTCTAGATGGTTTCTTCCTGAGACTACCAGTGAATTAAAAGGCAGGATAGAGACTGAGATGCTACACAGTGAATTAAAAGGTGGAATAGAGATTGAGGTGCTTAGGGTATAAAACTGTGTGCCTGCTCTATAATTACTGGTTCTTAGCCATTTTTTCCCATACCAGGTACTCTCACCAACACTGCATTTGTTCTGAATGGTCAAATATGTAAAGTTATAATTATTTATGCGTGTAAGAGTGTGTGTGGTTTTTTTTGTGTGTGTGTATACACACACACATTTACATATGTATATAAAAATTTTGGGAAACCATCTCATTATTCCATGCTACTTTAAAATGGTTGCTATATTTCTTTCATTACTTTCATTATTGCTGAAATTCACAAATATCTTAAATGATTTTTTCTTCACTTATTTTTTTTTAACATCTTTATTGGAGTATAATTGCTTTACAATGGTGTGTTAGTTTCTGCTTTATAACAAAGTGAATCACTTATACATATACATAGATCCCCATATCTCTTCCTTCTTGGGTCTCCCTCCCTCCCACCCTCCCTATCTCACCCCTCTAGGTGGTCACAAAGCACCGAGATGATCTCCCTGTGCTATGCATCTGCTTCTCACTAGTTATCTATTTTATATTTGGTTGTGTATATATGTCCATGCCACTCTCTCACTTTGTCACAGCTTACCCTTCCCCCTGCCCGTATCCTCAAGTCCATTCTCTAGTAGGTCTGTGTCTTTATTCCCATCTTGCCCTTAGGTTCTTCATGACCGTTTTTTTGTTTGTTTGTTTCTTAGATTCCATATATATGTGTTAGCATACGGTATTTGTTTTTCTCTTTCTGACTTACTTCGCTCTGTATGACAGACTCTAGGTCCATCCACCTCACTACAAATAACTCAGTTTCGTTTCTTTTTATGGCTGAGTAATATTCCATTGTATGTATGTGCCACATCTTCTTTATCCATTCATCTGTTGATGGACACTTAGGTTGCTTCCATGTCCTGGCTATTGTAAATAGAGCTGCAATGAACATTGTGGTACATGACTCTTTTTGAATTATGGTTTTCTCAGAGTATATGCCCAGTAGTGGGATTGCTGCTTCCTACGTTAGTTCTATTTTTAATTTTTAAGGAACCTCTATACTCTTCTCCATAGTGGCTGTATCAATTTACATTCCCACCAACAGTGCAAGAGGGTTCCCTTTTCTCCACACCCTCTCCAGCATTTATTATTTGTAGATTTTTTGATGATGGCCATTCTGACCGGTGTGAGATGATATCTCATTGTACTTTAGATTTGCATTTCCTCAAAGAAGAAAATATATTCCATGATAAAACATCGGAGTTATTATTCACACTTTGTGTAACTGAAGACTAATTACCCAGTGTTTAATTTCTCAAGACTACAAAACAATATCTGTTGTCTTTCTGTTTCACAATATGAACAGCTAAAGAGCTCCCTCACCTTAGTTTTTTTAAAACAAACTCCCAGCATACAAGTATTCATAGTTTATGATGTTTTTCATCAAAACATATTCCCTGAATATAGATAAAATCGGCATTTGGAGCTGTGGTTCCAGCTTAGGGACTGTAATTGAAATGCATGCACAGGCTTGAATCCTTCATTTCCATTTCCCCCAATTTGTAATTGAGGAGAGGAAGGCTGCCAAGTTTCTAACAGTGTTATACCCTCCTTTACATAGCATTGCACAACTGAGTTAAAACATTTCATGTTCCACAGCTGCTGAAAAAATTGCCTAACCTACTTGTAATATTCAGTAAGGATTGGATCATGAAGTTGTAGATATAGATTCTCTTGTATCTCAGCAGTTGATTGCCATGTCCCTTTTGAGGATTACTAAGTAGATAATCTGCTTCTATTTCTGATGACAGAGAACAAATTCATTTATGTAAAAAGCTTTTGTGAGATATGTTGATAATGTTTTTCATAAAAAGCATATCCATATTTGCAGGTATTCAAGAAAACTGAGCTCCCTTATTTGCAGTAAAGTCATAGTGTTCAAATTAGATAGTTTTTCTTATCTTTATCATTGACTGGTTTGCAGTCTTATGGAAATAAGAAGTATTTTGAGAGGAGCTTTCCTTTTTCTATAAATGGCATTGAATGGTCTCATTTTTAAAGATCTCTTTGATATTCTTTTACTCCTTATGTTTCGGTTTGACACCAGTCAAAATTGCTTCTAGAGTGTTCAGAATTCACACCACGTGGCTGGTTGTTGAAACATTCTGGCCAAATGGTTGAGTACTAAATGGATTCAGGCCAGCACATGGCAGTTCCAGACACTGAGGCCAGTGTCTGCTTAGTGCTGAGGGAAAACTCTTTCCCCTGCAAAAGTTAGTAGTGGTTTCCTGTGAATAAATTTGGATCCTGTGACCCAAATGGTGTTTTCAAGGAATAACTCAACATCTGTGTTTTATTTCCATCTCTGTTCCACACTCACTGAAGCCCACATCTCTACTTATAATTAATATCTAAATATCTTTACATCCTCCTTAGCTTCAAAGCAAAATCTTTGATAATTTTATTTTCACAAATTACTATTTTGGCTTGTGGGCATGCAAACACTTTGAGCCTTTGAGATATGCTTCCATACCAGAGGCTGTGTGATGGTTAAGAGCACAGAGTCTGAAACCTGGCAGATTTGAATTCGAGTCCTGCTCACCCACTTGTTTGTTGAGCCAATGCTCATCTACATCTTCAGCAAGGGATTCACTTCTCTCTTCTTTAATATTATCATCTGTAAAATGGGAATAATAGTGCTGCTCATATAGTAACTGTTCCATTATTATTAGCTATCATCATTAATATTGCTATAGAGCCAAGTTTAATTACATATTTTTGATATGTATTTGAGTTTATTTGATATGTTTTGATTTTATTAACTAAGCTGATTTCAAAGGTTTCCAAAAGGAATTTAGCTCTATGAAAAACAATGCTCTGGTAAGATGTCAGAGTGTTTATTTTTGAGGCAGGTATTACTTTTGGAAAGCTACATTATCACCTTGCCATTGATTACATTCTGTTTAGTTTTCCCACAGTTTGCTAAGAGCAGATGGCAGTTGGAAAGTTTGGTATTTTGGGTTTTAATGGTATCTAGAATTTGTGTTCTTCTTTGTTAGCTGGTTACCATCATGGTGCAGGCTTCACAGCTGAGGCAGATTGAATAATTAAGAATTTATTACTTGACCAAAACACAACTGTCTAAATCCTGAATCCAGTGCAAAGTTGGGTCTGCCTCTCAGGGCTGTCCTCCACTCTCAAGGACACCCAGCCTCATCCCCCGGCTCCACTCAGATTCCTGTCTGGGTTTAGGTGAAAGCTTATGTCCTTGTTTTTTTTCTCTACTCATCTCCATTCTTAACTCAAGTGAAGCTCTTGTTTCCACCTGGACTTTGAGCAGTATCTGTACTACTGGCATTGCCCATGGTCTGTATGTTTGATGCATAGTGGTTCCCACACTACTGAATAAGCCTTCACCTCCTCTCCCACTGGCTCTGGTTAAGCTCAGAGGATTAGCAGTTCCTTTCTCATGAGCTGGCTAGTTATGTTCCTGACCTATAGCTTATGCTACTCGGTTTCCTGGTTTAAGCTTTAGTGAGCTTCCCTCAACCGAGGTGGTTCAGTGACAGTTTATTCTCCTCTAATATCTGCATCATGATTAAGGAATTGTAGAAACACATGTTAAAGCATTTCCACATGGCAGTAGTCAGTGAAGACTTGGGGGAGGGGTACAACTTGGACTCTCTGTGGTCAACTAGACTTCTCTGTCTGTGTTCCCTGCTAGAGTCAGTCATTCTGGTGCTCCTTCCAGGCTTACTCATATGCTCTCAAATCTGTCAGTGGTGGTGGGAGTAGAGATTATGATGGTAGGGATGATAAGGATGATAGGGTGAGCTGCCCAATTGCCTTCTGGGTCCTGCCAAGAATTACATCATAAGGAAGGAAAAGAGAATCCTCTAAGAGATTCTTGAGACTCTTCGGTTTTTATCCTTTCCAACAACTGGTTGCATTCTTGCCTTTTTAGGGAATGAGAAACTATTCTTATAACAGATTCATTCTTTTTCTTCACCCTAAGGATCATTTCTTATAAAGTCTTTGCTCTGAGTCATTAGTTATTGATAGTTAAAGGGATACTTTTATGAAAACTCTCCTTTTTTTCAAGGAGATTGAATTTTGACTCTAAAATGTTAGCATTCAAGGCAACCCATTTTGCCATGGTCTAGTTAAAAGTAGTGTTTGAAAATCAAAGCTGCTAATGACTTTTTGATTCTCAACTCTTGCCATCCAGGCAAGTGTTGGATAACTCGCTCAACTCACTGGGTGGAAAGTGACAGGCAGCAAGCAGGGTTTAGAGATCTGAAAGGTGATAAAGACTAAATATGTAGACATGTAAGAAAGAAATAATGGAAATACATATGAGGAGAGAAAACTGAGTAAATAGTGATTACTCTGTTTACAAAAAGTAGAAGGATTGATTTGATCCCCCACTTGAAATTCCAGAATAATTCTTAGAGGTAGCTTTTCAGACACTTCGCAAGCTGGCATTTCTAAATTCTCTCCACTTACCTCAGTTTAGCATATAAAATGAAGCTCAAACCCTGCTTAATTTTTGAAACCTTTCTCTTTTTTTCCCTAGCTTTACTGAGATATTTTGACATAAACTATTATTTGAAACCTTTCTTAATTGCCCCAAACCACCTTTCTTTGTCTGTTATAAACCACTAAATTTGGATTAGTATTGCTCATTTCGACATGTAATCTCATACAGTCCTGGGTTATTTTAAGTGTTTTAATTTCTTTAATCTTGTCTTTTAAATGAGATTCGAGTTTAGAGACAAAATTTTTATGTTATGTGGTGCTCTTAGTGTATAGTCAGAAATAATTATTGAAAAAAAATGATGCTCTCATGTTGCTATTTATATTGAGTAGAAGCAGAATTCAAAACTGTAACAAAAAATTTGAGTTAAAAATAGATAAATATCTGACTGTGGAAGCTATTATAAATAAGCAAATTACAATTATAAAAGTTATAGAATATTTACTCTTTTAAAATCCTTAAAGATGAACATACACTTTTATGTGATTACAACAGTTTTGGTGGGAATATAAATTAAATAATCAAATTTGCCTCTAAGTTCTTTGACAATATATACTTAAAAATTAGTTACTCTTGTGTGCTTTTCCTTCTTTATTTACATTAACTCAGTAGTTCACTGGCAACTTAATAACAGATATTTACATTTCACCTTCTTAGTAATCTTTCTTATAAATTTTCAGAGAAGATAGCAAGTAAATATAATAGTCAAAAACCCAGAAGCTGATCTTTGCATATATAGTTTAGTTAGTTACATGCATGTACAGCCTACCTAAATCAGTTCAGGTTTTTTTCCTGGCTCTGAATGCTCTGTAGTAAAATCAATTCCAATAATAAAAAATATGGAATGAATTTTCAAATAGCACTGTCCAGAAAAATGAATTATTTTGTTACCAAACTATTATATTAGTTAATATTTATCCCCTGTTAATTTATTCTGAAAATTTTGTGTCTAAAGAACAGTCTGTAATATGTATATTTTGATACAATCACAAAATTCAGCATCATTTCTTTTAAATAACTCATGTAAGTTCATGTAATATTATAAAGTATTAATACTTTCTGAGTAATCTATTGTTGATTAATTTTAATGTTTCACCTGATGAAACAAATGTTACAACTCATCATTTGTCAGCTTAATTTTAACAGAGAAAAGGTCAGAAAGTCAGAAGTGATTTGTACATGAATATATGCCTTACAAAAATTAAGTAACCAAAATAGAAATAACAGAAGCATATGAGTTAAAATAAAGTCAACCATCATAAAAATATTTATAATTTAAAATAAAATATTCCTAAATATTTAATTTACTTTAGAATGGATTAAGATTTTTGTCTGCAAATGTGAAAATTTATTTGTGGTCATGCTGTGAAAGATATGCATGTTCAATAGTACTCTTAAAAATCTCAATAAGTGGGGCTTCCCTGGTGGCTCAGTGGTTGAGAGTCCACCTGCCGATGCAGGGAATATGGCTTCGTGCCCCGGTCCGGGAAGATCCCACATGCCGCGGAGTGGCTGGGCCCGTGAGCCATGACCGCTGAGCCTGCGCATCTGGAGCGTGTGTTCCTCAACGAGAGAGGCCACAACAGTGAGAGGTCCGCGTACCGCAAAAAAAAAAAAAAAAAAAAAAATCTAAATAAGTGTATGGAAGACAGGAAAGATAATGATATGAAAATCTAAACTACCTATGTTGCTCCCTTTGAAGTTACATTTCATTCAGAGTTTACTGGGCAAGGGGAAAAAATGGAAGATGGGATATATAATTTTTATTATCAAATGTGGAAACAATACTATTAATCAAAATGATTAAAATTAATTTATTATGTGGCTTTTCAAGTCAGATAATTTTAAACAGCTTAATAGATGATGCTTTTCTTACTAGTTTTAGAAAAGATCCAGAAACTTTTTTAATAGTACCATTTCTTATAGCCATCCTTGGAAAGAGCCTAGTGCATAGCATACTGTTATTACTCTATAATATCATTTACATATATACATATATAAATATATATCAAAGAGATAAGTTTTGTTTAGTGTTTATGATTTAGTTTATGTCTTTTACCTAGTTCAATATTTTACATTAAAACAAGGTGTTAAAACATAATTCTAAGTGATGAATAAAAAAGAAAAATTCACAATTTATCCTGGAGAATTTGGACTTCTGTTTCACTCGCTCATTCCCATTCCTATTTGTCAAATCCTTGCTTTGTGAAACCATTGAACTCTATGGGTAATAGAAAGATATATAAGCCTGGGATCTTTTTCTCAAGGGATTTACCATCTAGCATCAGCAATAATACACTTATTCACAAAGCAATAATACAAAGAATATGTGATATTTCCATATAAGTGACAAAATGTGATATCAGCCTGTGAATGCAATTTGATTATATGGGTGTGCACGAAGTGCTGAGAATTCGATTGAAACAACACAGTGAAAATGATTTTCTCACTCAGGATGAGCTAGAAAATCAACCAGTTTTGTTCTGCACACCTACTAAAACATATTAGTTCCTTTATGATACCATGACTGGTGGGGTCAGACACCTTGCTTTTCCTCATACATTTCTCTCCTGGAGCAAAGAAGATGGTTAAGTTTTGTGTTTTCCAGAGAATTTCTGTAAAAAAAAAACAAAGGAGGAACTTGAAATGTTTCTTTTTAAGAGAAGGACTTGCAAATTCTTTTAATCAACATCTTGATTTTACAAATGAAAAGAAAAAAATCCCTTAAAGTGATAAGTGACTTGTCAGTTTTTCACAGCTAGCAAGTAGCTTGGCTTGATCTAAATCAACATTTTGACTTAAGTAGAAAAATCTCAAATAGTTCATATTAGGGGAAGAAAGTTTTGTGTTAGGTCAGAATTACATGTGCTTTGAAAAATTATTTTAAATGCACCACATTATTCTTTCCAATATTTTATCCAAATATCCATTATAGTCTTTTATTCTGAAGGGAAAGGATTTAAAAATTTACAAGTGGAAGTGAATTAATACGATTTATCTCCCCAGGAGTGACAATACCTTTATATCAGAAAGTACATTTTCAAGATACTGAGTGTGTCACTGTTTCCTTAATAGTTTATGATTAATTGAAGGAATTCAATTTCTATCTTTTTAAATACTTAAATCACTGTTATTAAAGATGAGAGTCTTCACTGCATCTGAAGTAAATGTGTGCATTTTACTTGGAATCAAACCAGTATATTTTATTCTCCAGAAATTTGTTCTACAGTGTGAATGTTTATTTTCCCACAAAGTGGGGACATTTTAAAAGTAGAAATAACAGAAATGCTACAACACTTCCAGGGCAAAGGATGTTGACAAGATGGAACTAATGAACTGGGTATATTGGAGGTATGAGCTGTTGTTAATCAGAGTGGAAGAGTGGGTCCAGGGGAGCTGAGCTGCAAAGTATATCCACAGGTATAGGCAAAGTCTTGGCCAAAGAGTGTTGAGCAAGTTGATAATGACTTATGGCAAATTATGTGAAGATAAAGTTAACTTCTAGGATAGTCAATATTTTTTTTTATTAATTTGTGGATGATAACAGAAGATAGATAGAAAGGTTAAAGCCCAGAAATCTGTTTGATGAGAGTACTGAGAATTTGGAAAATGTTGGTGTAACATTGGACTTATCCCAGAAGCATGGTGACGGTGGGGAAGAGAGGGACTAACATGATACTTGGAAGTAAGCAAGGTTCAGACTGATTATTTTCTAACAATGTGTTAAAGACAAATAGAAGAATAGTTATCTGAACATAGCTAGGGTTTGTTTGAGAAAAGGAGGAGAGGAGGTGAGAGAAGAAGGTGTAAAAGCATTTTAAAGTTTGAGATTAAATGCTCAGAATGGAAAATTCTCTTGAAATCTCAGGAAATCTAAGATCAAGGTGCCATCAGATTTAGTGTCTGATGAGAGCTTGCTTCCTGGATCATAGACAGTTGTCTTCTTGCTGTGTCCTCATTTTTAGAAGGGGCTAGGAAGCTCACGGAATCCTCTTTTATAAGGGCACTAATCCCCTTAATTCAGGCTCCACCCTCATGATCTAATCACTCCCCGAATGCCTCACCTCCTAATATTATCACATCTGGGGTTAGGATTTCAACACATGAATTTAAGGGGTGGGACACAAACATTCATTCTATAGCAATGTTTAAGCACGACAACTTTCTTATTTTCTTAATGAGTTCTAATTTTTAATTGACCACAGGCAATCTGGGGCAAGTATTAGTTTACATTTCCCATTGATAGATAAGGGGAGTTCAATTATGTATTTACTTATTTTAAGACATCTTTGGAGAATCAACTGTTTCCCAGTTATTTTGATAAGCACTGTGACATAAGTCAGGCTCATAGAGGTGAATAAAACTTTGTCTTTACCCTCAAGGAACTTAAAGTCTTCTCTGGAGAAAACACTTAAGCAGACTGTTCCAATAAAATAGTCTAATTATATAGCCAAACTGTCATATATGGAAATAATTTGTAAACATGATATAATACTGAAACATGATTTCATCATAGTATTTGACTTAGCCTGCTGTCAATTTTTAAATTATTTCTTCAGTTGTGGAAATGAGAACACAGATTTATCTCAAGTTTGCTTTATCACAAAGGAAGAACTATGAATAAAAATACTTTCTCCAGTTTAACACATAGTGAGTTCACATTACAGATGTGTCAAATGTGTCACATTACAAATGGACACATTGTTTGAGCCCTCTACACTTCCTTTTAATTAATCAGAGAAGAAATCTTGTGTTATATACATTACTTCTCTAGTTATTTCAATAATTTTTAATACATTAAAATGAGTTCTAAATATGTAATACATAATTTCCTTATGATGGCCTTTTCTCTGAATTGTATTTATTTCTTAAGTTTTTAGAGTGAACAAGGTCTTTGCTAAAATATTTCTTATGCTCATTGGCTTGTTGATTGCTTTACAATTTTGCCATTTTCACATGTGCTGAATTGTTGTTCTGGATCTCATTAGAAATGACGCAAGTCTCCCAATTCCAATCATTTTGTTATTGAACAAATAACATTAAAATCATAATTCAATTCAAAAATTTATGTTGTATGAAACATATTTACTATTCAGATTCTTTCATGAGGCCTGACCAGCTCTTTTGAGTGAAAACCAAGCACAGTGACTCACATTTCCCAAACAGACCTTCAATCTAAATGATTTTGAGTCATATTTGAGGTCACTTTGTTGTTGCCATTGTACTTAATCTTCCCAGCATCTCATCGTTATTGCCAGAAAACTTTGGTGTGCAGCCTGCATGTAATCAGGGAGAGACAACTGCAGCATAGACTACCTTAACTGAATGAAAATGAGACGATGCAATGCAATATGCAGACCTATGCTAGACGAGCATCCTCAGCTTTACACAAAATGCCCAAATAGTGTTCTATATTTTGCAATACACATAACATATATATGACATATCTATAGTAATCCTGTTATATATGTCAGTGTTTTTGTATAAGTCTACCTGATTGTACTTAATATTCCATTGGAGTTTAGGGAAACAAAACAGTGTGTGTGTGTGTGTGATGTTTAATATTGTAATAAAATTTTTTAAGTTATGTAGTCTATCATCAGAGGTATATAATCCATATTTTTCATACAAATGAGAGTTTAAAATTAGTTTTAGTAAGCATGAAACGAACTTCTGGGTGTATCCATTTGAATGAAAATATAGTTGTTTTTTGGTTATCTTGACGTGTGGATTTAGAACTACAGTGAAATAAGTAAAACGTAGCTTCTGTGTAAAGGTTATGTCATAATCCACAAATACAAATCCATACTCTTTGATTAAAAAAAACATATTTTTTCATTAACAACGATGTGCTTTTACAGAAATATTTCCAGTTTTCATTTTTATTCTGTTTGACTTCCTACATTGCCCAAACTTTAATGGTTATATTTTTCAGAAGAAATTGTGATGGCGATCAAGGTGTACTTTGACTTAAACACAAGCATTGAATGCAATTCAGAGAACAATAGATTCTTTCTGATGTAAAATTCTTAGTTGTCATGTTGCTAGTGTGCTGTTTGTGACCAGAATGCAAAGTAGTTTTAATCCATACATCCTTTTTTCTGTGCTGGGATGCCTGCCAAATCTATGTCTGTGATTAACTTTTGAAGTTGTCAGCCCAAAACAAATGTAGGGGCAGGAGAACTTAGGACAGTGGATTTGTGTTTTATGCATATTTAACAATAGTGCTAGTTTTCAGAATTAGAAAACAAATAATTATCTTCCTAGATTAAACCTTTGCTGTTTTAAACTATCCTATGTTTTTAATTGAAATCTTCAATAAATTTCATGTAAAACTGATGGTATTAAAAAAATCTGTTAGAAGTTGTGTTACATAATTATTCATGGCATTACAATATCTAAATTTCCCCAGTTTTTAGCAGGAGGTAAAAATCAGCAACATTCAAGAGCACTTGTTAACTGATTTGCCTTAATTCTTTGGATGATTAGTTACTATTCTAGCCAAATGTGACTTAGTGAAAAAACAACCCTCGGCTTGCAAACAGAATTAAAATCAAGCATTGACTTCATTTTTCTGGGCTTCCATATCTTCATCTATGTAAATGTACTATACCTTGGTTATGTGCTTCGGGGTGTTCATATGAATAAGGCTGAGTAGGAATGTAAGGTAAGAAAATGTGCATTTAGTGAGCACCACCAACTCTGTCCTACAACCACTAGTTATGTTAGATGCTTTGAATCTAGTAGCAAATCTGTGAAGGATGTTCATTTTATATAAATCACTGATTAAAAAAACTAAGTCTCAGAGAAGATGAATCACTTTGACCAGGATTGTCCAATTGATGAGTGAAGAACCTGGAATTCAGAAGTCATGATTGTCTACTTTCAGGATTCGTATGCATATGACTGCAGACTCTATGTACCTATGGCTACAACTTAAACTCCCATTTCCTACCACTCTCATGATGATGGAGGGGAGGGAGGGAGTGATTTTGAGTATATGGGGAAAGTCCATGTAAACATAATCAAGTGCATTTACTATCCCAGACACTGTGAAAAGCATTAGAGTATATTATCTCACTTGAGCCTAAACATAACCTTATAAGGTAAATACTATTATTAAGCCATGTTACAGATGATGAAAGCGATGGTCAGAAAGTGTGTGTCACTTTTCTAAATTTCAAGACAAGGTGGCCTAATTTCAAAGGGAATATCTTTGACCACTACTATGTTAATATCTTATTGCTGCTGTAACAAATTACCACAAAATAAGTGACGTAGACAATACAAATTTATTATCTCATTGTTCTAGAGGTCAGGAGTCTCACTGGGCTAAAATCAGGATGTCGTCAGGGCTGTGTTCTTTCTTGAGGCTGCAACTGAGAATCATTGTCCTTTCCTTTTCTCCCTCCTAAAGGTCATCTGTAATTCCTGGGCTCCTGACCCCTTCCTCCATTCTCAAAGCCAGCAGTGTAGAATCTTGAAATCTCTCTCTCTCTCTCTCTCTCTCTCTCTCTCTCTCTCTCTCTCTCTCTCTCTCTCTCTGTCTGTCTCTTCTATCACATCTCCCTCTGAATCACTTGCCTTGCTTTTCCTTTATAAGGGCCCTTGCCATTAAAATGAGCCTACTTAGTACTCTCCCTATCTCAAGGTTCTTAATCATTTCTGCAAAGTCTCTTTTGCCATGTAAGGGAATATTCCAAGGTTATGGGAATAAGATGTGGACATTTTCATGGGGGGGTCATTCTTTCTATCACAAGGCTACCTCTAACTACTGGCAATGCATTTTCTTTTAGCATATGTGGTGTTGAGGGAGATAAGTTAGAGAATGTACTACTCTCCTCTGTGAAGAGCTCAAAAGGGATGATTCATTATTAATTGATTAGTCAGACAAATGGTAGCACATTTAAATTCAGCAGCTAACATGGTTTAAAAGTTAAATAATGCAGAAATAAATTGACATAGTGGACTTTGAAAGTTGTATAAATTGTATGACAAGGAACTCATCACAATATTTTTAACTGATGTTAATACATTTATGAATTTAGCTGTCTAAAAAGATAATGACAAGGATTAAGGTGAATACAGAGTTTTTTTTTCATTTTCAATGTTTCATTTTCTGTTGAATGAAAAAAACCTACATTAAGAAATATTTTAATTGCGTAGCACTTTATTCTTTGTAAACATTTTTTTCAATCTCTATTCCCATTTGATTCCCCATTAATCTTGGAGGTAATAAAACTAATGTTTTCAAAACTGCTTTATAAATATGTTACCCCTTTTAAGGCCTGGTAACTACCACGTATCATTGATTTTACTATTTATTTTTTCTGCCATTTCTAATTTTGAATTTGCCATTTTAAATTGAGTTGTTTTATAACCTGCTGAAATAATATTTAGAGATTAGAAAGTGTATTAATCCTAATAAACAGAATGTCATCTACGAGATGTGGAAAGTTTTAGTAAATTCCCCAGAATCACACAACTAATTGGTAATAGAGCCTGGCCTGCTTCCTTGTTCACTGGACACCCACTCTAAAGTGATTACGTCTGGGTCACTACCTCCCAAATCTAGGACAGAAACTAATGAGCCCTTGGCCTTTTGACTTTGTTACCTATGAAGGTTTATTTGTGTCATATGTAATTGGCAATAAATACATTGGTGTGATACATTGGTATCACATTGGTGATGATCTCAATCATCTTGATTTTGGCTGAGGAAATATATATACTATAAAACGCTTATTAAAGTAGGTCTTCAATATGCAAGCAGTCAGGCGTGGTTATTGCAATTGTCAAGCAAACTAGAGCCATATTGAACATTCTGAAATAAGCCTTTGATAAGTTAAATGAATACTTTTACCTTAATATTTATGAACATTTGTAAATATTCTGTCTTCCTCCTTCCGTCTCTCTCTTTCTCTTACATAAGCACTCACATGCTCACACAATTTCACTATCTTTATTTGTAAAAGAACGAGTTGAATGTGGTCATATATTCTTTCTATGGTTCAGGTAGATTTTTACAGAGATATTAACATAGAGGATGCTTTATAGTAGAGGAACACCAATGCAAATGTGGTTTGATAGATTTAAATATTGATTAGATATGTAAAATTAGCAAAGATTGTCCCTCACTGTCTTTGATGTGATATCAGTGTGATAGTGAACATACTAAGTTAGAAAAAATACCTATCTGCTTTGACCCTTTTAAATTAATTTCTTAAAAAAAAAATCAGTTCTGTTCTGAATAACTCCATAGATCATTTTCCTGAGGAAGTGATTTCCACATAGTGGCGGCACACTATAGCCAGTGATTATAGAAAAGGAAATAAAGCTACGAGAGTTAACATATTTTTATTTATTATTTAGTAAAGAAATTAAATTACAAGTTATGTTTACTTAAGCATAATATATAGCTACTTTAAAATTTTAAAGTTTTCCATGAGATTTTCCTTGTCATGTGGACTTACCAGTCTTTATGATTCCTTTTTCCAAAAAAAGCCACTGGCATTAGTCTATAAATTACAGGGTGGCTGTACATTAACACCAGAAAATGTTATTGTAATTGCCTGAAACACCATCAACAAATCATTCTAATGTCTACTTTAGCTCAGTTTGAAAAGAATAATATGTGTTGACTACAGAAAATCAAAAGAAACCTCTGCGTTTCCCATCTACATTCTTCATTTTGCCTTAGTTCTAAAATATGGATTAGCTCTTACTGCTTTTTTAAAGGAAAGTAATTACAGTGCATTATGAATCTATAACAAACTCATTTTGCTGAAGTGTTCAAGTACTAATTTATTCAAACGATAGACTAGTCAGAGAAACAATTACTACCTTTTGTCATAAGGTAAATTAATGGTTATCGGTAACTAGGAGCAAACTCATCAGTACTTTTGTGTGACCTGAATCTCTTTTCTTAAAAAGTATCTAGAAATTTATGCACACAGCTTGGCAAAATGCTGTTTGGTTTTGTTTCTGGTAGTAACTCTAATTCCTGAGGGCACATGGTTTCTTGTTTTTACACAAAATTCATAATATTACCACACTGTGTTCAGGTATAGGGAGTGATAAAGTGTTAAGTGACTGTTACTGAGATTATGGTGTCAGAAAAAATGTTTGTATCTTTCTTAGATAGGTAATGATATTGATTATAAAACATAATTTTCAGTGGTGGTCCACTTTTTCCTATCGTTTTTAGGTTGTTATTCTCCTAAAAGCTACTAATCCAGTTAAGGATTTCCAAGAAGACAAATGATTTTATGGATGATATTTAAATTCTTCAAAATGAGAGAGACTGAATGATTTATAATTGATTATTCACTTAAAGTATTTTCTGTTCAATATAATTCTCAATTAGGAATGCAAAGCATTTATCATATTTATAGGTTCTGTCTTAGACTACATGTTCAATAAGAGACTATAGATAAGCATTAATTTGCTAATTTCCAGGCTAAGACTAATTGTTAAGGTTCTGTGTTTACCATAAATGAAAGCAAAATTCAGATTTTGTCAACTAAATATTCAAACCTAAAAGTGGGTTGGGTGGAGAATAATAACTTTGCTTTGAATGGACTGGTTCATTCTGACATATAGTTTCTTTATAGACCATATATTTAAAGTTGATATTTTATGCTTACAGTATTAAAATTGGAAACCACGGAGTAGAATGATTCAATATTCTGATAATTTTGATAGTGTGATACCAGAGAGTTCTCTGTTTCACAGGCAGGATGCCCATTTTAATGACATATTAATGCAAATAATATAATTTGTTTTGCAATAACTTATTAGATTAATTCTTCTGCTTTATCTGCTCATGAGATTATAAAAAATGGTAAAAAACATATTAAAGATGTTCTCTTTTCTAGCCTTTGTTTATAGTTTACTTTGAGTTGCTTCTGTTTATAATTGTCTTAAGAATTCTTGATGCTACTTTTACATTACCAATTAGCATGATCCAAATCTGAATATGTTTTAATGGCAGACAATACTGATTTTTATTGAGAACACAGAGATTAAGAAACAGGTTGATAGGCCTGCTAAGAATGGTTTGTCATTTCTACCACCAAAAAGAATATAAATAGATCTATAGAAATATTGTTTTAGCTGAAATTTTTGTATACAGAAGAAAATCCATAGGTTCATTAGATATTTTAAATGGTTTTATTCTCCAAAAGAAATAAAAACTATAAATTGCTCTTTGCTAAGAAAACCCAAATTCTGATTTTCTGCTGTCACTCCTGAAATTTACTGATTTACTTAATCCCATTTTGTCTGTAGACTGAATGCTCAGGCAGTCTCCATGCTCTGCAGGTTTCAATTAGGATGGCTCTGGATAGGGAAAACTCTAACAAGGCAGAACCTCTTTCTTCTTCCAGAAAACATTCCTTCAATATATATAATCTTGAAATATTAATGGGACCATTCACCTTTCGAACCAGACCACCAAGGGAGGCATTTCATGATCAGGGAAACTAAGACCTATAACTATGAAGTTTGTTTATTCCATTAATAGTCTCTATAGAGAAATATGCTTCCTTCACTTATCCTTTACAGTTTCTGACACTTCAGTTAATTAAGAAAGTAGATGTAACAGGTGCATGAATATAAATTTGTTCTTTGACAATAGTGGATTAATAAGGGCTATCTTTTTCAGAAGGAACAGCAAACGTTTTCAAAAAATCATACTTCAGGAAAAAAAGCAGGGCTATATTCAAATATATGCATATTTTAAATTAATATTTTAATAATCATTTTGATTCTCGATGTGTGAAAACATTAAAAATTAAAATGAGACCATTTTCTCAGCAAGCCCATAACTTGCTGTCTTGGATATATGCAAATCACTGAAGTTGCCAGAGGGTCACTTATGCGATTCTCTCTCAAGTGCAGCACTAAATGTTAGGATTGCTTGTTGATATCTAATCCTCAGTTAACATCATAAGTCAGTGCTTGTCAGATCAGGGAAGCATATTAACTAGAGTTATTGTATTTGAAAACAGTTATGAGTGTTTTTTATTCTGACAGCTTCCCAGAGAGGGGGCTCTGTGATGGGTAGCTGTATGTATATTTCACACCGGTGAGTAGGCTATGCACTGCCAGTCATTGCCGTTAAGGGCAACCTTAGTGAGCACGTCGTAATTCTCTCTGCAGTCCTCCATTCTAATTCTTGTCACAACCAAAGTTATTTACTCCCTTTACCAAGCTAACAGCTGCCAGCCAAGTGCCTTTTTATAGAGTTATACAATTTTAGAAAGGGTAAGGGAGGGCTGTACAGGATATCTTATCTGAATCTTCATTTTCCTGTTGAAGATACTGATGCCTTTTCATTATTGGACACTGACGATGCTTTGGTCCAGAGAAGGTGTCTAACTTGCTTATTTAGAATTATAAAACTGGTTTGTCTTGTTCTAGCATCCTATTCTTTCATTCTCCCTGTTTCTCTGTCTCTCTCTGTCTCGATGCACTGTTACCTACAGAAAAAAAATTGTTTTTCCAGTCTCAATGTACTGTTTTGCAATACATTGCAAACCAATGGAAACACCTACTGTAGAAGTAGTGCAATATTCTATAGTCAGTATATCACAAAATTCATGTATTTTTTACAGATTAAAAAACACAAAGTTAAGAAAGAGGTATCAATTGAAAAGGGTTTTTTGATAGGCTTACTTTACAAAGATTCATAAGAGTAACACAGGACCAATGAAGGCCACAAAATAACGTTCTTTTCTATCAGAATATTGTAAAACTATTATAGCCGAGAATAAGATGAGGCTTTTGGAAAATGTTAACAACAATAAAAAGTAACTTGGGGAAGCCTTTATGTGATGTGAAAAGATGCTATTACTCAATAATTGGGTAAGTCTTTACTCAATAAATATTTAAATAAAAATATTTAAATAAAACAACTGTATGGTTAGCTGATGTCAGAAGGTGAATATACAATTCTTTTTCAATTCTTTGAGAATAATTTTCAAAGGAGAGAGTTCAGGAACACTGAAGGTAGAGTTAGGTGTGGAATCTTTAGGAAAACAATTCCCTCTTCTAAGTGCTTTTCATCTTCCTTGTCTCTGTAGATTATATCACAGAGTGATACCTGAACCTAGGTAAGGACATTTTATTCTGAAATCTTTGAAGTAGCGAAAGCAGAATGGTGTTGCTGTAAAGATGTGCACTTTTGAGTTTTTCACAAAGTACATCCAGCAAACTATAGATTTGTGAACTTGACTGATCCTGGGAAAGACTTCAAAATATATTAGATGGGGTACTTGTGTGTGTGTGTGTGTGTGTGTGTGTTCAAAGAAGCTGCAAGAGGGAGAAGTGATTGTTCAGATCTTGGTAAACTTTGTGGTTAGTCATTGGACTGATCAGTAGGGAAATTCTCTATACCTGGTATATCTGAATTTGAGCTCAGCTTTTAATAGATGCTTACCTTGTGGGTAACATGGAGGGACATGGAAAGAATAATTGATTTGTAACAGGTTAAAGGAGTGTGTTAACTTTCATTACTTTTAAGCATGGTGGAACAATTTTTAACATATTTGTACATTTTCCTTAAATAATAGCACATACACAAAGACAAAGGTTATGTTATTTACACAGAATTAAGAATTTAAAATTTGGAACATGTCTAAAGATTGTTCAACTTGACTACATAAATAGAATGTGGTGTGGGATGAATAGACAAATATTTCTCCTCGCTTTCTGGGACAAGTATTTTATATTTCTAGGAATGAATTTAACAGGGAAGTAAGATTCATCTTCCTAAATTTAGAAATTGGTGTTAATATGCAAAAATATCAGGGATTCTTCTTTTCATGTATCTTAAATTCTTTGAGCTTGAATTTTCCATCTATAAATGAGGAATGTGCCAACTAAAAAATGAAGTCTGAATTACTGTTTTCAGACCCTTAATTTCCCATAGCAACTGTTATACAAGTTTTATGTTAGGCACCTGAAATGGATTATCAGTTCTAAAGTAATGAAGAATAGAGTTGACTAGGTAAATGAAATACAAGCTTTATATAAATCTTATTTTCTGCAAGAGCTGTTCCTTGACCAGTAGGTTTAAATAACAACAAACACTTTTCTTAGAGAACACATTACTACACTTTATCTCTTTGAAAGTGTCATAAGAAGCCCAGAGAAACAAAATACAATCCCTGAAATCCAGATATCAATATCCATATTGAATTTTATTGTAATATACCATCAGCATAATTTACCCATCATTTATGCTTATTAAATCATTTGACTAAGAAATGGGAAGCATTCTTTTTGTTAAAAGATAAATTGAGGCATATGAAAATTTTCAAGAGTTTGAGTATACATTGATGTAGACGGGACAGTGGCCAAACCAAAGGTGGTTAAGAATACACCACTAACAGGAGCTTGGGGAGGGGTTTTTGTAGAGAAGATGCAAAAGCAAAGCAAGGAAATTATTCGATTGGCCATAGCTTAAGCAGTTACCTTCTTCTGGGAAAGCTTCACTGGCTGTCTGTGATTGGTTTTTGTTACATTTCATTTTCTGGGATTTGGATTCCTTGATTCTGACTTTGGTTTTGGTTTGCTGAGCACGTTACTAAGGCATTAGAGCCACCTCAGTCTATTGGTCTCCTTGTTTAATTACTTCAACAATTAAAAACATGTCACATTTTAACTAATTTACGAATGTGTATTATATCCATGTAAACATTTGTATATGAAGGCACAGTCAGCTGTAAGGGAACTTAAATTATTCCCTTCTCTGTTCCATGCCCTCTGCAAAGGGCTATGTTTAAGTCCATGCCAATATCACAAATTGTAATTGGGTCTTAATAGGAAATATATTTCAGTGGTTAAGAACCAGGGCACTGGACAGTATAGCTAATATAGAATTCTAGTAACATCAGGAAGAATCTAGGATGAATAATTTAATCATCTTGGATAATATTTATCCCATGGTTTTATTTTGAGAATTAAATAAGATAATATAGATAAATTGGATGGTACCATATCTGGCACTTAGTAAGCAGCTTTTGTATTAGAGGAAAAATTTATTTGTGAAGAAATAATATTGTATAAGTACAATGTTAGTAATTCAACTTTTTATTAGATGATGGAGTCAAATTATGTTTTAATTTAAAAGATAAAATATACATATGAATCTTGGAGAAGATGAAAACAATCCAGAAAATAAAGGTTATGGAACTTACAACAGACTTTGCTGGAACACACTAATCAAGTATTTTGGATAATTGATACTTTGACTATTTTAGCCATAGAAGGAGTATCTTTTTCAAATATTTAAAGACTGTATATGTGTGTATGTGTATGTGAGAGAGAGGGACAGATAGAGAAAGAAAAAAAAGAGAGAATTTCCTTATTAATGCGAATCTTACTACAAAACCTATCAATACATTTTACCTACCAAAAATATAAATTTTAGTCAATGTCCGAAGGATACATTTCTTAGCTACTACAATCTTTAAAAATATAATCTTCTTGCAGATTTATGCTAGAAGGAGTTGATCTTCCCTGTCAAGGTTGTGGATATCCTGAATAGAAACAAAAGAGCAGGATTTGTAACAGATGGTCCCTATTACTCTGCTGGTGTATTGATATTTTAGTATTAAATTTAGTATTTGTAAACTTCATATGATGATCATAATGAGGAAATGCAAGCCCACTCCATTCTACTGTAGGTGCCCCTTCAATCTCCTGTTAAACGTTGTATTCCTCTAAAACACAGTCAAGGGTGAAATAGTAGAACTACCTTAAGATGAGTGTTTCCTTTTCTGTAAAATGAATGTAGTGATACTTGCCTTATGGATATTAACTGATTTAATGTAAATCAAAGTCAGTATGCAAGACCTGCCTCATAGTAGGTAAAAACTAAATGTTATTGGCAATGAATTAATCAGTGTTTTTGTCATCAGATATACTTTTTTTGAAAACTGAAGTAGGCCTATGTGAAGGAAATAATAATTGGAGCCCTCAACTTCTTTCAGTTTAACAAAGTAACATATATCACATGATGTCAACCATGTTCCCCTCTTTTTTATTTGCCTGTGGAAGCATTGCCTTTTTTCACAACCATTCTCTCTGACCTATCTGGTATACAAGATACATAGAAGATTTATATCAGATATATAGGTTTTAAACCTGCTGAATCCACACTGTGGGAATTTTAATTGTGGTAGCATCACTTACTAGTTGTCTGACTTAGAGCAAGTTAGTTAAACTCTATTTGGCTCAGTTCTTTGCCTAGAAAAGGAGGATAATTCTAATGGTTCTTTACTCCTAGGATGGGCAAGAGGATTAAGTGTAACATGTAAAGGGTTCAGAATAACTCAGATCTTGGTAGATGTTACCGTTTGTTTTCTACAGTATATAGTAAGGTCTCATCATTCTATTTAATGTGTCTGTCTTCTACAGGAGACTGTGAGCTCCCTGATGGTAAGGAAAACACTACATATCTTTCTACATTTTAACACTATCCTAGTGTCAAGCAAATTGCAGAGGATTAATATTTCAGTCATTGTTATACGTAATATTAAAAGCAAGCCCTTGAATTTAGATGCCCTGTTAAATGCTGTTGGATTCTCTTTTCACAAATCCAAACATTAAATCTCAAATTTCTCAAGGGAATTACATGTAATTAATTTTATATTACATACACATTGATTATATGTGAGAAATCATATATATGGTTGCATATATAAATATGTAAATAAAATAATATATATTAATTAGACATAGGTGATTATGTGGGGAATATATATAAATTTTTTTCTCCTAAAACAGCTTTTAAAATAATTCTTTACTTCTTCCCTTGAAACCTTATTAGCACACACCCATCTGATATTGTATAGATTTTTCTTAGCAACTATTTCTGCTTCATGTCTTGGTTTAGATTTTCTTTCCAGCACTCAGAGGTGCTTGTAGCTCATTTCTCAGTTGCATGTCTGCATTGACACTGCAGTTGAGGGAAACTTTATTCTTACTGATTTTTTTTTTCAGTTTGATTAGAGGTAATGTCTATGAGGGCATAAGCAAAGATACTAAACTCTAGTTATGCTGTTTTGCAAAGAAGAAAATATGAGGGAAAACTACAAGCAAAAACCAAATAATAATAACATCTAAGAAAAATTAATACTTACTTTGTCAGAATGAGAACGTTTTCTCTAAATGGTATTTATTTAATGATTTAATGGTATTCTTCTTCCTAATTTATGAATCAGCTTTATTTTATTAAACTAATCTAGAAAAGAGTAAAGTTATCATATGCTGCTAGCACATATTACAACTGCCTAAATACCATTTGAAGAAAAAGAATGTGGCTAAGTTTATACAGCCACTTTATGAGACAGAACCCTTTCTCAGAAAGGCATTTGTGATATCACTTGGTTTGTGTAAGCTAGAGAACCTATGCCATTAATAATTAAATAGTTCAGTTGGGTTTGCTTTAAATGATAATGATTATAGTGTTAAAATGCATTAATTTTTGCTGGGGTATTTAAGACAATGCTTGTAATTCTTCAGTGATTTCTTTGATAGGATTAAGTGAAATTTGGTTAACTCCTTTTTTTTTTTGAAGTAACAACTGTTTGAAAAATAGAAAAATATGCTTGAAAACAAAACTAATTTTGCTAATGGGTTGCCATTTGATCCTAAGTATTCATTAACCAGGAGGTGGTTAATGAGCAGATGTTTAATGAGCAATGAAAATGAATAGACAGGTTTTTATGCTTGTTTATTTCATACTGACTGAGGTATAGATATGGTTGATGAAAGAAAAAACAAAAGTATCTAATTTGATGGGACTTAATGGAAATATAATAATAGAATTGATATGGTGAGGAAACTTGCATTAAAATTTTAGAAACAAATATTAATAAAATTTTAAAATCAGTGATACACAAATAGCAGCAATAATTATTGAAACAAGTGTCATCAACTCATATTTAATAGATTAAGCAATTTTTTTAATCCTCTTTTGTATCTCATTACCTTGCTAATAGCTGTTTTACTGCTTATTTACTGGGTTAGGAAATTCTGTGGCTTTTTGTTTGTTTTGGTTTACAAATTCCATACATTCATGGATTCTCCCATCTTGGGTTCAGTTTTACTGACATAAGTCTTATACGTGATGTATCTCTCATAAAATAATCACATAGAACTAAAAAAGTGTTAGACAATTTATATACATCTTTAATAGTAAAACCTTTGGGAAAATATTTTAAATGAGTTTGTATTATATGAAGAGGAGAAATGGCAATTTTCAAATGCCTTTTCCATTTGAAAATACTATTTCTTCACTTTCTTCTTTTTGGCCTATTGTTTAAAAATAATTTTCATATACAGTTTTCTTAAATTTTGACCTCCTAAGTGAAAATTTTCAAAGAAGCAAGTTGTTTGTCCTCTACCTTAATAAAATTCTTTACTGTTCCATTTGTGCAAATATTTTCCTTGTATGGCTCTTAAGCATTACATTTTAAAAATTATGTGTTTTAATTATACTTCATTTCTTTGCAACTCTCACCAAAGTAAAAATCACAGCTTTTCTTTTAATTTTATCTCATGTCTGCTTGTGAAATCAAATTATTTTACTTTAAACCCTCCCCACCACTTCTAAATATGGAACACATTTTGGGAGTAATGGAATTGAATTAATCATAATTTATTCCTTAATTTATCTCTGTAGTCATTGATGAAATTGTACAGTATTATGTTTATATTTTGTTTCCTTTATTTTTTATTTATATGCTGTTGCAACTAAACTGTACAGATTAAATACCCTATAGTGATCAAATTGGATGTAATTTTTCATGTCCATAAAATACTACTACATTAGGCTTCTAATTACATGTTTGATTCTTTTTAATGGATTCCTAATTCATGGAAAAACCCTTCTGAATTGCCTAATAAGAAGAGTATGAGAACTGGAATCAGCCACTGACTGTCATAGCCAGTTCTTTCTCTGCAGATTACCATAAGGAGGTTATATGCTAAAGTCTTCATTTAGTATTGTTAATATTACATAAGGTTAGCATATACATGGATTTTTGAAAATGTACATAGTATGCAAGCAGAGGTAGTATCATTGGGGTAGGAACATTTGAAGACAACCTGATTCATTACCCTAGAATATTAGATACACACTAATCCTACACTCTGTCTTAGATAAAGTGACCAATCAAATGACTACTCACATTGACTAACTAGAACTTGCAAAATTTGGACGTTTATCTGATTCACATTAAGTACGGTAATATGCAAAAATGTTTTTATCCTTCATGAATCCATTTTAATATGATCTACTCCTTAATTTGTGTTTCACAAACTCTCCCAATTTATAACAGAGATAAAAAAAGTGAAAGGTGTAAATTTCCTTAAGGATACACTGAAGAAATAAGCATTTTAGAATTCACTTCTTTATATCAAAACCTGCTTTTAAGTGGAGTTAAGTCTGAGATTATGTGCCACTCATATGACATTGTTTTTCTACTTGAGGGGGTGGGGACATTATGAGTTTTAAAAGAACTCTAGTGTCTCAATACCACAATTTTGGCCAAAATAAAGAAGATGCATTGATTCATATTGCTTGCTGTTTTCTACATTAACCCCTTTGGGTTCCTTATTTCTTCCCAGTTCTATGTTATGCCAACTCCACTTAGTATTATTCCTCAACTTTGGATGTGTAACGTTTTTGTTTGTCCTATTAGAATGAAAACCATCAAAGTCAGAGACTGTGTCTTATTCATTTTTGGATTCCCCACAGGTCCTGTCACTAGTCTAGCAAAGGTCCTAAAGTTTTTGTATTGGGGGTATTACCTTCTTGGTGCCTTACTCTCTTGAGCTGAGAAATGAAAATGAATTCAGTGCCTAAATCCCTTTGTGACTGTTAGAGTTAAATGAGTTAATGCCTGTGGTGCTTGGCACTTGTACGCATTAAGAGTGTAAGCTATTGTTAGTTAACATTAGCATTCTTGAGGTTGTAGGAAACTTGATAGCAGTACAAGACATTAATAACTTCATTATGGAAATTGTTAAATATTTGTTTGGTAACAGTTTGACAATCTTCATTTCTTTTCAGGAAGATACGTTAAATTTGCCTCTCTTCAGACCATGGAGTCTGGGTCCAGGGTTACTTGGTGTCCATTGTGATGTATGGTTCAGATGAAAGAGGTGTCTGTCCAGGCTGCAGGGAGTGGCTGTCAATAGCACATTTCAGTCTCTTTAGGATTTGCTTCAGCTCTGGATGGTCTCATGCCTACGGTCACACTTTTTCCCAGGGCTTATCCACAGCCAATGGCCGGTAGAGGTAGGTTATCAAGGCCTGGCCCTCAGTGTACATCTCAGAAAAATTCTAAAGCAGCCTTCCAACTCCTGAGCTCCCCATGGATTGGCTGAGACTGTCTCTGGATCTCTTGCAGTTTGACTTCTCTGTCTCCCCAATCCTGCATCTATCTCTCCCTTTTCATAGGTGGTGGGATCCCAAGGGCACTACTTAATAAATATCCTACATGCTAAACTACCTCTGAGGCTGTTTCCAGGAAACCCAGCCTGAGAGACTCACATACCACTGTAGCTTTTCACATAGTTGATGTTTGATAAATGGATATCAAATTGAGCTGAAGAACGAAATATAAATAACTCCATTTCAGAATCCAAATTATTTGCAACTCAGGTTTCCTAGGCTGTGTTAGGCTGGGGATAAATTTAGTCATAATAGGTGTTTTGGCTCAACGTTGTAGCTTTGGCATAGAGGCAAATACTGTTGTGTGAAAGAACAGGCAGAATGTTTCTGTAATTTTGTAACATTTGCTATTTCACAACTTCTGTTTCTCCCTTTTCTTCTTCCAAGTCAACTTTATGGATTCTCACAAAAGTGTGAGAATAACCTTATCTCCCTTACTGGAAGACGCTTACTCACTAAAGTCTTGTTTTGCTGCTTTCCGTGGCTAAGGTCTCTGATGTGGCTAAGGTCTCTGATGTAACAGAAACAGCGGCTCAACTAATCAGCTTCAAAGTAGTTGATTTCTCCACCACTGTTATTGTTGATTTCAAGCTAGATTCTCCAATTGAAGGAGAGACTATTTTAACCATGATCTCAGTAAACTCTGTAACATATGTTATTTTGTTTGTGTGTTCTGTTGTGAAGACATTGAGAACTAGTTGTTTTAATTCTATAGAATTAACAAAATTGTATTAATAGGCTTTATTTAGAGTTTAAAAATTTGCTTCTGAGTACTTACATGATGGCTATACATTTAAATGTTGAAAGGGAAAATTCGTTTTTAATTTAAAAGTTGGAGGTGGGCATCAGAGTACGGTTGATAACTTTTAATCCTACTTTCTTATTTTCTTTATTTCCAATAATATATTATTTTGAAAATTTCCATATCCATTCTTACATGAATATGGTATGTTGTTTTGTACTTATTTATATTAAAAATAGTTGTTTTTATTATAAATTCCGATGAAACTCATCTGTGAAGCATATGGACCAGATGCCATTTTAATAGTTGACTTTTATTAATTTTAATTTCTTTTTATGTATTTTTACCTATTTAGGATTTCTGAATTCTGGAGGTCAACATTGTAGACTATATTTTATTTTAAAAAATCTATTGTTTTCTCTAGATTTAATTTTTTCTATTTATTTGAATGTTACATTAGTTTATAAAAATTACTAATTTCCATATACATACTTATGTTCCCTTATATCATTCCTATGCTGTACATTTTTCTCTGTTTCCTTTTTTCACAAATATATTATTTTTAAAAACCTAGCTTTTATTATTTAAAAATTTTAATTGAAGTATAGTTGATTTACAGTATTATACAAGTTTCAGGTATATGACATAGTGATTCAATATTTTTATAGATTATACACCATTTAAAGGTATTGTAAAGTAATGGTTATATTTATCCCCTTTCTATCTTTTTGTGCTTTTGTTTTCTGTTTCATTAACTTAATATTTTTCATATTGCTCTCCTAAATTTATTTTGTTTCTCACTTTCTTCTTCTTATACATTTACGCATGTATGTGTGTGTATGTATATATATATATAATGTATATGTTCCTTTTTAATTATAAAACTTTTACTATTTTGAAAATTCCTCTGAGTACAACTGTATCGATTCCTATGGGTTTGAACAATTCCTTTTTTTTTTTTTTTTTTTTTGTTACACGGACCTCTCACCGTTGTGGCCTCTCCCGTTGCGGAGCACAGGCTCCGGACGTGCAGGCTCAGTGGCCATGGCTCACAGGCCTAGCCGCTCTCCGTGGCATGTGGGATCCTCCCAGACCGGGGCACGAACCCGTGTCCCCTGCATCGGCAGGTGGACTCTCAACCAGTGCGCCACCAGGGAAGCCCTGAACTATTCCTTTTTTTAACCTCTGCATTTTTGTATAATTTGAAATCTTAGTACTTATTTCTATGTAGGTTTAAAAGATGATTCCTAGAAACAAAAATTACTCAGCCCAACCCAACATCTAGAATGAAACGATATTTTAAGTGGTTTGACTGAAGAATTAGAGACTCTAATTTTGATCAAATAAGCACTATAAACCACAGATAATTTCTACCTGGACAAATGTCAGTGCAGAACATTTTTTATCATTTTGTTCTATTGCATAACGAATTACAAATATTTTTGATAATATTACATATTAGGCATCTAGGCATAAATATAAATTCATTGTTGAATGTATTTTGGTCAACATTGCCATGCTGTACAAGATGATTTGGTTTTTAAAATGTACTTTAATGTTTTCATTTTAATTTGAAAATCTTACTACTAATTTATTCCTCTGGTCTAACTGTGTAGATTAAAATGTTAAGGTTATAACTTTGATTCAATACATGAAGATATACTACTCATATACTAGCTCATGGTGGTTATAACAAGATTTAGAGGCATGATTTTTAATCAAATCTATTAAGATATACTGCCAAAGAGTAATCACCTAAATATTAGTATTACACACATACATATAGAAAAAATATATGTTGCAGTTCTACCTGCAAGTATGTGCATACGTAGAAATAAATACCTAATAAATACCAATTCTCAGTTTCAAAATATGAGGTTAGTTTATAACTAATGACACTATGGTAGTCATTTAAAAAGCAAATAAATTCGTTCCAAAAGAAGTCACATTAGGCTCACTCTAAATTGTTAGGAGAGAAAATGAGTTGAAATTTTGGCTTACCATATATATATATATATATATATATATATATATATATATATATATATATATATATTGTTTTTTTTTTTCCCGGTATGCGGCCCTCTCACCGTTGTGGCCTCTTCTGTTGCGGAGCACAGGCTCCGGACTCGCAGGCTTAGTGGCCATGGCTCACGGGCCCAGCCGCTCCGTGGCATGTGGGATCCTCCTGGACCAGGGCATGAACCCGTGTCCCCTGCATTGGCAAGCAGACTCTCAACAACTGCGCCACCAGGGAAGCCCCCTGGCTTACTATATTTTTGTAAAAAATTAATACAAATTGTCCTGTTAAATTTGGATTCTGAACATTTGCCCTGTAGAGGACTGTGAGTGTGAGAAAAACATGACAAAACCTGAGAAGTGTACTACTTACTTGAAACTAACTTTAACTTTTTAAGGTACATCTCTGGTAGCCCTCAGGAAATAATCCATGGTATTGTTTCTGCCTCATAAATCTTTATAGTTAAACACTTTCTTAGAATGAAATTTCTTAAATGTGGAAATGAAGGAGTTATTGCTTCAGCTCCTAAGTTGGGACCATTTTCTTTTATTTTGAGGTTGACAGGAAAAATGTGTATCACAAATACCTTAACAGAAAATGAAGCATAATGCTATTATCTACTGGAATGAAATACATGTATGGTATTTCTTTATCTGACATCTCTTAATTTTTGGACAACCAGACTTGTTAAGTATTAGTATATACTCGATATTGCTGGATAAACTGAGAAAGGAGATTAAAACATAGAAGCTGCTACAGTCAGTTAAATGATCTCCAAAACACTTAAACATTGGTGATGTGATCATCCTGTGAAACCTTTCGAATAATTTGTGTGTGTGTATGTGTGTGTGTGTGTGTTTGTGACAGACAGAGAGAGAGAGAGAGATTATGCCCACTGAACTACTTTGAAGGATAGTTTAAAAATAACTTTATCATCTCTCTTGATCCAGCAAGATAGTATCCAGTAAGTCATAAACAGGAAACCACATTGATGATTTCCTTTGCTAAAAATAATGATAGTTTTAATGTATTAATAAGGTAATTTTTAGGTAGAGGATAATGATGGGGAATCTGAATTACTTTGAGAGCAGTCCTATTTGAGCACTGTCTTAGTCTGTGCTCATTAATTTGAGGTGTGATGAACTCTCAGTAGCACAAAGAGTTCCTTAGTAATATATAAGTACAAAAGCATGTCGCATCTCAAAACAAAATGGAAAGCACTAGGGGAAGTGCTGGTAGAGGTTAATGGTTAGGAAAAGGCCCAGGAGCACCACACGTGGGTTTAGACTAATAACCTCATCATTCTGTAGCTGTTATTTACACTTCCTCAGCTTTAATTTCTTCATGTGTAAAATCGTAACAATAATGGGGACTAATTCACAGACTTGATGTAAGAATTGAAAGAGAAAATCCATGAGAATAAAATGCCTGGTACCTCCCAGGCTCAGTAATTATTAGCTCGTATCACCAGTGTTATTACACTTACACATCTGTAAATGTATAGTATACATTTCTATGGGACTAGAAATCCATTCAAATGAATAAAAGATAAAATAGTTCACCTGTTCTTAAAGTACCCCATTTTAACAATAGCTTGATATCCAATAAACTGTTTTCTCTCTGGGGATAGAAATTCTGGCTTAAGCATTTTTATTTGCACTGAATCAACCACTGTCTATACGAATAGTAAAAAATAATTAGAGAACAAAAGCCAGGGGGTATTTATATATTAGAAGTGATACAGAGTATTGACAGGATTCATTTTAAGATCTAAACATGGAGTCAGATTGTCATATTTATTCATGAAACTTTTCAGTAGTATACACCTTGATTAACAACCTGTGTTGAATTTAATTTTGAGCAAAAGTAGTAAGAACATTGTGGAATTCCAATTGAAATTCATGAGGAATTCTATTTTATTTGACTTTTTCTTTTTTTTCCTATGGCATAATTTTATTTTATATATTTAGGATTATGTTTCCCATTCTTCTAGCTCATTCATCAAATTGAAAAATTCTTCAAGTGACATTCTAAAATAAATGGATAATTGTCAGCGGAGGGCCAAGTGACAAAGAGATGTGTTGTTTTAATCACAAAGACCTTTTGTTACTTCTCCTAAAGAAAAAAAAAAAACTTATCTAAAACGCAAGGAAGGGTCAGTTCGGTTCAAGGTTACTTAACTCACTGAATTGCTGCTGCTACTGAAAGTTGGAGTGTAGTTTTGATTTAAATGTTTTAAAATTGAGAATAAACAGAGATAGATAAGGATATCATGATGAAAAGGTCAAGGGGAACCTGAAGATTTGGGAAAGATACCCTTCAATAGCTAGAGTTGGAAGCATGTAATAGGAAAGAAACAAAACCCTTGACTCTGTACTTCTTCTTTTTCTCCCATCTATTTTTTGGGCACTATATTACCTCTTTAATAACATATTGGAATGAATATTTTTGTTTTATTATACATAATCCTACTCCTTTGTAAAATACCCTTTTAAGGAAAACAACCTCAAAGAGCAAAACTTATAATATTAAAATTAAAATAAACTTATGATATTGAAAGAAAGATCCAAGTGTCTAAATCCAGATTTAAAAGCACACTTCTAGAAGGAGCTAAAATGCTTTCTTTATAACCACTGCATATTTCACCTTTTAAATATTGATGAAAATATTATAAAGAACTCACAGCAGCAGTTACTATGAATTTTGAAAGATTGCTGGGAAGGAGAGAGAGTGATTGCAACAAGTACAGTGAAACTATTGAGATGTAATAAAGAGATGCAATTATTTGTCAATGAGTGAACCAGTTATACATTCTGCTTTCACAGCTTGAAATTATTTAACCATATTAGGCA
Organism: Hyperoodon ampullatus; assembly: GCF_949752795.1. Classification (NCBI taxonomy): domain Eukaryota; kingdom Metazoa; phylum Chordata; class Mammalia; order Artiodactyla; family Ziphiidae; genus Hyperoodon; species Hyperoodon ampullatus. The sequence goes on from NC_136918.1 coordinate 123,545,031, forward strand.
ATTCCTTTTTTAAGACATCATGTATATAACCCTATTATTCTCAAGGTTTCCAGACTTCAGAGGCGTAACCCCTACTTATATTGCCCAATGTCTGAAGACTTACATTCTACAAGTGTAAGTGATCCCCATCAGGTCAAACTTCTTACACATTCTACAAATCCATCCTGTTCTTGACTGTGGCTTGTTATCTCTCACTTGGTCTTTCTCATAATTTCTCCCCAATCATAACTGGTCTTCCTGGGAACTTCTCCATGTAATTGACACTCTTACATTTAACCAAAGCATTTTTAAAATTGTCATTTTAAAAAGACTCTTTCTAAGGGTTGAAGATAAAATAATGCAGTGTCAACATTCATTATCCAGAAGTGGCTATCAGTTGCCTCTACTCTTAGAGACCTCAGGCCTCTCACTTTCCCTGGGAGTCCTTTAACAGCCATTTCTTTCCTCAGACCCTTACCTTCTTTATTGGATACCCCTTAGATGTTAGCCTTACCTACCCAAGACCAGAAATTCCAACTCCTCTCTTCTTCAGAATTCAGCCACCGGGAAGAAAAGAACATGATATTCCTGCAAAAAATGGCCTGCTCCTAATCAAAACGAGTTCTATGTAATTGGATGTAATGCTTAATACTTCATCAAGAACCATCTGTACCAGTGATCAGTAATGACCAGGAATTCTGGTGGATTGATTACATATGCTTAACAAAATGATTGTACAAAAGTGGCTCCCAAATATCTTCCTCAAGAAAAAAAAAATAGCTTTTAGACTAGGAACCAAAGGAAAAATAAAAATTAAAAAAATAATTAAAAAAAAGCAAAGTCTAAATAGCAGGGGTCTTTCCACTTAGAGAAGTTTTTCAAAAATACTGGGACCCAGTTGCTGAGTGTGTGTGTGTGTGTGTGTGTGTGTGTGTGTGTGTGTGTGTTGTGTGATGTTATTTCATTGTACTCATGGATACCTAAGAACAGTTTTCACATTTATTACGTTGGGATCACCTTAGATACACATCTACTTTGTAATAAATCAACCGATGTTTTATCATCAATTTATATTAAAGACATCACCAAACATTTGTTGATACAGTCAAAGAAGAATAAAAAGAACACACAGTGAATTGCTGAAGAGTCAGAAGTTGTTATGTCAAAGATAAAATTTACATGGATTTTGAAATACTTTTGTTCTGTCAGTTATACATTCAGATATTTGTGGAAATAGCCTTACGTTTAAAATTCACACAGAATTTTTTTTCGTTTCACTCATTCAATGACCCATTAGGTCATGTTTGTCCATCTATCTAGACAAAGGAAAAATGAGTTTTTTTTACTGCAAACAACCACTTGTCTCCACATTCATTTGCATTGCACTGTTTTCAGACTTTCTAGTGCCCTGTTTGAAAGATCATCCATGGTCATCAGTTTCCAATAGTTGCTTAAAATATGATACTCAAAACTGAGTTTAATATTTGTGGGTGAGAGTATCTCTCTCTCTTCCTGTGGCATGGACATTAATGCTTTTAAAGCAACTTTAGTTTTCATTAGCTATTTCATCTACTGCGTCACATGTTTGATTTTTTTATGCTTGAAATGAAGTTCCCTTTATCTTATGTATATTGTGTTTTTATATTTTTTTAAATCTAATGCATATTATTTGAAATATAAGAGAAATATAGATGAAGGTAGGGAAAGTGCCAGATTTAAGCCAGGGAAACTAAAGTTTGAAGCTAAATAAGTCAGAGATTTGGGGACATTAATGAGACACTGTATTGGAAGAAGATAGTGTGGGCAGAGAGGGTGTTTCTGAATTTCAGAGGATGTGACTTTGGTTAGTTTAATTTAAAACCAAAATGGGATATCACTTCACACCTGTCAAGATGGCTATTTTTTTAAGACAATAATTGTTGCCAAGGATGTGCAGAAATTGGAAGCCTTGTACACTGTTGATGGGGATGAAAAACTGTGCAGCTACTATGGGAAACAATATGGAGGTTGCTCAAAAAATTAATCATGAAACCACCATATGATCCAGCAATCTCTCTTCTGGGTATTTATCCCAAAGACTTTTTATTAGGGTCTCAAAGAAATATTAGCATTCAATATTCATTGTAGTGCTATTCCCAAGATATGGAAACGGCCTAAATGCCATCTACAGATGAATGGATAAAGAAACTGTGATATGTACATACAGTGGAATATTATTCACCATTAAAAAAGAAGCAAATTCTGCAATATGTGACAACACAGATGAACTTTGAGGACTTTATGCTAAATGAAATAAGCCAGTCATACAAAGACAAATACCGTGTGACTCCACTTATGTGAGGTGTCTAAAATAGCCAAATACTTAGAATCAAAAAAAAAAAAAAAAGGAATGGTGGCTCCAGAAGCTGGGGGTGTGGAAGGACATGGGGAGTTACTAATCAAGGACCATAAGGTTTTAGTTCAGCCTGATGAGTTAAGTTCTAGAGATCTGCTGTACAACACTGTACCTATAGTAAACAATACTGTATTGCAGACTTAAACATTTATTAAGAGGGTAGATCTCATGTTAAATGTTCTTAAATAGATAAAACAAAAATTTTAAAAAGCTTATTTGCAATGAAATTAATATTTCATTTTAGACTTTGAGTGTAAGTTGTATATGACAAGTGTTTGATAAATCGGAACAATGTCTAAATGATCACACTATTTTTGGGACCATGTTAACCTAAGACCCTTTTTATATTTAGAATACAAAAGCCTGTTGTGTGTATTAAAGTAGTCTTTATCTTTTAGATAGCATTTCTCTTACAAGCCACATTTTATTGACAAGTTAAAATGTTTTTGCACAGTATCTTCTTTGATTTTACATTAATACACATTCTCAATCTCTAAAATAGTGGTTTTCAATGGGGATGTTTTTCCCCCAGAAGATGTTTGGCAGTGTCTGGAAATATTTTTGGTTTTCAGCTGTGCATGAGTGTTGGGGTGCTGCTAGTATCTAGTGGGTAGAAACGAAGGAAGCTGCTAACCTTCCTACATGCACAGCAACAACACCATCAACAAAGAATTATCCAGTGCAAACTGACAACAGACTCACAGAGTTAGAGAACAAATTTACGATTAGCAGGGGGGGAAGGATGAGGGGAGTGATAGATTAGGAGTTTGGGATTGACATGTACACACTGCTATATTTAAAACAGATAACCAACAAGGACCTACTGTATAGCACAGAAAACTCTATTCAATATTCTGTGGTAACCTAAATGGGAAAAGAATAGATACATGCATATGTATAACTGAAACACCTGGCTGTACACCTGAAACTAGCACAACATTATTAATCAGCTAAACTCCAATATAAAAAACAAACAAACAAAAAACTGTCAATAGGGTCAAAGTTGAGAGATTCTGCTCTGGAAGTTAAAAGATCATAATGTCTGAGCAATTATTTTTATCAATATGTTTGTTCAGATATGAAAATGCCCAATTTTATGGATTCTGCATAATTGTAATTAATTATGTGAAATATGCCATTCACATGTCTGAATTAATCTGATTATAGGGTGAGGGTTGTGTTTGTACATGCTTGACATATATTTGTAAATGAGTGACTATTGTGTATATGCTAATAGCAGTTTATTTATTCCACTGCTATGAAATTTAATATAATTTCTTAAAATAGTGACATTTTGATACATTTCAACTTACCACATTACTGAAAAACAATAAAATGATCATACCATCAGTGAAAATAATCAACAATTGTCAAACCATTTTAATATCCATTCTAGCATTCAAGGATATGTAAATGTATTGTTATAAATGCATAATCATATCTGTGTATGCATATCTCTATTTTCTTAGTGTAAATCCTCTAGATTTTGGAACATTTTCTTTAAAAAATTATTTTATTTGGAGCAAAAAATGTCAGTTCATATATGTTGAATTGTTTGTCCTTTTTAATTTTCTATACAGATATTTTAAATATATTCTTAAGCAGACAATTTTAAGCATTGAAAGATTATCAGAAAACAAGAATTTTAAGGCATATAAGAACATTAATAATATTAAATACCAATTAAAATTGTCTGTCATGACAAGGTATAAATCTATCACACAGTATTAAGCAATGGTAGAAAATGATAAAATTGGGATACTGAAATATGTCTCTTTTTCAATAATCATAGCTTAATTGGGGGAAAAGTAGCGTATATATATGTACATATGTGTATGTATACGTGTGTATGTATATATATATATATATATATATATATATATATATATATATATATATACACACGTATATACATATATATTCTTATTGGGAAGGGTAAGAAGGTTTTTTGCCTGTTTTCTGACATATTTTAATGTGACAAACTGGAGCATTAGAGCAAGTAGAGAGGAAGAAGTGGGAGCTATAAAATGAATAGGAACTGAAGGAGAATGCCCATGATTGGAAGGCAAGTTATCCAGGGCCCAAATAAAGAGATTTTCTTATGTGTGCAATATACATGCAACTAGAAGTGCTGGGGGAACGGTAAGAATCCAAGTGAAGATGGGCCCCAAATTAAGTTTGTATGTATGGGATCTTGTCAGCTGACATTTTTCTCTTCTCTCTAAGGTAAAAAGATGATGAATGGAAAGGGGGTAAGAATAGTATCAGGTTCGAAAAGATGTGAAGATTCAGAGTAGCTATTCAGAGCAAAGAAACCAGCTGTAGACATTAGCTAGAAGGCTGAAGAGTTCTCCTGAATGGCACCAATCTACATAATCTGAAGGCACTTTGATATTTCTATTCTAAAAGAGAGTTAAAGGCCATATTAAATATTAAACAGTCTCTTTCAAAGTATTCTCGAAAGTATAGTCTAGATGTTTCAAGTTATTGCTGAGGCTTGAGTTAATTATTAGTTGGCTGCTTTTAACAACCACAGTTACAGATACTGAACACATTATTTTTTCTATTGTAAGGTGTGATTTTATTTATTCCTGTTTTAAAGATAAAGAACAAGACCATTTAGATTTAGATGTATTTTATACTACTAACCTGGATAAGCATTCATGATCCCTTTCTTACCTGAACTGAAGGAGAGAGAGCTTTCTACATTTAAAAAATGAAACTCTCAATAGATAATCTGAATGGAAACATTTAATTAATTCATTCAGTGATGAGTTGGAGTTTAGACAGATGTGACTGCTTATCCTTGAATCACAAATCTATGTTTTGTAACCCATTTATTTTGAAATATGTACTAGGGCAAAATAATAGAAATTATATAGTTATTGGGATTCACTAGATGTTTAAAATATAAATTTGGTTGGACATGTGGTTATCCCTTAAAGGTCGCCTATTTACAGGGTCTGGACTGCTATTATTGAATTACGTTAATTAATCTATTAAATATTCATGAGGAATTTTAAAAATAATCATTATTTAAAGTGTTCTGATGTTATATTTCTATCATATCACAGAAATATAACTAGTACTTTAGTGTGAAGATGGTATACATTCTGTATTCTATATTGGAGAGCAGGCACAATAGAGAGGATAGGGTGGAACCAACTTTACAAAATACAGCTTGTCTAGGCACCTTTAATCCAGATAACAGTCCCGCTCTCCTCACTTAAATGATAAAGTGAAGTATCACACATATGCTTACTTGGGCCTCAGAAGTGGTCACATGTAAAGTTACAGCATTTAATTTGGAGGAAGAAGAGTTTTAAGTGAGGAATCTGTCTTGAAGGAGAGAGAGTTTTTCTTTTATTTTTTAGCTATCTGTACAGATAAGTGTCAGCAAAGATGAAGGAAAGTAGTTGGAGAGACATAAAATTACTTCCATCTGCAAAAGAGCTGAATAATGGCGGCATCTCAAAGTATTTTATTTTATTTTTTTTGTTATTTTTTCCTACATGTACAGAAATGGTCAGGTCCATCCATAACATCATTTTCATAAACATATATTTTAACCACAGTAATGAAATTATAAAAAAGAACATTTGAATGGTAAATCACAACTTAAACACACTTTCATTATCCCACTACAGTATACACCCCACAAAGAGTCAGCATCTACTAAGTACCATGTCTTAGGCAGTTGGAAATAGCATGCCTGTCCTTTCAGGATTCAAAAACTAGAGAGGAAGCAAAGGGAGACGAGTAAATACCTAAATGAGTAGAACATTGTGATGAGTAGGAGCAGAGATTATATTATTCTTATTTTATTTATGAGGCAACTGAGACTCAGAGAGAGAAATTAGCTCTACCTAGGTAGTTAGGTTAGTAAAAAGTAGAGCTGGAATTCAAAACTGTTTCCTTTCTGGTTCCACAGCCAGTACCCTTTTAAAGCTTTCATAGTAATTAAATATATTTATGTTACCTTTACCCAGTAAAGTGACATTTATTTTTATGAGTATTAAACAGGTCTACCAATTGAGAAAATTTTTTTTCCAAAATTCTTTGACAATGATCTGGTTTACCTTTGTGTAATATTAACTTACAATATCTATAAAATTTGTTGTTAATTAATTTATTTGGAACATTTTCTTGGTTATTTGTTCTGCACATTCCGATTGATAGCCTATCCCAACACTACTATAGATTGATTTGTATCTCTGCAAATTTCATGTATTGAAGTCCTAACCACCAGTGCCTCAGGTGTGACCTGATGTGGAGATAAGGTGTTTACAGAGATGATCAGGTTAAAATGAGGTCATTAGGATGGGTCCCAATCCCATATGAATGGTGTCCTTATAAAAAGGGGAAATTTAGAGACAGACTAGCATACAAGGAGAAAGCCATGTGAAGATGAAGACTGAGGTCGGGGGAAGTAGCGGAAGCCAAGGAGTGCCTTGGTTTGGATATAGGTATGGGATATTTGCCCAAATAATTATGTTTTTGTATCAGCCAGGAATAAAGCAAAATTAAAGAACATATAGAAAGATAATAACAGGGGTGTGGACCTCCAGGAAGTGATATGTTACCTGAGACCTGAAGGATGCTAGGAGATTCCTGGCAAAGAATTTGGGGGAACAAAAGTCTCAGTAGAAGGAATAGTACTGATGAAGTCCCTGAGTTGTGAAATTTCAGTACCTGCTAGAAATAAAATAAAGACAGTGGGGCTACAGCGTAGTGAATGTGGAGACTATGAGGCTGGAGATCCAGACAGGGATAAGACTATACCAGCCCCTGAAGGACATGTTAAGAATTGTGACATTAATCCAAGTACATAACTTTAATCAGCCTTGAATTCTCAGTCTAAGTGTCAGTGTAATAAAAGGAGATCCAGTCCAGCTGTCTTGAAGAACAATGTTAATCTTTATGCTGGGTATTCTGAGAAGATGTGCCTAGGACTTTTATGGAATGTGCTATGCAGAAAGCTTCTTAGATATCTTTTCTCAAAACTTTCTCAATCACAGCACTCATTAAAAAGTGCACTTATTTCCTTCTATTAATATATTGATGGAGCCCCCTGCCCCATTATGGTTTCTTGTCATTTATTTCCTTTTCCTCCACCAGAAATACCCTGCCACCCACACACAAGTGGTCACCAGCTATGCTAGTCATTCTAGGAATTACTATAGTTTCTGAACCCTCTGAGATGTGTAGTTTTTCTGTCACTTTGATTGCTTGTTTACTAGAAATTCATACCAACAGTTTCTGGTACTAAAAATCATGCATCATGTTCCTGAGAAATATTATTAATCTCAGGTCTCCAGACATGGTTTTTAACCTATTGGAATTTTGTATAGTGGTGGGACTCTTACTGTATTTTCCCATATGTTAACCTAGACATCATATCAGATAAGAACTTGGTCAGTGGAATACTTGATTTCTCTACCGTCACCTCTTTTCTAAGGTCGAGTCTCACTTCCAAATAATAGAAAATTATAGAAATTATAGCCCAACAGTACTTCTTTTCCTTGAGTTCTGTTTAGTGGAAATATTAGCTTGAAAACCTCAAGTCGTATGGGCCTGTTTTTTTTTTTTTTTCATTTTAATTAAATGAACCCCAGGCTTAAAGAACTCAAGCTTTGCTGTTTCTATTTATATCTGATCTGTGGATCACAAAATCCCACTAAAACAACAACCACCAAAACAACAAATACTTTAAACAACGTCTACAAGTCAAAACATAATAAATTATAAGCATGATGGCATTGCATGAACACTTTAAATTATCTTCATTTTTGAATAGTTGACCCTGCTTTACAGTGTTCCTACTCATGTAAATACCCTTTGTTATTAAAAATGATGGCTTGAAAGGTTATTCCTGTAATCAATATACAGCAGAGTTTCCAGATTCCCAAATCATCGAGGATGGCTATTACTAGGCAATTCAATATTCATACTTTAAAATCTGTTGCGTTCTAATTATTGTTCAGAGTCACGAAAGTGCATGGTTATTTTAATGGGAATGTGTATGTAGACTAATATATTTATTCTTAGCCATTCCCAAAGTGATTTATAGATAAAAGTTATATGATGGTAAATTTGAGCAAATTAGACAAAGGAGTGTTCTATTTCATTTCAAAGATAATTTTAATTCAGTAACTCTTAGCTAGATTAATCCTACTAATAAAAATTAAGCTCTCCCCAGTGCATGGCATGTGTACCAAATGACCTCATTAAATAGGTATATGGACAACAGATACCTCTATGACCTGCCTCCAGATTTACTGACCAGGGAGTGTCCTTGTTTTAGTGTCCCTATGGAGAGTGGATGAATTTCAAATTAGGGACACAAGGACTATACTTCCTCATGAGACGTTTTCTGTGCAGTTTGACAAAATCCAGAATGTTAAAAAAGATTCATTTTTTGCTGATGAATTTATGATTTTCTTTATAAGTCAATAAATGTTTGATTTTATAATCAAATTTCAATCTGAGTATATTTTTTTCATGAGGATACACTTTGTTGGCAGTGGGGTTAGTTTTTAAGTTCATGTTCGTAAATATTAGCACACTTTAAAATGACTCCTGATTTGAATTATTCCATATGTAGTACTCAAGACTTGGAATGTATTGTTTTCCCTTTATATATATATATATATATATATATATATATATATATATATATATATATATATATATATATATATATATATATATATATACATATATATGTTTTTAAGGTGTCTCAGTCAAACAATTATTTGTTTTTTGTTATTGTTATTGTTTTTGCTATTGTTATCGGTGGTATAGTTTTCTGTCAGCTGAGAAATAACATAACTGTTAAGCCATTGTTTGACCTTTTGTCATGATACTGATGGTGCCTCTATGGACAGGAAAATTCAATATAGATATAAAGTAACATTGTAAAATTAATTTTCTAATGGTGTATTTTAGGTTGTCGGCTTTCCTGTTATTCTGAGTCTTTTACTTAAAAATACTTAGGAATTTAGCATGATTTTAGAATCAATTACATTTTAAAGATATTATATGTATATTCATTTGAAAGCTGTAACAAATGTATGAAAAGGAAACTAAAATTTGATGTTAAGTGTCTAATGTACTCACAGCATTTTTGGGTGTTCTTAATGCTTCTATGGAAATTCCAAATTACTCCATTATTGATTGAAAGTGCTTATTTGATCTTAGCACTTTGAGAGAAACACAAAATAAGTATAGCATATGTTATAGATACCTTGTCTATTGAGGCTGTTATTTTAATGTTGTCTAAATGTTTCCTTGTTATTGGAAATCTTTAAAAATATGTGCATCCAGTTAAGTAGGTTTATAAACATCTCGAATATAAATTATCAAGAAATGAGTTATCTGCATATACAAGTTATTATTAAATTTTTATATTTATTAAAACAAAAATTATTTAAACATGAAAACTTACTAAGCAGTATGTATTTTACTAGACAATATGCATAAATGTAAAACTTAATTATCAGATGTAGTTATCTTTAAAGCTAACATGGGAGGGAGAATAGTACTTTAATTAAAAATGCATTACTGAAACATGCTCTTCTTATAGAAAAAGATAAACTGTTTATAAACTTATATCAAAAGGGAACTGTGTACCATATTTACCTATAAAATATGAGAACTAAGTAAATGAATATTATGAGTATAAATTTTACATTATGTCTGTGACATCTATGGACTTTGGAATGATGGGGATTATCTTAAGAATGAACATTTCCCAATAACATTTCACTCAGTTCTTCTCAATATGTACCAAAAACTTTAGGAAGACCCAAACCCTGATCTTACTCATAAATTAAAATCCAAAACATTCTGTATACTCCTTTGTATCATACCTTTCTGCAGGCCACTTTTCAAACACCGGTAAACCCTTCTTTGTGTAAATCTAACAGAATTTTCCCATTTACATTAATTATATAAAATATCTTAAATTACTTGGAAACAAGAAAAAAATTGACTTCTGTAGATTATTTGAGAACATGATCATGATATAGAAGAGACATAATTGAGTGAAATTAATATACATATAAAATAATTCTATTTTGATAAACACAATCAGTATATGTATTTGTATTTTTTGTTTATGTTTGTATGATAATAGGAATTTGGACTATGTAGCACATCAACTTGTTAATATTGGCTATAGTAAGGTGCTAGGATCATGTATATTGGGACAGAGGCTGTGGAGTTGTGTTAGGGATATGTAAGGGGACACATTTATTTCTTGTCTTCAAAATCTAGCTGTATTTGTAAAGCTCACTTTCTCAAAAAAAAATCTGCTAACTGAAGAACTTGGTTTTCATGTATATATCATCTTCCTTTAACTTTCCAGGATACAATAAATTTCTACAAAATATGTCTACATATATTCAGACCTCCCCCATCATCATGGTTTAAAAAAAAAAGATTCCTAATATGTGTCTTCATTAAATTATAGCAAGATGAAAATATGTATTTCTATTATCCACACACTATGCTTGACTTTCAAGAAGATTAAAATGGGGTAAGCATTTCTCATCAGGGGTTTACATAGTATCAGTATGTAAAGACCTCCCCCCAAATCATTATTTTGTTTCCCTTTGTTCAAGTATAAGTTTATCTATAATTACCTTCCTAAGAGGTCAATAACTATCCGAATTTTAAGGTCAGTGTGAGTAAATTCTACAACCTATCTTCGTAACATGGACTGTTGTGTTGGTGAAATTAACTTTACTTTCCATAATATGGATTATTAATTGAAGAAAGAGATATTTATTAATTATAATGGCACCTATATAAACACTTAGATAAGTACTGATTCACTTTGTCACGTTGTTATCCACTTTAAGTAATGCTGAAGATAATATATAACAGATTTTGTTGACATATTTCAAGAAATAAGAAAAAAATGTTTCTATTTGGCCTTTAGTTAAATCATGTTTATGGTGTGTTCTGAATATTTTTAAAAAATATGTTTTTATTTATAGGGATATTTTTATTAGAAAACACTAACAATTATAAATCATCACAGACTTGCTTTGGACCAAGAAACTTAATGTTTTGGAGAAAAGTAGGTAGAGAGGGCATGAAAGGAGAAGTTTAGAATTTATAAGATAAAATATTCTCAGGAGGTAAGAATTTGAGTTTGTGACTGCTTGTTCCAAAGTACTTCCTTCTCAAAAAATGAGACAAAATAATTGATTACTTTAATTTTTAAAAATATATTTAAAATTGACCCTTTATGAAGGTAATCAAGATGACTGCTTTCTGCTATTCCATGAAAGGAGTTAATCAAAACAGAGTGTTTCACAAAAGCACATAAACACATTCCACTCCACAGTCCTAAATATTTTTATGACATAATATGTATTCTAGAGTTTTACTGAATGAAAGAATCATTGATACCAAGTGATACCAAGCTAGAGTAGATGTGTGAGAAACATCCACATAAATACATGGGATTTAATTATTTGTTCATTTTCACTGTATCAGTTTAAAGTACTTCATCCATAATTGCTAATTTCCTTTCAGCTATTTCAACTAGAAGTAGAACCTATGCTATAAAATTTTAAGATTAAGAATATTGTAATAGGTATTGGGTACCAACTTTTTAAATACTAACATAGATATGCATATGGGTTGAACTTGTCCTAAAGATAAAGATGTTTGGAAAGGAAAAAGGGACTGAATGGTTTAGTTATAACTTAAAGCTCAACCTTAGAAAATATTTTGAATATTTGAGATACTTTACTTTGATATAATGGATATTGATTTGTTACTTTTTCTGCTCAGTGATCAAGGTGCAGTGTATCATGCTTCAATGTTACGATGCAAAGGGGAATAGGACATGGTTCGCATCATAAAGATTCTTAAACCAGAAAAAAAACAATGCATGACCAAATAAAGATTAAATCATTATTTCATTCCAAAATAATAACTGAAGTCTGTCTTGTAATATTCGTGGTATTGCATTTTTTTAATGCAGCGAACCAGTGACTTATTTTTTCGCACTCCATTTGCATCATTATCTGGATAATGGGTGCTACAAAAATTCTTAAAGTTGTTAATATTTTATTTTGTAAAGTAACTTTGTTTTATGTATTTATAAAACATATTCATTTACACACCACTCATCATTGTTTTGACTACTAGTTTAAACAGGTAGCTCATAAAAAGATAAAAGTACTATCATATTTCCATGGTCAAAAGCCATTCCAAATCACTCCACTAAATATATACTTTGTAATTTCAAAAGGAATGCACTTTTATCTGACTTAAAAAAATTGATATCATCAGAAGACATACTTTAAATAAATTGCATATGATTAAAATACAGTTGGAATCATATTTACTATGGAAAATATTCAGAAACTCATTGAAACTCAGGAGAGTTTTTCATGCTCTGAGTGATATGCCCTATGTACTTATGTCACCTGAAGCCAATTGAATTCACTAATTCCTCTCTAAAAATAAATGTGGGTGATTTATTACTACTTAATACTGATGGGTCTTTTATTGTGGGCTGTGTCAGATCACTTTCTGGGAGCAAAGAGAATATACATTACATAGGAATATAATATGTATTCAAACTTGACAATTATAGAAAGACACTTAAGGTTAAAGATCCTTTAGCTATCAACATTATCTGCTTTCTTAATTTAAACATTTACCCATAATAATAATTACAAATCCCAAAGAGGTTTTCTTCTCTTCCCCAATGCCAAGAGAATGTTTCCTTTCTTAGCCTAGCTATAATATAATGGTACCTCTTTGCCACAAGTAAGATCTAATATCTGGTGATAATTCTGTACCTATGTACCCACTCAAACACTCCTCTACATATACTTCTTTTCAACAGTGTTTTAAGGAATCCTAGAAATAGAATATAAGAAACAAAATATAGAACTGAATAAATTCCATGTTGTTGCTACTGTTGAGGGAAGGGAAATGATAGGTGATAAAATAAACCCTCCAGGAGTAGAGGTAAGAGGTAAAAAAGAAGAAAATTCAGATTGAATTTTTTCTTATATCCAGCCCCTCTCTGTGTCTACCTGAAGAGTTTTCTGATCTTTAAAGGGTCCAGTGACACATTCTGTAGGGACCTTCTCCGATGACCTAAGGCAGAGTTCACCATTCTCTTTTTTATGGTGTCCTGTACCGTTCTTCTCTTTCTAATGTTGCTGTGAAAACACACTGTCCTGCAGTTACCTTCTTCACATACACTGTAAACTCTGGAAGTTGTGTATGTGTTGGGGAGGTGCATGGGTGTTGTGCTTGTGTGTGTGTGTATTGAGGGACATAAATAGGCTCTTTTGGATGTTAAAAATATTGCAAAATCACAACTGGCAAAATGAACAGTAGAGTTATTTTCCTGGTACAGGAAAATATGGTGACGTTAAATTTCATAGAACCTGGGAAAACTTTAAAAAATCAAATCCCAAACACATTCAAATATCAAATATAAAACAATGAGAGAGAAAAAGAAAAACATGGTTATAAATATTTGTGGAAGAAAAATACCAAAAGTTACTTTATATGTGTTCCTCTAAGTGAAAGAAAAACCAGAAGCTAGGAAAAACACCTATTGATTTATGAGATACTTATCCAAGGTAAAATAGAATTATTTTACCTCTTTTTATGTATTAGATTGTAGTTACATTTTTTTTTTAGATGTTGGGGGTAGGAGTTTATTAATTAATTTATTTATTTTACTGTGTTGGGTCTTCGTTTCTGTGCGAGGGCTTTCTCTAGTTGTGGAAAGCGGGGGCCCCTCTTCATCGCGGTACGTGGGCCTCTCACTATCGCGGCCTCTCTTGTTGCAGAGCACAGGCTCCAGACGCGCAGGCTCAGTAGTTGTGGCTCACGGGCCTAGTTGCTCCACGGCATGTGGGATCTTCCCAGACCAGGGCTCGAACCCGTGTCCCCTGCATTAGCAGGCAGATGCTCAACGACTGCGCCACCAGGGAAGCCCTGTAGTTACATTTTTAATCTTTTTAGTCTCGGTTAATTTCAGTAACATTTCTCCAAATCCTGAGTTTCAATTGTCTTTAAAAATAGGCACCCTATTGGCAATTCATATCAATAATAATATTGAACAATAGAATGTCATGTACTAAGAGCTATGAGAGTCTAGAGATTATATATATATATGTATATAATACAGTCATAGATAATCCTGATGAGGGTAGGAGATATAAACAAATATAATGTTAAATAACAATGCAAAAACTCTTTCAAGAACTGTCAAAGTGCTCTGACATTGAATGGATAAGTAAATATTACAGACAGTAACTACTGAAAGAGTAGTAGTCAACAGTGATATAGGGGTGGGGAGAAAGCAGTGGGATTGAGACTGGTAAAGTGGGGCAAAAGAATGAGAAAATGTGAGTAATTATGTAGTGAGTAGCTAAAGACTGAACGGAGAAATAGGCAACATATTTTGGTCTAAAGTGTTGTGATGATAAATATGGTTTTCAAGATGTATATAAAGAAGCCACTAAGTATTTTAAAACTGTTGAACATTCATTATTACTAATTTAAGTTGCATAAAACTTATTGGTATCACATTTACTTTAATATTCTGAGTTTATTTCATTTTAATAAATGTAAAAATATTTTAAAGGTGCTTTTTAGATTTATTTATGACATTTTATTGTGGTAAATATACATAATATAAAATTTACCACTTTAACCATTTTTATGTGTACAGTTCAGCATACTTATTCATATTATTGTGCAATCATCATCATCATTCATCTCCAGAACATTTTTCATCTTCCCAAACTGAAATTCTGTACACATCAAGAAGTAACCCCCAATCCCCTCCTTCCCCCAGCCCCTGGCAACCACCATTGTATTTTCTATCTTTATAAATTTGACTGTTGTATATACCTCATTTAAGTGGAATGATACAATATTCGTCCTTTCTTACTGGCTTATTTCACGTAGTATAATGTCTTCAAGCTTCATTCATGCTGTATCATGTATCTGAATTCCCTTCATTTTTAAAAGACTGAGTAATATTTCATTGTATGTATATATGTATATGCATATTTTGTATATACACTCATCTGTTGATGGACATATTTTAAAATTTTATTCATCAAGCTTTCCCTTTTAAATTCTATAAGGTTTTCATTTCTAGCACTGTAAACACTCTGGACATTTTCAAGTCATTATATTTTATAGTTGATAATGTACTATTATAAATCCATAACTAAAAGAGAATTGAAAATACTATAAGATAGAGATGGTAATATTTAATCAAGTATTTTTTTTCTTTTGCATATTACTTGGAGAAGGTCATTTATAAAGTCATAGGGTGACCATAAAATTTTAAAGTTTATTGACATTGCATTACAACATGCTATGTTCAGTGTATTGTCCCTCAATTATAATGCAATATATCATGCAAAATTGTGGCAATGACCCAGCATTTCCATAAGACCCTGCCCATGTTATCTCATGCACCACAGAAAAGTTGTGTCTCTGATTTTTACTGCACCTTTAGTGTACCCAAGATGAAGTAATTAAAGGGTTCATATTTGGGAGCTTGAAACTCACTCTATACAACCACCTTGTCCAGCTGAGTTCTGGAAATTATAACTCAAAAATTTCCTCACTGCTCTGGCATAATGGAGTAGTGCACCGATTTGTTGGAACCACTACAGATAACCTTCCCCTAGCTTGTCAAGTGCAGGCATTTATAAGTCACTTAATATGATCAGTGATCAAATATGTGCCTATATTTCTGGTCTCTGTGATCACAGTGTATGTCAAGCATGTTCATCTCTCTTATTTTGTAGAAGAGGGACTTGCAACTGAGGATTTAAGTTGCTTGCTGAGGGTCAAATACTTTTGTCAGAGCAAGGAATAGAACTAAGATATCCTCATTCTCTAGCCCTAGCCCTTTCTATAATATAGTGTTCTTTGTAGTTTCTAATGCATTATTTTTACTACAAATGTGTTTCCTTAGCCTTGGTTTGATATAATTATAGTTCCATAATTGTGTGCCGATTTAGGGCTTCCCTGGTGGCGCAGTGGTTGAGAGTCCGCCTGCCGATGCAGGGGACACGGGTTCGTGCCCCGGTCCGGGAAGATCCCACATGCCGCGGAGCGGCTGGGCCCGTGAGCCATGGCCGCTGAGCCTGCGCGTCCGGAGCCTGTGCTCCACAACAGGAGAGGCCACAACAGTGAGAGGCCCGCGTACCACAAAAAAAAAAAAAGAAAAAAAAAACAACAACAAAAAAACATTTAATACCTTATCTGCTTAGAAAAATGTCCAAGTATGGCATATTCCTGTCCAAAATATGATATGTAAAGAAATGTAATTAATTATCATCAATGTGATGATATTACAAAAAGATGCAACATATAATTTAAGATATTCTGATGTATTTGAAATAAATAAACTTAGTTAACTGGATTTATATAATAAATGATAAATTCAGAGATACTTTGAAGATGTGCTTTAATATTCAGTATCAGGTAGAATGCTGATTTAATCTGCCTTAAGATTAACATGATTTAATCTTAGAATCCAGGTCAGTTGACTGGACTGTTCCAGTGGGTCAGGAGCTGGAATTCATCAATGGGACAGGATCTGGTAGGCAGCGAAAGTGTAAAGCAAGAGTTTGCTTCTGGGAAACGCGAACCACGTCTAAGACTAGATGTAGTTCAGCTAACGCTTGTTATTTTTTGCTTCCTCACTCTGTTCTCCCTGTCCATTTTGATTTTAATAAAATCAGATTAAAGAGATTTCTGTGACAGAAGTGATTCAGGGAAACCACTAAAGAGTCATGCCTGTGTTGATGGTCATGATTGTTTTATGTGTGTCTATTACATGTGTGGGACTCAGTTCTCTTTTTAACAATTGCTAACAGAGTCACATTCTCTTACCTGAGCCAGGCCTTGGTGCCTGCACTGGATACAGATTCATCATATGCTGAGATGGACTCATACGTAACTAAGTGGTCAATTTCAGAAATGTTTGTTGAGATGGATAAAACCAGTATGTATCGGTAGACATAGTAGCTGATATGTAGTATCCAGTTAACATAAGTGGATACTCCACAGGATTACATGGATAGGTTTAAAGCCTCGGATATACAACCATTCGGTATTACCTGTGATGACAAGAAAGTGATAAAAGCAATAACTTATTCAAAGACAGCTACTGTTAATTCACAATCAGTTCAGAGTGTGGTACTTTTGTATCTACCTGTGTTTCTTAATGCCTAGATGAAATCAGGGGCTTACAGATAAGCCTGGCTTTGCTGCAGGGTAGAGAGGTTTTAGTAGATATTCATGGCAGTTCCTTGAATCTTCTGCATTCTGTTCAAGTAAGCCTCTACTTTGTCCCAAAGTCACAATACCTGGTGTAATTGCTCATGTCTTTTATTGAAGTAGTAAACATTTAAAGCCCATTTGAACATGACTCAATTAAGAAATATAAAATGAGAGAAACTTAATTTTAAAAAAGTGAAAACCCTCTGTAAAGAGAAACTGAGAAACTTTTGTTTGAAAAAATGAAAAACTTTATTGTTTGTGATGGTGTAGTTTAAGAATATGATCATGAAGATCAGCATTTTCAAAAGAAGTTCGATGAAAGTATAATTTGTATTACGAGGGGAAATGAACTGAAAACATTCTTCTCTAGTGCTTTTATGGAAGTTTTTAAAAGATGACTATGCATTTAATGCAGCACATAATGAAATGTGGACCCTTATAATTTACTAAAAAAAAAATAAACAAAAAGGATGTCTTTGGTTTCTGTTCTGATCTCTTTAAATGCTTTGCTAAGTAATTATTTCAGGCTTATACTTGCAAAAAATTGTTAGAAAATTAGAGTAGTTTAAGTTTTATTTACTGTTTTCCTTTGTGCACATTTTGCTTTGTCTAGTTTTTGCTTATAAAGATCTTTATAGCTCTGTCAGTTAAGTTTGAGACTTGTCATTCCATCTTCCTTCCTTTGTTTCATCCTTAACTATCATTTGTTTTAAAACTGGGTCAGTTTACTTTGATTTCATTTCCTTCCTTTCTGAAGGAAGGTTGTTGGTTCCAAAATAAAGAATCTCCCTGACATTCAATATTACATATGACTCACAAATACAGTTTGTAGAGTCCTCACAGCAAAGTATATGTGTATGAAAAACTGTATAGGTTTCTGCTTGGTTATTTTTTTCTTGCCCAGTGAAAAACAACATAATTCTGCTCAAACTAGCCCTTTTTCCTGGAGCAAAATGAGGAGAGTCCCATAAAGCACAAACCCTTTCTGAGCTTTCCTCCTTCATCTGGCCAGGGCCCGTCAGAGAATTGAAGGAGGACTCTTTTTTTGCAGAGTGAGTACATTGACATAGAGTGTGAGGTGACTGCAACCTTGGTCAAATTGCTGAAGCTGATTTCTTTCCATTATCAGAGATCGTTTATCAGAGAAAAGGAGGCAGTGTGTTGAGTAGAGATCAGAAAAATAAGATGTTGAATCATTTTCCACATTATATAAGATCTGTTATTTGGAGCAAGTTACTCAAATTCTCTTAGTTTCAGATTTTTATTTAGGAAAAAGGGGGATAACACTTATTTCTGAAGAAAACATATGACAAGATACTTCAGATGAAGTGCTAGTCATTGATTAGTGATGCCATCATTTGCAACCCAAGTGATAATTATTTAAAGTAGATTACATGTAACATCAGAGTTGACTTAATGTTTTACTTCATCCCAATATCTCCACAATAGGTGACTTAAACCTAAAAAAAAAAAAAAAAGAAAGCATTCTTCTTTCTGTTGAAGATTGTAGGTTTGAATTGTTTTTGTCTTTAATAGGATAGATCCTCAATTACCTTTGAAAGATAAATGAAGGATTATTGAGAAAGAATCATCCATAGGTCATTGTACAACAATAAAAACAATAAATTCCTGTTTCCCCAGCTCCTTTCTCAATTTCATGTTAATGAGGCTCAAGGTATAAATGGTCATGCCTACATGTAATCAATACCCTAAAAAGTAACCCAGCACCTTTACCTTCATATTTAAAATGCAAATTTTATAAGTAAAAACTAAAGAGAAGTATGAAATAAATATTCTATTTCTCCTATAAGAGGAAATAAAATAGTTCAAACACATAAAAGAAGCAGTAACTCAAAGTGTTAAGATGAATTTGAGATGAATTTTTACTGATACCATTGCAAAAATGTTTCAGGTGTATTTTAAGTAGGTTTTAATAAACGGACTACAGGTAGATATTTTATGGCACAGTTTTGTTCATGTACTGGCACACCATTTTACTCATTTATGTGATTTAGGGAGAAAATTGACATATGACTTTCACAGGCCAAGTTGTACCTAACCCTTTAAAAGAAGGTATTGATGAATTATGACAGTGAATTTTGAAGGTAACTTCATTTACAGAATCCTATAATCAAATTTTGGTTTTAAGTTAACAGGAATGGTAGCAGAATTATCTCATAATTTAGTAAAATTAAAGTTGGTACAATTCAAACTCATAATACACTATAAATATGGCTTAATTTTAAGTAAAATATGTTATCTCATATTTAAGAAGAGTGGATTTGCTTTTGTTCCATGTTAACAGATAACAAAATAGAAGCATTTAGAATTATTCCCTCTAGGTTAGACCCAACATTCTCATTACGGAAAAATATATATTTAAGTGCTTGTGTGTGAATTTGAGGCTTGGTTATATAGGTATTTTTATCATGTAATAGCTACAATGGTTAAATGAATTTCATTATATTAAGTATTTTGTCACCCTGTTTTTTTCTAAATATGGACAAGGGAGAGGAAGAGTCTGAAATTAACAAACAACTCACTGATCATTAGTGATTTTTCTTTGATTGTAGAGTGAAACAAAACTGTTATATCAAGATGTAAAAATGGTATTTCTTTTGGATCAAACTGCAAATAACTCATTACTCTGACTTCTTGTTTCATTTTAGAGGTAATTTTCACTTTCCTCTTTGTTAACAGAACATTTCATTTATTCATTAGACTTTTAGCAAGCCACTAACATGAGTGACAAATTGTGACAGTACTTATGGATGTTTTACAGATAGAAATACATCTTTGACCTCAAGAAATTTATATTAAGAGGGGAAATAAGACTATAAAAAACTGATGCTATCAGGATTGCTTATGATGAGCATTTCTAAGAGAATAAACAAAATACTGCAATGATTGGTGAGAAAATGACTATCCTATCAATTTTGCTTTGGTTTGCTTTGATCTTTTGCCCTATTCACTGCACTCTTTTCTCATCCAGGCCATCCTCATCCTTTATTAACAGGTGACTATTATTACAGTTACCTTTACATAACCTTTCTTTCTAACCCCTATTGATGTAGTCTATCTCCTACACTCTCAGTGGAATATTTTCTTAAAGACTCATGTGCTTAAAAATATTGATGGCTCCCCATCTCTTTGTCATTAAGACTATGCTCCTTGGCTTTCCACAGATGTTTCTTCACCATCTGGGCACACTATGTCACATTTTTCAAACATTCAGTGCTATTCACTGTTCTGCAAATAAGACATCCAGTTTCTAACTTCATCCACTTTCTGTTCCTTGTGCGTAGGATACCCTGCCCTTGCTGCCCCTTCCTGGAAAAATAACGCTTATCTTTAAAGATGGCACTAAAATTTCACATCACACTTCCTAGGTCAGAATTGGTAACATCACTATAAAATATTGATTCATATCCTTCACAATTATTACTTTTTGAATTGTTTTGGAGTCATTTAGGTAACTTTCTATCCTTATCATTATCTGTGAGCTCCTGGAATGCAAAGTGTATTATTTTTTTAAGAATTCCCCATGTTTTACACCTGTTGGAGATCAAAAAAAGACTTGTTGATGGTAATAAGGAGTATAGTGCTATATGGATTCAGCCTACTTTGTATTGAAAAACAGATCACAATTTCTGACTTTCAAAAATAAAATGTGGATCATCATTGGACCATTGACTTGGGCACTTAAATGTCTTGTTTCACAGAATATTTCATCTCGCTACCTTGATGGTAATTAAATTTAGTTTGAAAAGTAACTAGCTCACTAAAAATTAGGTTTTATTAAAGGCTTTGTTAAAAGTGATATTATTACTACTCTTCCTGTTATTACCACTGCTATTACACCTAATGATACTGCAACTAATAATAGCTAAAGTGCTTTATATTTGCCATGCACTGCAGAGAGTACTTTTGGATCTTATCTGAGCCTTTGGTGTCAACTGAAGGCTTTACTGGACTGATTTGTTATGGTCATCTTTATGTCACATGTGTCATTGTAATAGAACTGCAGTTTTTCCATTCTCTACTCTATGTTTCAGTTGTACTAGATGCCTTAGATTTTCACAAATTCACCATGTTTCTTCAAAGGTCTCTGAGCTTTTGCACCTCTGCTGCCACTTCCTGAAAACCCCTTCCACTTTTTCTGGACTTCTATCTAGTTTCAGGATTGAAGACAAATATCTAAACATAATGTAGAAATCTCCCTAGCCTCTTTTGAAAATCCGAGTTGGAGGGCTACCGTTTGCTCCTTTAGAAGTGTTTTCCTTCTACCAAGCCATTGGTCAAAACAAAATATCTGCTAATTTGTCACTCTTATGGCTTGTTCAATCATTGAGGTCAAGAATCTCCATTATAACTAGTAGTAGTGAGAGTAGCAGTACTAACAGTAGTAACATTTGTATTCCCAACTTACTAGTATAGCAGTTGGAATTCAATGCATGCCTGACATTTGAATGGAGAAATGAATGAATGAATGAATGAATGAATGAATGAAATAGTACCTTTGTGGTAATTATAATCCCCATTTAATAGAAGAGAAAACTGAGGTTCAGATAAAGTATTTCTTCACAGACATTTAAGCTGAGCTTCTAATCTAGATCCCAGTGAACACTAAAATCCATCTTCTTTTTATTTAGTTGAAATTTTAGTTGAAATAAGTGTAGATTCACATGTTACATTAGTGAGGGTTTTCCAGAGAAACAAAACCAATAGAAGATGTATGGATGAATAGATAGACAGACAGATAGATAGATAGAAAGAAAGATACAGATAGATATATCTAGGAAGAGATTTATTGTAAGGTATTGGCTCACACGGTTATGAGGCTAAGTTCCATGATCTGGGTACTACCAACTGGAAGCCCAGGAGAGCCAGCTCTATTGTTTGAAGCCCCAAGAGCTGGGGAGCAGATGGTGTAGATTCTAGTCCAAGTTGAAGGCCTAAGACCAGGAACCCTGAAGGCAGAAGGAGATCGATGTCCCAGCTCAAACAGTAGGGCAGAGAGTGAATCCAACCTTTCTTTGTCCTCTTCTATCAGCCTCTCAAATGATTGGGTGGTGCCCACCCATATATAGTTGGCACTCAATAATATTTGCCTAAATGAATAAATAAATTACTTTTTGTATTTAAAATTAAAGAGCTCTACACTCTGGGCTTATAGTGAAAATAGTACCTTTTCATGTTTGATAATCATCACTCATGTAAATAAAAAATTTTTATATTGAGTTACAGTAGTTGGTCATTGTGCTGGTATGATTTCTACAGGTACTAGATAAATCTATGCACCCTTCATATTTCCACTTCCACCCCTCAGTTACTGTCTTCTATTAATGGTTAAAGTTCTTCCATTATAAAAGGTTCTGAAAGCCTAAAATTGAATTTCTTTGTTTAAAATATATTTATTTTGTTAACACATATAAAATACATGCATTATTATTATTATTTTGTTTTATTTTATTTTTTGTTATTAATCTTTATGCCTGTTCTAGCTGGAGGTCTTTTATTTACAAGGAATGGAGAGTCTCTTAATTTAACTTCATGCAAAAAGGGGTTTCTTGAAAGAACGCATGTGGTCAGAAACCTGGGTAGGAGAGCTTACTATCTGGAAAATTTCAGGACTGGGCACTCTCTCCTCTCCATGCTCTCGGTCATGGAATTTCTCCCTTTGCACATCTGCTCTGGTTCTCTCTCCACTGGCTGGATTCCTCAGCTTACATTGACCTCTCATGTGCCAGTTCCAGCCCAGATTCTATCTCATGTCCGTTTTGCTTGATTTCCCCCACTTGCAGCTGGGCTTATAAGCCTCAGGCTGCTGGCCAATCACTAGATGGGCTCTTTTCTCATCAAATTTTCACCACTAGTTTAGCTGTCATGGCGGGAGAGTTGGCGTTCTGTGATGCAAAACACAGGTTTGCCTTTTCTGCTAGGGTCTGGATGAAGATACTCTTCTGAAGATAGGATTGTAGTCACCTGAAGGCAGATCTGAGGACCCCTAGTACAATGAATAAAGGTTAGTTTCTAGTTTTTATTGCCATTTTCTTGTAGGTAAGTATCAGCTCATTGCTTTAAATCTGCTAGCAGATCTGTTATTCAGTATATACAGTTTATTATAGAAATTCATAGAAGGAAATTAATTCATCATACAGTTTATGAAAACTATATAAAATGAATCCTTCAGATTTAATTTAATGTACCTAGATTTATTTAAAGGAAAATATTAAGTGGGTTTTAATATTCATTTACAGGATGACCTTCTTATAGGAGCACTTTGAAGACTTTCTTATATGACCCAAAGATAAAAATGTGAGGACACATCTTTTAGATGAGATAGAATGTTGTTTGAAATCGATCAACACATTTACTGTAAATGAGATAAAAAGTGAGCAATGGTATGGACATTGAAATGACACCTAGCATTACTGATACTGAAATATCAGAGAATGCTTTTCCATGACCATGGCATATGAAAGAGCATCTCAAAACAGAATAGAAGAGGACTTTGGTGATACACAGGAAAAACAAAAGAAAGAAAAAATTGCCAAAGTATGTTTTCTCTTTGAATTCAAAAACTCCTTTTGCAGATATGAAGGTCTATTTATAAACCAGGAGATAAATACAATTACCCACTTTACATTCTACTTGTAAGGAAATGTGTAGTTGGCAGAATTGCATGCACAGAGTAGACAGCTGTTGAAAGTATATGCTATAGCTTATAAGGTCAGAACAGGTTTATCTCATCTTCCTGCACCAATTTCATTTGTGTGTAATACAAGGCATGGGCACATAATGTTGATTTTGAGATGCTTTAAGGATCAGGACCATCAAACAGCAATGAAGGTGCTTCAGTATAACAAAATGTCATCACCTCAGGAACCACAAAATTAGACCTTTTGAAAGATTTTCAATAATAAGATTTGTAGCAGTGATTGTGGTGGTGCTTAAATGTGAGTCTTAAATAAAATGGACAATAAATTTAACTAGAATATGTGAACAGAGCAGTTTTAAAGTTTTAAAACTTTACAGTTTATTCTTCAACAATTTCCCAGTTCAAATGTGTACATGAGTGTATATCATTTTATTCCTATATTTAATACTTACAATTGAATTCAGTGTTATGTCTTTTTTTTCTCAAATTAAATTAACTGTTTTCAAATACTAAAGTCAATTCATCCTTTTAATAATGACATTTATCATTTTGTGGACATACCTGACATTATAACTATCTTCCCTGAAAGATGACAGGAATTACATGAGACTTTAGGTGTCTCTAAGATTTAGGTTATTCATTGTTGTTGTTCTTCTCCGTAAATCCTTTGATGATGATTGCTCACATTAGAAAGGAAATTGCAGGTTTGAAAAGAATCAAAGCATACTTTCCATATCCCATTGAGGCACGCTGGATAGCTTTCATTTGCCCTTTCAGATCCCCTTTACCCTCCTCTGTACTCTGTCCTTGTCCCAGAAACTGACATGTATTTTAGTCAGTTGGGATGGGCCAGCGAGAAACTGTCAAGAGACTGAAGAGAGGGAGGTCTGATTATTCATTGCCCTGACTTCCTCCTTGAGACTATGTCCTGCCCTAATGCCACTGTTTCCTTAACTGCACCCCATAACCTCTCCTTCCACTGGTCCCTCGTTCCAACTGATGAAAACAGTTCCTCTGTTGCTCACGCTGGTCCCTGAACTCTCCTTTATGGTCCCCCTGTACCTCACCCACAACTTTGTAATTAGTCTCTTTGTAAATAAGGTGTTATCTTAATTTGAGTATACCATCTGTATCCTGTGGGGACCATGGGGAGTTACAGATTCTGCATCGTGCAGAAAGGACTGGGTATCTAGTGAGACAGGAAACGGTGAGATTATTGCATAAGTACTAAGAATGCATCCCATTTGGATTCTGGCCTTAGCGTTCAGAGGAGAGTCTTCCGTTTAGCTTTGTTTTTTGTTGTTTTGGAGGGTCGAAATGATGAAGGTCTGCTTTGGCACCATTTTTGGCAAATCTGATCTTGTGTGTGATTAATAATTGTATGATCACATAGGATTCAATCTAACTAAGATTAGTATATCAGGAATTAGTCATGTCATTGAATTTATTCTTACTATCTGAATATCACCTTTCAAATTTATGTAATCTCTCTAAATTTATCTTGAAATTTGTTTTGTATGTTATAATTCTGTAAACTGATGTGGGACTGTAATTGTATTATAGCAAGAATATGACACTATATTAAATAACAATAAAGTGCTTTTAAATTGTGTATGAAATTAATAGCTTTCAATAGTTAAATATGATCCAGATTAGCAATCAATACAAATATTAAGAAAGTGCATTACCCAGATCACTTTAGAAAGAGCTTTACATCCTTTTCAAGCCTACCAAGTGTCAATACAATTTTAAATAATTCAAAGCAAAATAGTAGATATTAGATTATGCCAAAATTATGATTCATATTGAATTGTTTAATCTATTATTATCCATGATATACAATGAAATACTCTTCAAAGATTATTCTTACTTTCTTTCTTTCAAAGATTATTCTTACTTTCTTACAGACTTACTTTCTGTAAAGAAAAATAAAAAAATTGTGTCAGAATTCTTCACTTTTTGAGAATAAATTAAAAACAGAATGTCAGTGTTGTTACCTCAAACTTTCATATGAGAGGAAAACTTTTGAATCAAACACAACAACCCCTATGATCAATCACGTTGCATACAGACAAATTTTGGTAGTCTTATATACCAGAGGTTCATTTTCTGACGAATTTTTCTTCAGTGTCAGCTTTGGGGAGATTTTAACTGAGAGTTAATTGATGTACAACACTGTGTGAGTTTAAGGTGTACAACAGGTTGATTTGATACATTTATAAATTGCAATATGATTATAACTGTCCTGTTGCTAATACGTCTAGCATGTCGCAGAATTTCTTTTTTTGTGGTGAGAACAGTTAAGGTCTAGTCTTTTAGAAATTCTGAAGTTTATAATACAGTATTGTTGACTCTAATCACTATGCTGTGCATTCGATCTCCAGGACTTACTTATGATTTTAACAAACAGTGTTTGACAAAACTGTTTACTGAGCACATCCATTCACAGCCAGAGACATTCATAGGTAGTGGTTTCTAGGCTTCAGTGATCATAGGTTTATAATTGGGTAGCTAACCATATTATGATAATCTTTTTTGAGTTTCTTGCTTTTCAACAAAAACTGGCCATTGGAAACTTTTCACTCAATACAAGGATTTTAGAACTAGAGAAAGTATGCTTTGCCAGAAAATATAATCTTTATTTAAAAATACAATTTAAAAAATTACACAAATAGAAGTATTTGGGAACAATTACTGTTAATAAAGAAACCTAACTTTTATAATAGTTTTGTTTTCTAAAAAACTTTCCCCAATAGAATTTTGCTATTTTCAAAGGTACAATGCAATTTAGAGTATAACTGCCTATTTTGGCCAGAAAAATTCTATTAGCTTTCTTCTCTCCCTAAAGTATCTATCCCATCTGCTGGCTGTTAGTGACAATCAAACCCACAATAGAGAATCACATTAAAAACCACCACTTTTTTTTTCTGTTAGTCCCTGAGATGCTCTCAGTACAGATATTAATGTAGCAAGGCTGAATATTTCTGTTAACATCAATTTCTAACTGAAGCTAGATGTCTGTGCCAGAAATAATTTGTTTGATACTGGGATCTGAGCATGGGTGTCCATGACATCTAAAACAACTGTTCTCTACTTTCTCGTCTTTCTTCTCTATCTTTATGTCTTTTAGCTACTGTGCCCCTATCCCATCCATCTTCCACTGAGACCTGTCGCTGCTTTTTGTTGCATAGTGTATTTAAGCTGTCTGTCCACGTGTTTCTGAAAGTCCACTGATTATATTTGTATGGTAAAACATGATAAGATTTCTTCTTTTTGAATTTGTAATTGTATCTCCTGTGTGCATTAAATTGCAAGTCCTAGTTTAAAAATGATCATCCTATTTACTTATTTTAACCTGGAGACTATCTTCTGAAAAAGAGAAAAAAAGCCAGTAAGTGCCAGTGCAGTAATACCAACAACGTCAGCAAAACAGTGAAAGGGTAGAGATGTGAGGATTGAAGGACGGGGTGTAAACAGTTCCTGACCCCCATAACCTTTCTGCTCCAGATCTGATCTGAGCACTGTCAGCTTCAGCAGCCACTGGAAGTTTGTCCGAAATACAGATTATCAGGTCATACTCCAGACCTAATCAGTCAGAATTTGCCATTCACAATTTCACACATGATGTATATACACATTAAAGGTTCAGAAGCACTGCTTATCTCTCTCTTTAATTTTTGTCTTCCTATCCTCAGGTCACCTGAATTTTTTTATATTTAAGATATGTGAATTTTTAATGTGATAGTTCTTAATTTAAAAAAATTATCCAGTTCAGTTTTTATTTATTTTTTTTTTTTTTCGGTATGCAGTCCTCTCACTGTTGTGGCCTCTCCCGTTGCAGAGCACAGGCTCTGGACGCGCAGGCTCAGCGGTCATGGCTCACGGGCCCAGCCGCTCCGCAGCATGTGGGCTCCTCCCGGACCAGGGCACGAACCCGTGTCCCCTGCATCGGCAGACAGACTCTCAACCACTGTGCCACCAGGGAAGCCCCAGTTCAGTTTTTGTTATCCTTTTTTTAAACAATTTCTGTACCAATAATACAAACTGAAAGTATCGTTAGGTCTGGGAGGCTACCAGTTTGCAAAGTGTTCTAAAATATGCAGCCAGTAAATGTGGCAGCCTTAATCTTGTATTTTCAGGAAACAGTGATGTCTAACTATCTCAGTAAAACTACGCATGATAAAAAAATCAGGCATTGCCTTCAGTAGATACTCCAAGCTTTATTTAGTTTTAGTAAGTGCCATGAGTTCATTTTACCTTTAATGGGGTCTGCTCTCGCCACCCCAGTGTATTTTACTTGTAGAGCAGCTGCAGAGACCCTTTCAGAACCAAAGTTGAAACTATCAGTTCCTCCAAAGGCTTCTATGTTACTCAGGAATAAAAGCCAGCACCTTGCAAGCTTTTTGAAAGGCTCTCACTCCAGTTGCTCTCTTTAAAATTTATGTCCTGTTACCCTGGCACACTTGCTATTACTTCAACCACTTAGAAAAAGTCTTAATGTTCTCTACCCAGATATGTGCATGGCTTGCCCTTCCCCTACCCCAGCGCTGTCCCAAATGTTGTTTTTACCATGAGGCCTTCTCTGATGAAAACCAGTAGCCCCCAATCCTCACTCCAACACTCCCCTCTTTTATGCTTTTCCTCCAGAGCATTTGCCATCATCATACTTCTGTAGGTTATTTTATTTGTTTATTCCCTGTCTCTCACCACTTGAATGTTAGTTCTGTGAAAGAAGGGACTTTTGGTCTTTTGTTCTTGCTGTATCCCCAATAGGTTCTTAAGAGTAGGTATGGTTGAATGGATTACATCCTTGCTTAAAAATTATGTGATACTACATACTTATCTGTAAGTTTTTGGTTTGTTTGGTAATGGTACACAGTTGAGGGTGATTTTGTTTTATAAGTGTATATAATATAAGCTATAACTATTATTATTTTATAGGTTTTCAGATACACCATATATTTCAGGTTTTCAGATACACCATATATCTGCAGGTTATTTACTCCTCTGCCATCCTGGAAATTTTACAACTATATAACCTTACTTCTAAATGTGTCTATAACATAATATCTTTAATCAAGGACACATAACATCTTCTTTGATAAAATTCTTTTAAATTGTGAGTGCTAATCATTAATTATCAACTCTATTCTAAATTAAATAATTGAGCTGTACTTTATTATTTGGTTTGAAAAAAATGCAATTAAAATTAAGTAGAAAATCTCCCACAGTATTATGAAAAAATCCAGTTATCCTTAGGAGTTTTCTTTCCTAAATCAACATGGCAATGCAAATGATCTTATATAACTGCTTCTTGAAACATTTTACTGAGAATAATAAATATGATTTCAAGTATTACTCAGTTATCATTCTAAGAAAGAGATTTGAAGCTGTATGTTTCTTTCCTCAAGTGCAATATTTAGCCTCACAATTATCTGGCACTGAAAAAGATTACTCTCAATAGAATATCTTAAAATAGAGGATGTAATTCATTACTATAATTAAGTCTTAAAGTTCAAGCAGTGATTTTTTTGTTAAAAAGCCCCTTTAAATTTTTTTTCTTATCACAAAATGTTGTGAATATGTCCACAGGAACATCGAGAAAGTTAATATTCATTTATGTACTCTCCATTAATTAGGGAATTGGTTTTAGATACTTCTTTTTAATACATAAAAGAGAGCCTAACAAATTAGGTGCTCAATAAATATTTGATGATTAACAAATGAATCAACTAAAAAATGAATATATCTTAGACATGTTTGTGTATATAGGATGGGTAAGTTCTTTCACTGAGTTCTCAGTGATAGGTGAGGAACTTGTCTCTGATGAGAAAGGTTGTTGAAAAAATGGAATAGGTATTTGGTAGTAGGTCTTTTGACTAAGAGTTAATTAAAATGTACTCCCCGCAGCATTGTTAAATGTTTCCATTTATTATACCAAAAAAATTAAACGGAGAAAAATTCTAAATTATCATTGAATCTATTTCAATGAATTAGGAAGTTTCATAGATTGTTTTTTAGTAATAACTTCTTTTGAATTGAATTTAAATTTAAATATTAAACATAATTTTAAATATTGATTTTATCCTTATATACTACAAAATATATGACTAGGCTAGAAGAATTTACTGCACTGGTAATTTAATTAATTTTACCTTTTAATTGTAGTAGAAATATCAATTAGGATTATGGTTATTTTCATTTTACAAATAATGGCATCTCATAGTCTGCATCCGGTTTGATACTAGTAGAAGACATAAATGAGTAATATTTCTCAGAATATTAATAGAGATATTAGGTTAAATGAACATCAATTAGTTAACATAATATTTCTATTTTAAAGTGGAAAATATGAAGGCAGAGGAATGATATAAATGGGAAAATCTGGGATAAGAACTTGAGTTCCTTGATTCTCACCTAAGCTATGTATGTGTAACTTATAATTAAATATTGTTGACATGCTTCAAAGTTATTGAACTGATACATAACTCAATTAGTATATAATACCTAATAATGCTTTATTTATATCCCTTTGTAAATATGTGGTTTTATTTAATGTTTATACAAAATATTAAAACAAAAATAACCATGTCAATTACAACACTTCCACAGAATTTTGGTAGTAATGAGTAGAATATCAATGAATTGACAGCATGTAGCTTTCATAACTTTTTAATAACTTTCCATAAGTTTATCAAGTCCAGAGGTATCAGGAAATACAAGTATTAGAGGAAGATTGGGAAGACAATTGGTCATGTCCAAGAAAATCAATTGATAGAGATAATAAATTTGGTGAAGGTTTAAGTGAAGTGTTGTTTGAGTTCAGGAATAAGGTACAAAGGATAAGTAGGCTAAGATTCTGCCAAATGCCTCCTGACATGATTTTGCCTCTTCACTCTCTCCTCTTCTGGAATAGCATACCTTCCTTTTGGGAACTGCATCTTCACATTCCCTACCTGGGGATATTGTCACCAATCCAGAAATGGACATGTGCTGTAAACTCATCCAGTCATTGTTAAAGATATTTCAAAGTGGAGATGGCAGGGAAGAGCCTGTTCCTCTTTGGATAATAGGCTAATAGGATGTGAACGTGAAAGGCTTTGTAGGTGAGCCTTCAAGGAAAGCAAACGAAAAGAATAATAAAATTCCTGATAGAATGCAGGTCTCTGCTCCATTACTTCTCAGTTTCACCCTGCCTTTCCCATGATGAGGTTACATGAGCCAGTAATTCTTGTGTAGACTGAAACTAGGTTTATTCTCTAATTCTCAGCCAGAGTTCTGACTAATGCATCTTCTGTGATCAGAACACCTCTTACAAGTGCTGATTGAGGCCACATTATATATTAGGATGGGCTCTACTGAACTCATAGTTTAAGGTACTGAGGAAATAGGAAACAAACATAATATTGAAATGTATATCTGAAAGGATGTTAGAAAGCATCAAATTCAGTATCCACTATTATGG
The DNA here is from genome assembly GCF_949752795.1 of Hyperoodon ampullatus. NCBI lineage: Eukaryota > Metazoa > Chordata > Mammalia > Artiodactyla > Ziphiidae > Hyperoodon > Hyperoodon ampullatus. The sequence continues at coordinate 123,576,834 of NC_136918.1, forward strand.
ACAATGAAACAAAAATGCCCACAATAGTTTATTTTCAATAAATGATATAACAGCTCATTCAATTAATGCACATCATATTGAGTCTTAGATCTGGAATCCCACAACTTTTCATAGAAAGTTGCTTCTTTCAGTACTCTCTCTTGGTCTAATAGGAGCCAGGGGCCAAATAAAAAGGAGACATGCGTGATTGAGATTTGTCCTCTACTTAGGTCTTAATCCATCAAGGTCTGCTATGCTTATTTCTTGAACAGATCTAGCTTAGCTTCTAACCATGATTCAGGAAGTGGTTGTTTCATGTTTTGGTTCAATATCTGTCTCTTTCCTTCCAACCTCACAGTCAAACTCTCTTCTTAATATTCTTTCCCCTTTGGTTTCAGACTGGGTTGCACTTATGGACCTTTCTTTGAATCAGAAACTGTCCCAATGGTCTTGGCTATAGGGCCACCCCTAGGACTGTGTGGGTGTGAGGGTAAAGGGAGACCCAGGCAAATATTTTGCAGTGCCCTTGTCTGTATGAATAATTTGAGTCATCCAAAATCAGCATGTCAGGACAATTCTGGTGAACCAATCTCGCACAATTTCACAAAAGAATTTCCACACTCGCCAGTGAGAGTACGGTGCTCATCAAGCCATCCTCCTGAAACCTACCATACCCCTGCGTCTCTAGAAGATTCCAGAGACACAAGTTTCAGAGATATTCAGGACATAAGACTGATCCCTTAAACAGGTTGGAAGAGAGCATCATGACACAGAGAAATGTGGGAATGAGACTCATATGGGTCCGGGTCTTAGCTCAGGGGATCTCATCCAAAGAGCACTCCTGACTCTGTCCAGGCTTAGGCAATGATGAAGAACTTAGAAAATTTCCAAGAAGACATCAGAAATCGTTGGGCTCTCTGGGGTTCAGGACTTTGTTAGGGGCCCCACTTCACTAGTCTGAGGGAGGTGTGCTTGACTTGCTTGTCCCTATTTTTTGGCTCCATTCATGGTTGTTAATCAGATGGCTTCCTCAGAGTTGGAAATCATTATACTCTCATCCACAAACCTCCTACATTCTAATATTTTATGTCCGTGAATAGCACTGAAATTTGCCCACTGCCCAGAGATCTTTAAATAATTTCTTATTCATTCCCCTACTTAAACATAATCCATTGAAAAATCATGCAGATTTGGCTGTTTAAATAAAATTATCTTGGATATCATCCACAAGTTTCTGTCTTCACAACCTCCATCATGAACTAAGCCATCATGCTGTAATCACATCATGATTGGTCACATCCATTCTAGTCCCTCTTCTAGAAAGAGCATCCTTTTAAAATTGGAGGTATGATTATACCACCTTTTTGATGCTTAAAATTAATTTAGTGACTTATTAATTTTGAGGTGAAGTATAAACACTATGGTAGTGATAATTCCCTTATTATGGTCTGCTTCTGCATGACCTCATCTTTACCATCTCTTCCCCCAGCTGTGTCTTTCTCTGTGACTGATGTTTGGGTCCCGATTACTATACTTATTTCAGTTCTTTGTAATTCCACCATTGCTCTTTCATTGCCTTGAATGTTCTTACCTTCCTTCTTTACTTCTACATTTCATTTATAGTGTAATTTCCTCAAGGAAATTACACTATAAATATACTCAACTTCCTTGAGACCTTCCTCTCAAGGAAGTTTCTCTAAGTGGGTTGCATGCCTCTCTAAGCTCTCATTCCATTCTGTACTTTTCCTTTGTACCTCTGTTTTCAGACACATGTTTCTGTCCCCCCCTATGTCTATCAACTCTGTGAGAAGAGATCCTGTGCCTCGTTTTGCCACAGATTATATATACATGATCCCTAGATTTGTGACTGGCTATACAGTGTGAATATTGAAAAAAGTCACAACTTGAAAATTGAAATTTATTAATAGATAACAATGAAATTCAAACGTTCATTGTCAAACTTATAGACAAATATACATTTGAAGGTAATTTATAGAGAAATTGAATTACTTTGAAAGCATACAAACAACACAATCATCAGATTGTTGAAAAAGAAAATGTACTCAGGAAGAAGATAGAAACAGTATGCCTTAAAAAAGCCTTCAGGAAGGGTAATATAAAGATAATTCTAAACTTTGGGCATTTTTTGTTACCTGAAAGATAAGGAATATGTGCTGACATTAAGTATAACTCTTCTAAATAAACTACTATTTAAAATTTCAAGTGTATTTCAAAAATTTGAGATTTGTATGAATGAAATAACATGTAAAGTGGTTTTATGAATTTCACTTATTTCAGGGTTTCTAAGTCTGTTCTCAGAATGAATGAATATAGTATTTTGTTTAGAACTTTAAAAATCATGTATATTACAAGGTTGTTTTCTGCAAAGATATTAGGTACAGCATTATTTAAAGGCTTGTGTATAGGTGTAAGCGAACATGTTTAAAGACACTTCTCAAAGGGTTGATTAACTCTAAATATTTAAGAAAATTCAAATTAAACACTTCTAATTGGCAAAATTGCCACAGGGACATTAATCTTAATCAGTGAATAATGAAGAATATTGGTGCATAATAGAGGCATAATTGTTGACTTCTAAAAGAATTTTAAGTTTCTCTGAGCATTGATATTCAGTATTAAAAAGGAATTAGTTCGTTAGCTTTCTTTATATACATTTATTAATTAACAGTTGATTAGTTCATTGTGATCATTTTCCTGACGTAGGACCATTGTCTTGCACGTCTTGAGAATTATAAAGTCAATTCAGGTTATGTCTGTGTTTTAAAAAGTAAAATGTATATCAGTTCTAGAAGGAAAGTGCAACTTAATTGTTAATAATTATAAATCAATAGATAGATTCCTTTAAAGAGCATGTGTGTTCCAGTTTAATTTTTCATTTGGAGGGGATGCGTTTTTGGTACAAATCACATGAGTGGCACATTAGTAACAGGAAAAAAGTGAATGAGCACATGTATACATAGACTTTTGACAAAATTGAAATGCTAGTGTAACTCACAATTGATTATGTTAAATATATAAAATATTCTAAATGTTTTTCAAAGTCACATATCTATCTACACAGCTAACTTTGTCATTTAAGAAAGATAAGAAGAGGAAGAAATTGTGGAATGTGTAGATAAGAAGTCTGTATCCGAAAACTAAACATGGAATTAAAAAGAGTTATTTTAAAAAGTCAGTTTTTAAGGAAGAAAGGCTGATGAGAAACAATTCAAATATGCCCATTTCTACAAAGAAGGAATATATTGTATGCCTGTGAAAATATTAATAAAAGCAAAGTGTTATAAAGAAAAATATCAGTAAATAAGAAAATATTAAATACTTGAGTATTAAAGAACATCATAATGTTAGTTTTTATTCTCTGTTTCAGATTTTACACAGGTATCAGCTTTCCCATAGTATCTTTCAGAGTGGTGTGATTTGTTTATCTTTACTTTAATCTAGCACAGTATCTGACAGATAGTGGAACTCATTAAGGGTTGACTGTTGAATATTACACTTTCCCATCAGAAATTCACAGATGGGCTTTTTATTTTATTTTATTTTTTAACATCTTTATTGGAGTATAATTGCTTCACTATGTTGTGTTAGTTTCTGCTTTAAAACAGATGTACTTTTTAAAGTAAATGGAAGTGAGAGACAAGAGACAACAAACTAATGAGGCAGATATGTATCAAAGCAATGCGAGCAGAACAGCTGTTTATGAAAAACAGAAAAAATTGTAATTAACCATTAGGGATATCCATGGAGATTCTTCATTTCCCCCTGCACTTTGTCTTTGTCTTACCAAAAACTCCTTACCTATTACTGTTAATTTTATTTAATACATTAGATAACAATACCACACATTCTTAACAGCAAGGGTGCTTGCCAAGTTCAAATTTTCCTTATCTCAGAATAGATAAGATGTTGAGTTTAAGTGTTTTAATTCACTTATTTTTAAGTTTGCAAGTACTTAGTGTGGATTTCTTTTTACATTTTCACTGAATCCAATATTAATGATCTCTTAAAGCGCATATGGGCAGTCCTCATTTTTTCAGGGTAGTGCAGGATCAAAAAAGCGAGAGCACCAGCTGAAACTATGCAAACAAGTCAGTGGAAAAATTAGGGTTGTTCTGAGTCATTTAAAATTTTTGGTCAAAACATTAAACATCTCTTGGTCATAAATGCACAAAGACATGAAAAATAGTAAAACTAATATTTATGCAGTACGCTGTAGTTTAAAATTTTAGGCATATTGAGAATTAAAGTAATTTCCTCTTTTGGTAAAATACTTATCCAGAGTCGGTTGAGTAGTGCTTGCCTTATTGTTGTATAATTTATGGTTAATATCATAAGCAATCATTTTTTTCTATGCCTTAGCAGATTGTCATATTTCTTTCAAAGTGTGGATCAGCTCTTGGCATTTTATTCTTTGCTCTTTCAATATTGTAAAATATCTCCAAGTTTTTTTTTTTTTTTTTTTTTTTTTTTTTTTTTGTGGTACATGGGCCTCTCACTGCTGTGGACTCTCCCGTTGCAGAGCACAGGCTCCGGACACGCAGGCCCAGTGGCCATGGCTCATGGGCCCAGCCGCTCCGTGGCACATGGGATCTTCCCGGATCGGGGCACGAACCCGTGTCCCCTGCATCGGCAGGTGGACTCTCAACCACTGCACCACCAGGGAAGCCCTTGTTTTGTTTTTGATGTGAAGTTTTCATTGGCATCTCTTCCTCTGGAACATCTTCATTATTTTTGTCACAATCAGTTTCTTCACTTGTGCTGATTTTTGCCTTAACTAACTTCCTTTAGCTTTGTATCTAGAGCCTCTTAAAGGGTGGTAAGGTCAACATCCCCAAGTCAGTTATTTCTTCTATAACTCCATTTAACTTTGACTTTAATTTCACTTCCAGCATTTTCATTTTTAATTTCCTCCTTAAACTTTCCTTTTTGTTATCCATTTTTATTAAATTTCATGTGATTTTATCACTGGGAGACAAAGAGGCAGTGCAGTCATTGGCGTTGCTCTTGCTGCATAAACTGAATAGATTGACAATGACCAATCACTAACAGATGATGAAAGAAGTGACATTACTGGCCAGTGGTCGTGATATGCATCTGTTATTTACAAAGTAACTTATGTGCCTGCAGACTAACACCCGAGTATGTATGCACTTTATGCAAGAGTCAATATATCATATTAACAATATACCCTGAACCGTGTTATGGGGGTTGATATAATTTAACTAAACTCTGGTAACCAAAATTCATGCACCTTCAAACTGTGTAAAGTAGGGACTACTTGGACTTTTATTATTTGTGATAAATATTGATTACTTTATTATATGTGTGGACATGTAAAATTATCCATTTTTTTCACAGTGAGATGTCACTTGTAACCTCTTGAATGGTTACTGTTTTCAATAGATGGTCCTATTTATATTGCACTAACTTGGACACATAATAGCTATCAGTTGATTAAACAGGAAAAGCGTATTAGCTGTTGCAAGCCAGCCAAGACCAGTGTCTGCAAGGAAGAGTCTGAAGCTTTGTAGGTCCAGAAACCCTGTTATACCAGAACCCTTATTGTTTACCATACCTCTTGGGCTGACTCATTCTAACCAAAAGAGCAAGAAAGCACTTAATAATCCAAATACAGTGTTTGAATTGATAATCATGAATATAACCATGAATTGAATGACAGTTGTCACAGCGGTTTTACACAATAATACACTCTTTCTCAGATAGGAATCTCAGCCTTACTTGCAGTTGATAATTTGGTGGGCTTGGACCAAGAGCTAGAATTAGAGTGCTCTACCTTCAGAGAGAAAGTGAGTACATGTTCCCATTGACTAGGGCTCTTGAAAGGCACTATGCCTAATACCTAAAAGCACATATTCTAGAGCAGTGCATCCCAATATGGCAGCCATTAACCACATATGGCTATTGAGCACTTGAAATGTGTTTAGTTCAAACATGGATGGGTTGTAAGAGTAAAACACATGCTGAAGTTTGAAGACTACTATGAAATATAATGTAAAAATCTCATTAGTAATTTGGGTATTGCTCATATGTTGGAATTATATTATTTGGATATATTTGTTTAAATAAAATATATTATTAAAAGATATTTCATCTGTTTCTTTTTACTTTTTTCAGTGTGGCTACAGAAAACTTAGGATTGTGTCTTGTGACTCACATAATGTTATTAAGGCAGCATTACCCAGAGCCATAATGCCTAGGCTCAAATCCCATCTTCACAATGTATTATACTTGGGTGACATTGCATTTGGCACTTAAAACCTTTGTTCCTCAGCTTCCTTATCTGTCAAATAAAGAAAGTAACAGTTCTAGAAATAAGCATAAAACTCCATGTAAATAAGGTAGTAAATATTAACACTTAGATATTTGCCTGACATTTAGTTAAGTACTTTACCTTAGTTATTATTGTTGTGTTAATGAACATAGATAATGTATTAAACATATTCTATCACTTGAACTCTTTCAGTTTTGTTTTCTTACTATCTGTATCATTTACTCTTTGTAGACATATTGCTGTATAATTGGGTTAGATTACACTTTCTTTACATCAGCCAAATCAAGGCATGTTTTCCTAGGGACACACCCAGGACTGTTGACATAGAGTTGAACCAGGCCATTTTCATCACCCATATGTTTATATTTCATCATGAATATATTTACACACTATATCTTTTTAGCTTACTTCTATAAATAGCTAATTGTATCCATTGTGTGTGTGTGCATGTGTTTTAATTATTTTTACTTTCTTTACCTACAGTAGTTTTTTTCTCACATTGTTGCCAAATAATGGGAGCCATTTTCTTAACACAGAAATGATTAAAACATTTATTATTTATTATCAAAAATAATATACAATTTATATTTAATATAAAAGTAAATTATTATATATAAATATTACATGGAATTTTATGTATAATAATTAATGTTTAATACAATTATGTGGTTCTGTGTTTCCTATTCAGTGCCAAATAACTACAGGTATTCTATAAAACAGAGGGGTTTATAGGTTAGAAGGTTATAGGTCTATTGACTGATAAATTCAACTTTTAGTTATATGTTTTGAAAAATATTTTTTATGGAAATTATTTCTAAATGTAGATGGACTAAATAAGGATAAATTAGCTGAATAAAAAAGGATAAATTGCATTCATTTCTGCTGTATGTTAGTACTTCTCTACTGTTCAGATATCTAGAGAAAATAATTATTTTAGATATATGTAATGAAATTTTATATTTCTTCATCATAAGTGATGGACCATATATCAATTTTCATGTCTGGGCTTTATTTAATGAGCAATAATACTCCTACAACTGGACTAATCATAATCCAAAATAGCTGTTCCTCAAAATAAGGTCTTCCAATTACATGACTCTAGTGTTTCTATGTCCTTTTATTTTTCCCAATATCTGGGCTTATAATATAGTCATAACAATATATTATTTATAGTTAACTATATTTATCTTTCATCATGGTTAATGAGAACATGAGGCTTTGGTAAAGTTTTTGTCTCACTTGTGATTTTCTTTTTTTTTTTTTTAATTTGATATATTTACATCTTGGTGTCATTGTTTTCTCTTGTAAAGATATCTTCTTATCCTAACTCATTCTACGTCCCATTCTATGGTTATTTAATTTATCTATTTTATATCATATGATACACTTCATCTACAACTTTCTTAAAGTCTAACTATACTTTATGAATTGAATTTGAGCTGTATTGTGTCAGTAATAACTTCAAAATATTGTAATAAGTTTGTTAAGCATGACCTCTCCTGCCTGAATTCATGTTGTCTATAATTAATCAAATTATGCTTTACCAGGTGTGCATTTGCCATGCTTCCTAAATACATTTCCATGAGTATAATTCTACAGCAGATATTAACCTTTGTCACTATTGATTCATCTTCTGTTGTTCATCGTAGAGTACATGCTGTCTTTTAAATATCCATTTAATTAATTAATAATACTCACTCAATAGTAGAATAGATTATTTATTCCAGCTGAACTTGCTAGTTATTATAACTGGAATTCCTAAAATAATTTAATCTATATCACTAAACTCTAAATTATTATAATCAATAAGTATGTGAGAAATGCTGATAAAAAATAGTTTATTTCAAATCTTACAAAGCCATTTTACAATTTTTCAACTTTCTGTTTGTTTTTAATCATGTGTACAATAGAAATGAGAGTCTTTGTAGTAATATTTATCCAGATAGAGAGGTATTGTAATCAGTTCCAGGAAGAAGATATTTAACCACTGAACTATGCATTGGGGTCTGTAAATAATGGGAAATTATCACAATTAAAGCAAATTTTAAAACATGCCTAATTCTAAAAGTAAAGAAAATAATTTAAGATATTTATCATCTTCTAGACAGATGGCAGACATATGCAATTAATCTTTAATATTATTATAGGTTATTTTTATTTGGCTTTGCAACATAGAAACAGTTAAGAGCACAGAGAACAGTACCCCCTTTTCTTGATAATTTTAAATTGTATGCAAAATAGTTTGACTGTTTTAAACTGTTATTTTTGTGCAGGTGCAGAGGATAGAATAAAAGCAAAATATTGTCTTAAAAATTTTTGAAAGCCTATAAAATATTTCTGACACCCGGTTTATTTATAAAAGGAGAATTCTTATTATCATTTTTATCTCATTTCATGAATATTTCATTAATAAGGTATTTATTATCTAATTAAATATTATACTTTAAATATAGGCTAATGAGTAATTCTTGATGGAAAATGATATTTATAATATCAAAGCATTCCTTTATTTCTCTGACAGTTGTTAAATCTGCAATTTTTCTTTATTTTGCATATATATTTGCAGGAGGAAATATGTACACACAATATTAAAAGCACAATATTAAACATTACTCAATAGATATTTTTAATAAATAACAATGGAATACCATTCTCTTTATTGGAATCACAACTGTGTTCTTTCTTCCTAAGGCGATCATCAATCTTTTTGTCTATGTAATTGGACTCACATAAACATACACCACACAAAATCCAGATGGTAATGATTACATTATAATTTATATAAATTTATACTCATTATTTTATCTTTATTGGAATTGTATTTTAAATCTGATATGTTCAAATGACAAAGATCAGGTAAATATTAAGTGAACTACTTGAGATTTCCTTCTTACTATGGCAAAGTGCAATGAAAAGATTGAACTCAATTAGTATAATATCTTTCAGATAAACAAATCTAAGTGATTATGACTTTAACAAAAATGGCTTGATTTCTATGATATAAACCTTTAAAGTTTAAATTTATAAAATTGAAAGTATATATTGCATCACATAGCTATAAACTATCTTTAATTTTTTAATTTTATATGAATAAAAATTTTGCTAAATATTTTCATTTTGATATTTTGGTTTTTGTAGTTTCTTTGGCTTTGTAGAATTGAAATCAATTTTTAGACCTAATATTTTAAAAGATGTACAATGATATTATTATTATAGAAGTCAAGTTAGAAGATATACTATGTCATAATGTCAATAATATCACTGTATTTTTAAACTATTAGGGCTTATTAGCTTTTTTCCTCTATATCTAGCTCCATAATAGATCTATTTTATAATATGATGCATTTCTTTCTGTATCTTTATAGAACTATTGTTATTTTTCTTACTTATATAATATTTTATTAAAAATACTCAAATGTATTCCAGAACAAAAGAGGCACACTCCATTTTCTACTGAGTTATCATATGTTAGGTATTGTGCTAAATACTTTAAATTCGTTAATACATTCATTGCCTACATTATCTCTATCGGTGAGTTATTATTATCCCTATTTTATGGACAAGGACTGAGAACTGAGACTCAATGGATTGGACTGTGGAATTAGTTCCATTTAATTCCAAATCCAAAGTATTTTCTGTGATATGCACTGAAATGTAAAGGAAATGTACTGCATTCTCTGAATGTTCATTAACTATACTTGACTAGGATGTAAAGATTGACAACAAGAAGCACCTCTGATGTTCACATCAATATTGAATTTTTTTTAAATTCAGTGTTGCTCGGAGGCCTAAAGTGGACTCATCTAGGGCACTCATTTTAAGCAAACAATTAAAACAAACTGATGAAGAGATAATTTCCTGCCTGAAATGTTTAGCCATAGGAAAAGCTAGATGAGGTTTCTTGGAAGTACTTTGGTAAAAGGAACTGTAAGATTCTAATGGGAACCCAAGCCCAGGAGGTGGGACCATGCATGCATTCATCTGTTCACTCATGTGTCAATAGCTATGTATTAGTGAGCTGCTGTCCTTCAAACAATGCGTTAGATGTTATCCTAAGGACCACAGGGCGCAGTGGGGCGGGGAATGAAACAAAGTGAGTGAGAAGGAAAGTCAAACCCGAGGATCAGGAGTCAGAATCCCAGAGCATAGAAGGCAGATCCTGGATGATGCCTTGAATGGTGGTAAAGTATATATTTTGCCTTTATTGATCATCAGTTTGAGGGTAACCTGACTCAGCCAAGCTACATTAAAGATATAAAGTAGTGGTAATGAGATGGCCCTAAGAAAAACATGGAGGTTGCTAGCTTTAGATTGTTTTCAAGTGCCAGAAACAATGTTGACAGTATTCCTCCTTTTCCTTTCTTTCCATGAACTAAAATTTATAACTATCCAAATTCACCCACCCACCCTGCCATATATACCATCTTTACTTGTATATAACTGTACCTTAGCCATGACACTTTTGCTTATTTTGCCACTTTTTTCCCTTCTTTCCCTCCTCCCCAATCCCTCCCTCCCTTCCCTTTCCTCCCTCTCTCTCTCTTTCTCTCTTTCTTTCTTCCTTTCTTCCTTCCTTCCTTTCTTTGTTTTTCTTTCTTTCAAAAAAATCTCTCTAGTCTCTAGCCACCTGTATTCCAATTTGATCATTTTTCTGTGGCTGTCACCTGACATGATTTCTAGAATCCTATGTCTTCTGCAGACCAGCAGAGATTAAGGAATTAAGCAATGTTTTATTATTATCTTTTTAATTTTTTTCCTTCCTTCCTTCTTTTCCTCTTAACATCTTTTTTGTTGTTGTTCCTTCATTTTACTCTTTTACCCTTTCTCACATCAAAACTGATCAATGCTTTTTGCCTCAGGATAGGGCCTTCATAGCCTGCTAAAAAGAACAAAATATTAAACTGTTAACTTTCAAGTGTAAAATAGGATTTTTAAATTCGTGGCAGAGACTCTATTGAGTTAATCAGATAACATAAAGAGAGATCAGGAGTTTTCAGAATGAAATACCACAATGGAGCTGTACATGTGTCAGTAGAAGCAGCAAGAATAGATGTCCGTGAGCCACCAAAAGCCAACATAAGGCATGTCTCAGTGGATGCCAGCACTGAATGACAAATCCAGAAGAAAGTGTTTACTTCCCAAACCATGATGCCATGTAGAAACAGGGAGGAGGGACATTTCTGATATGAACACAGGAATCTGGAAGTGACTGGGTTAACCTGTGTTTACCTACATTGTTTGCTGTTACTAGGCAGAATGGAATCTAACAAAAGAGAATAAATTTGGTAATAGAAATTATTTATCCACTTCACAGACTTTAGTTCCCCCACATATGGACTTTTGATATGCGTGGTCTCTCATTCTGCTTAGACTGCCCTTTCTTCCCCTTTCTTTCTTTCTTTCTTTCTTTTTCTTTTTTTTTTTTTTTTTTTTTTTTTTTTTGGTACACGGGCCTCTCACTGCTGTGGCCTCTCTCGTTGCAGAGCACAGGCTCCGGACACGCAGGCTCAGCGGCCATGGTTCACAGGTCCAGCCGCTCCGCGGCATGTGGGATCTTCCCGGATTGGGGCACGAACCCGTGTCCCCTGCATCGGCAGGCGGACTCTCAACCACTGCGCCACCAAGGAAGCCCTCCTCTTTCTTTTTTAATTTCTCTGACCTTTGACTTCTCCAGTAACTCTGCCCTTGTCTTTCTCCTCACCTAGGCAAAGTCTAGATACATGGATACATAGCCATTTTCTTGGGAGCACATTTCTTTCAGGAATCTCTTTAACACTTCATCTGTCTTAATGTATCAGACACACTTCCCTAGGGTCCAATTTTCTGGTCTCTTAGATTCTAATGAGCTTGATCTGTGACACTGACTTACTGACTATGCCCTAAATATTCCGAACAGTAACCCTCAATGAAATCTAAATACCATGGTGGTACATGAGGACACACTATGTGTGTCATATACCATCTCATCATTTTTCTGAGAAATAACAAAGAGAATAATGATAGTTATCTGAGTGTATAGTATTTACTTTTAAAAAATAATTTAACACACTTCTCATTTTACCCTTAGAATTATGCAGGTAAGTAACATAAGTTAATTCTCCTTAAAATATTATATTCAGGGGAAACATACCCATAAGCTGTACAGATAATACACAATGAGTATATGTTGATTGAACATGGGAAAATATGTATGAAAAATATAATGAACACATAATCATAGCTAATTATAAAATGGAAACTATGTTTTATTTCCATTGTGTTTTTCATTCTATGATTATGATTGCTTAGACACCACTTTTTATTTATGGAAGCATAAACAATGCACACTACCCCACTTCTATTGAAACATGCATGTTCTCAAAGAATCTAGATGGACTCAATATAATTCCTGGTTTTCTAACTCTGGAGTCATCAGACTGCCCATATATGAGTGCCATCTTCACTGTTTACCAGCCTTTTGACTCTGGGAAAGTTACTTAAGCTCTCCATACTTCAGTTTCCTAATCTGAAAAGTGATGATAGCAGTATATTATTTATAGTGTTGTGAGGATTTATAAACAGGGTAAAGTGAAGCCGCTACTAAGCACTAAATAATTGTGGGGTTCTTTTGTTTTTGTTTTTTACAATTATTCTTGATATAGATACTCACTATTTAAAACTTTTCTTTCACTTCCAATCTATAATTCTGACAGAGTAAAACACGACAATATTTTTGGACAGGTAAAATTTATCTATGACTCACTAGCTAATATTGACATGTAATATATTTCAATGTAATCATTTCACAAAAGTCAGCGGAGTGTTTTCTGACTTTTGATGTAACCAGAGGAACAAAAGGAACAGGAAATTAAGAATAGATTTAGATTCTTGCACAATCGAGTGAACAAAAGAAAGAAAATTAATTTAAGATCTTTAGTTTTGTGATCACATATTTATTTTTGAGTTTACACAAGGCTGCTACGTGATACCATAGCTTTGAAAATTATCCATGGTATTAACCAAACATTTCCAGCTCTCCTCTTTTTTGAGTATGTGTTAGGGTTGTATTTGCCTGCCTCTGAAGTTAGGCCTGACATGTGACAAGTTTTGGCCAATGAAGTGTGAGGAGTGACAATCGCACTTTTTTTTTCTTGTTCTGCTTTGATTGTGGGTTAAGGGGAAGGTTCCATCATTCCATCATGACGAGAGTGCCCCCTGCTGACCTTCACTGAAGGTAAAGCAAGAGCAAATCGCTTAGAGGTTGTAGGTAACTACAACTTACTTAAACTATCCTGACTGTCACAGTTTTTTTTAGATTTTGAATCATTGTTTACATTTATTTTTACTTTTAAAATTTAAAAATGTTTAATAGAAAACTTTTCATTAGGAACACTATTTACCTGTAATTCTCAATTTGAAAGATGGTGAGAATTTGACAATTTAATGTAATTTAATTTTTTAATTCCTCAAAATATAATAATTCTCAGGTGGTAGTTCATATGCTTCCAGTGTATGAACCGTGCAGTACAGTAGTCTTTAAACAGAGCAGCATGTTCACTGAGCATTTAATGAGATTCTTTGGCACTTAGCTAATAACTTATGGATATGAATCAAGACAATTACAATAAAAATTCATGAAATTCAGGAACATTTGTCAAGTGCTGAGTGTATGTGAAGCACTGTGATAAATTTTTGAAGGAAATTTTAAATGAAAATACTTGAAATGAGATACTCACATATGATGATTTTCTAACTTAATGATGCTGAGTTATACGAAGTCCAATAGAAACTGTTATTAATGTATTGTGAAACAATTTGAAAAGGCCTTTCTGTGAATCAACCTGTCTTTGGTTTGAGGATTTATTTAAAATGAGAAAAAGAAAGAAAGAAAGAGAGAAAGAGAAAGAGGGAAAGGGAAAGGAAGACACCATTCTCTCTATGCTGTTATTTTCCTGAAAGGTATTGATTAAGGAAAAACGTTTTTTAAATCTTGTGTATAATTACATATTTATCCGGATGTCCTTTGTGATTTTCACTACTCCATATAATTTCTGTCATAAATAATTTTAAGTCCCATCATCTAATACATGCATTCTTGTCTAGTCTTTTTATCAAAGGATTCATTCTTGTGAACCAACAAGGCATAGACCCAGACTAAAGAGAGCTTTCATCGTTTTTAAGAAAGTGACGCTAGCTTACAGTCTCCTAGGAAACTCAAAAATTCAGCAGCTGTAGAGAGTCCAAGTTTTACAAAACAGCTATTATGGGGGGTAAAACCTTCCAAGGAAGCGTTCCCTGCAATCTCACCTTATTTTTAAATATAGTCTAAGAAATACTTACACGGTATATATGGTTAGCCATTTGCTGCACAAATTTAAAAAATGAGCAACAAAACCTAGATTTGGACACTTTCCTTCCCTTGATCTGTGTGGAACTGAAAATAAACTCAGGAAACTTAACAAAAGGCTGATTATTTGAAGGGAATGGTAATCAAACAAACACTAGAAAAAAATACAAATCCAGTAAACACAAACAGAATAATTAATGAGGCAGTATAATGGCAATTAATTAAGATAAATACATATACATTCCAGAGAAATATGTATTTCAAAATATAAAATATAAAAATTAATAGTACATGAAATAGTCAACTTTGCTCCATGAAATTAAGAGCTTGAGCTAAATGACCTTCAAAATTGCTATCAAGATAAAAACATTCCATGATCTTTTACACTTTTGTGTGTAGCATGCTTAGTTTTTTGGTTATGTTCTCCTCTAGATGCTAAGAGCAGGACAATGGAATATTGCTTCTAGAAATGTGTACCTGTGTCTTACTTTGCCATGCTGCTGTGGAAGATGGTCATGCATTTTGCTTTCCTGGGAAAATTAAGTTTTTGTAATTAGGTAAACACTGCCCAACGTTAGTCATTTTATTTTTCTGTGTTAATCACTCCTTCATTATTAATGGATCTTGATGAGAAACAAGCTAGGTTTACAAATTAAAAGTTAAATTTTAGAACCGTTTCCCTGAAAAGAGGAATAACAACTGAGGAAATAAACATACTTGTGTAATTTTCAGCATGTTGCCCTGTGCTTCCCACAGTTCAGCAAAAAAAAAAAGAGGAATGTCTTTGACATCCAGCAAACCTAAGTCAAACATCGTTTTCAGTGTTATTTCTGGGACTCTGGGAAAGTTAATTAACTTCTCTGAGACTCAGTTTCTTTATGTGAAAAATACAGATGCTATAAACTGCAAAAGGATTTAGGAAAGTTTTTTTTTTTTTTTTTAAGGAGATAGTACCTTAAGTTTTTGATAAATGTTATCATCCATTCTCCCCGTTAAGAAAGTTCTTTTCAAGTAGTAATTATAATTTGGTATGTACACACATATATATGAGGGAGTTAGTATATTGTGTATATCTGCACCTAAAATGCAAAATATGTAAGATAGAAAAATAAAAGCAAGGAAACTATTTGCCTTACGTGTTACATGAAAAGGTTTCCTGTTGTCTATTTTTTCTCTTTTTATATACATGTATATATCTATCTATATATATAGATAGATATATGCTTTTCTAGAAATCCTTACTTTTTGCCAACCATTTCTTTTAGGCATTAGTGCTCTCCTAAAACATAAGTCCCAGTGAAAAAGAGGTCATTAGAAAGCTAATGGGTAATCAACATTAGAATGGTGAAAATAATTTTCAAGGAGGTTGCATCTGGACTAAGAACTGAATGATACATTATAATCAACCATGCTATGACCTGGGGAAAATTGTTCCAGGCAAAAGAACAGCTAATGAAAAGTTTCTAAGGACAGAATGAGCTTGGGTTACGTAAGGAATCGAAAGAAGGTCCTGTGACTGGACTATAGTTAACAAGGGGTGCGAACAAGCCACCAGTGGCATTTTGATGATCCATGCCTGTATCATCTGTTCCCCTATTGTTCAGGGACTGGTTTCTATGACCAAGAGAATATGGTAGAATTAATGTATGTTACTAGTGAAATTAAGCTGTAAAAGACACTGTCACTTCCTTCTCGGTCACTGTTCTTTCTTTCTCTTGGATCCTTTGCTCTGGGGGTAACCATGTTGTATGTAGCCCAGTGGAGATGCTCACGTGGAGAGGAGCTAAAGACTCCTGCCAACAAGCACGTGAGGGAGCTTTGAGTGGGTCCTCCACCCCCAAACACATCTTCTGAGATTGCAACCCTAGCCAACAGCTTGACTGAAACTTTTTTTTTTTTTTTTTTTTTTTTTTTTTTGCGGTACGCGGGCCTCTCACTGTTGTGGCCTCTCCCATTGCGGAGCACAGGCTCTGGACGCACAGGCTCAGCGGCCATGGCTCACAGGCCCAGCCACTCTGCGGCATGTGGGATCTTCCCGGACAGGGGCACGAACCCGTGTCCCCTGCATCGGCAGGCAGACTCTCAACCCCTGCGCTACCAGGGAAGCCCTGACTGAAACTTTTTAAAGACCCTGAGCCGGAGCTGCTTAGCTAAGCTCCTCCTGGATCCTTGACCTTCAGAAATAGGGTGAAATAATAACTGCTTATTATCTTAAGAGCCCATATTTAGGGATACATTTTGTGCAGCAATGAGCAATGAGTGAACCAAAGTAGAGTGGTTAGAAATGAAGTGATGTGATGTAAGACTTCACAGACCTTGGTAGAGTTTGAATTAAGTTATTATGGAATTTGAAATTATGAAACATATACATGATTTGACTTCGCTATAAATAAAAACGAATTGACTCTTAGGACATAGTAGTTTGGAGGGTCGTAAGAATTAAGCAGGATGTCGAGTTAATAGGAGTAATCCAGATATGCTTGAGACATTGATTAGAGTAGAACAGAAAAGGCAGAGACAAGTAGAGCTGTCTGGGCTACAGATGGAGACAGAACTGGCAAGAAATGCTAAAGATGGGGATATACATCCATATCCTCAATATACATGAATGCTTGCTTAAAATCAATGAGAAGAATAAACAAATGACAAAAGTCCATCTAAAAAGATGCTCAGGGCTTCCCTGGTGGTGCAGTGGTTGAGAGTCTGCCTGCCGATGTAAGGGACATGGGTTCGTGCCCCGGTCTGGGAAGATCCCACATGCCACGGAGTGGCTGGGCCTGTGAGCCATGGCCGCTGAGCCTGCACGTCTGGAGCCTGTTGCTCCGCAACGGGAGAGGCCACAACAGTGAGAGGCCCGTGTACCACAAAAAATAAATAAATAAATAAAAAATAAAAAGATGCTCAGTCTCATTATTTTTGTTTGTTTGTTTGTTTGTTTTTGCGGTATGTGAGCCTCTCACTGTTGTGGCCTCTCTCGTTGCGGAGAACAGGATCCGGACGCACAGGCTCAGCGGCCATGGCTCACGGGTCCAGCCACTCCGCAGCATGTGGGATCTTCCCGGACTGGGGCACGAAGCCGTGTCCCCTGCATCGGCAGGCAGACTCTCAACCACTGCGCCACCAGGGAAGCCCTCAGTCTCATTATTATTGGCAAAAAAGAAAAATCAATAATAATGACATTTTTCATCCTGCAGATTTAAAAATAATGATAAAACTCTTCCTTGACAAGACTGGAAAACTATTCACTCTCATTTATTGTAGATGTGAGTCTAAATTGACATCAACTCTCTGAAGCTAGTTTGTGAGGTACATACACTTTGTTCCAGGGATTCCACTCCTAGGAATTTACCTTGAAGAAATATTTGCAATGTTAATGAAAATGCATTGTTCACTGCAAGGTTATTTATATTAGTGGAAATTTGGAATTTATAGAATCTTCATGTTATGTGTAGTGAATCATGCTTATGGTATAATGTTGAGTAAAATAAAGGTTTCAACATGGTGTGTTTATCATGAATCCATGTATGTAAAACCATACATCCATGCCATATTCCCACGTGTGTGTGTGTGTGTGTGTGTGAGAGAGAGAGAGAGAGAGAGAGAGAGAAAGAAAGAGAGAGAGAGAGAGAGAAAGAGAGAGAGAGAGAGAGAGAGAGAGAGAGAGAGAGGTGGTGGGGGGAGAGGGAGGGAACTATTTGGAAGAATGTTTAGCAATTATGAATAGTTCTGAATAGTGGATTTGGAGATGAATTTTACTTTCTTTAGATTTTTCTCTATTAAAAGGTGCTTTTTGCCAGCATGTTATTTAAGATTGTTTTTATTTTTTAATTATTTTTATTTTTTTAATTTTTTAATTTTTTATTTTATTTATTTATTTATTTTTTTTTTTTTGTGGTATGTGGGAGCCTCTCACTGTTGTGGCCTCTCCCATTGTGGAGCACAGGATCTGGAAGCACAGGCTCAGCGGCCATGACTTACGGGCCCAGCTGCTCCGCGGCATGTGGGATCTTCCCGGACCAGGGCACAAACCCCTGTCCCCTGCATTGGCAGGTGGACTCTCAATCACTGCACCACTGGGGAAGCCCCTTAAGATTGTTTTTAATAGACAATTATTTTTTAGAGAAGTTTTAGGTTCACAACAAGATTGAGCAGAAGCATATATAGTATCCCCAGTCGCCCCCCACACACACCTTCCTCCATTATCAATATCCCTCAACAGAATGGTACACTTGTTACAATTGATGAACCTACTATTGATACATTGAGAGATCATTATCACCCATAGTCGAAACCAGACCTTAGGAGTTCACATTTGGTGTTTTACATTCTATGGATTTGGAAGAATGTGTAAGCACATGTATCCATCATTACAGTATAATGCAGAATATTTTCACTGCTCTGAAAATCCCCTGTGCTCTACTCCCTCATCCCTCCCTCCCCACTAAGCACTGTCAACCACTTTCCATAGTTTTGCCTTTGCCAGAATGTCCTATAGTTGGAATCATATAGTATGTAGCCTTTTCAGATTGCCCTCTTTCACTTAATAGTATGTATTAAAGGTTCCTCTATGACTTTTCATGACTTCATAGCTCACGACTTTTTATCACTGAAAAATATTCCATGTGCTGGATGTGCCGGAGTTCATCCATTCACTTCCAAGTTTTGGCAATTATAAGTAAAGCTGTTATAAACATTTCTGTGCAACTTTTTCAACTCCTTTGTATAAATACCAAGGGATTTAATTGCTGGGCCAAATCCTAAGAGTATATTTAGTTCTTTAAAAAATTCCAAAATATCTTCCAGAGTGGCTATACCCTTTTGCCTTGCCACAAGCAATGAATGTAGGTTCTGTCACTCCTAATGAATTAGGAATTGATGTTGTCAGTGTTCTGGATTTTGACCATTCTAATAGGCATATAGTGGTATCTCATTATTGTTTTAATTTGCATTTCCCTGGTGACCTAGGAGATGCAGAACTTTTCATATGCTTATTTTCCATCTGTGTATTTGGTGAAGTATCTGTTAAGGTGTTTGGTTCACGTTTTAGTTAGGTTATTCATTTTCTCATTGTTGAGTTTTAGGAGTTCTTTGCATAGTTTGGATAACAGTCCTTTATCAGTTGTGTCTTTTGTAAATTTTTTCTCCCTGGTCTGTGGCTTTTTCTTCTCATTCTCTTGATGCTGTCTTTGGCAGAACAGCAGTTTTAATTTTAATGAAGTCCACTTGATCATTTCTTTCTTTGATGGATTGTGCCTTTGACCTGACATATTATTTTTACAAATAAAAATAATCCACAATGATTCACAAAAATGTAAAAAGAAAACCTAACTGAGGATAAGAATATTTTAAAATATTACCTATATCATCATTTTCTATTGTAACACATAACAACGAAATAACACTATCACACTAGTCATTTTCTCCAAGCATTTTCCTTATAGTGATAATTTTGGATACTTAGTACTCTATTTCTATTTACTTTTTTAGGTCTTTAGAAATCTTTCTTTCCTTTTATTGCTTTTAATTAGAGTAGAAGAAAATATCATAAGATAATAAGAAAAAAAAGTAAAACAGTATTGATCATTGAGGAGAAAATAAAACATCAGGACATGTAGTAAAAAAGAAAAAAAAAAGAATAAAGGTAAATATCCATTACAGATTTATTACAGATATCAATTTCTCTGGTTTTCAAGTAAATCATGGACTATTCACAAATGTTCCATAGCAATTGCTAAAATGATGTTTTTGTTCTGAGTCAATCTTTGCAAAATAATTTGGTTGGATAAAACTATTTCTCAAAAATTATTTTCACATTGAATCTTAGTGTATTCAAACTCTGAGGTAGTATTGATAATAATAAGAAAATGTTATCCATTGAAATAGTACTTTATCATTTTTGCTTAGAATAGGATAAAATCTAAAATCAGTAAGACATTTCTGCTTTCCATGTTTATTTTATAGTAATCTATCTTCTTTAGGGGTTATTGAAGGTCTTAAAATATCTGGCAATAACAGCCATGTAAAAGTGTATCACTTTTGTTGTTACTAGTCTTATCTGTGCTTCATTCACATTCAGTGTTTCATTTTACCCTTACCACAATGTGGGGTAGCTTTGATTAATGCTTTCCACTTGAAAAATAAGACAGCTGAGGCTCAGAAGGGTTGAATAACTTGTCCAGCATTAAAATCTAGTAAGTAGTGGAGCAAGAAAATGAATCAGAACCCACAATGAAATAATGTCTCCAAAAAGTGTATCAGATTTTTTTTTTCCATCCAAGGCTTGTATACTTATTCACACCACTTCCAAAGTGTCCCATTTGGTTTCACTATTGAATAGAGACAGAACATTCTGTCTGAAAAGGGGCTTTTCACCCCAGGTTCTCAAGCTACCTTTTTTCTCCCTTCATAATAACTCCCTCGGTTGCCATATTTTCTATTTAATTTCTGTTTTGAGTACACTCATTTTATTAATTCAGTGTAAAAATAACTTTATAAAAGTCCTAATACGTTGTATTTGCTTCATGTAAGCATTTAAGGCAGGGTTGTAGTCCTAAAGGAGCTTACAGAGATGATTGGGGATATAAGACACATTAGAGAAAACGCTGAGCAGAAAGATAGGCAAACTCTTAAGCACATTCATTATTGACATTTTGGGTCTTATCTCTTCAGCACTACCTGGTGGATATGATAAGAAATGACTTTGCTTTAAGCTTGGTGTCATTGTTAAGATTTAAATATTTATATTGTAGTAAGAATTCTATATTTCTCTTCTTTAATCCTGTCACTTCAGAAGCTTATTCATAACATACGACTTAGGTATTATCTAGTATTGTTCTACTGTTCATTCACATTTTTAACAAACATTTGAATGCTCCCAGTATATATCATAGGAATTTAGAATATCTGAGTTGCAAATAGTGACTGGAAATATGTTTGCTAAGCACCTGCAGTCTATGAATAATGATGTGGTTTATTTCAATCCTGTTTACTTATTTTGTTCATTGTTTTATGGGGTATTATGTCACAGCAAACGTCTTTATGTTTGAAAAGCCAACTTGTTCAAATCATTCATAATCAAATATTTTTAAAATGTAATTTGGCTTATAAATTCTTGATTTTTTTCAATGGACACATTAAAATGTGCTGTGTGCAAGCTCTAAGTCTCACTCAGGAATTCTGCAAAGTGAGGCCATATTTTCAGACAACTGAATTACTTTCACATTTCAATTTCTCTTGTAAAACTTGAAAAACAGCAATCGAGAATACATTTGGCCATTGATGGCACTTTTAATTTTGAAGTTATACAGAAGCTGTCACACTACCATACAAATGGTTGTCAAAAATAAGTATGCTAATTGAGAAGCTCTGGCTATGAAATTAAGTGTTGCAGTTTTTATCAAGCAGAGAAAAGAACTCTATAAAAAAGGATTTTAAGGTGGATTGAATTATCAAGTTGTAAGAGTGGGCCAAAATTTGAAAGTCATACAGTAGATGGATTTTCCAATTTCTAATTTGTTGTAAAGATGGCACAGAATTTGGAATAAGGACATTTCTACCAGGATCTAAGATTCTTTACTGGAAGAGCTCTTGAAACTTCTCCTTGTTTTCAGTTGGATTTGGAGGAGTATCTAGTACATAAAATACTGAATTTCAGAAATTTGAAATCAAACTCAAAAATTATACTCTTGTGTTGTCTAAATAAGATCACACATCAGAAAATACAGGATACATCAGCCTCACTACTAACTCTCAGATATCACCAAAAGTTGTGTTTGGGGCAAAATTTGAATGTCTTTGGCTAAGGCTATGGTAATGTTTTCTAGTTTTATTTTTAGTATCTATTTCTGGTGACTAAATAATGGTGAAAATAAGATAACATATATGCAAAGGTTGTTTACTTGCTAGGCTCACTGTTACTATAAAAAGGCAATTCAAATATTTGACATGTGTTATTTTATGTATATATATGTATACATATATATGTATATATATATATATATATCACAGATATTTTTAATATAAAAGTTTTCTAAATTAATGAATTACTTTTCAAAGGATAAAAGTGAACTTTGTCCTGCAGAGAGGCAAATGACAGTAATTCTATTTTCTATCACTATTCCAAACATTCTGTTCTTTGTCATCTTAGTTTATTTTGTTAATTGAAATAAAATGGTTGTTAAATTTAAGTGAAAATACTTCTTCCACTGAATTATTTATCTTATCTCATTTTTTACCTAGCTATAAGACTTCAGCGACTTTTGAATGTCTAAAAGCTTCTTTGTTAAGCTTGAACTTTCTGATAAATATATAGTCAGTCTGTTGATTCAATCCTAGCATTATTTTATATTCCTTTTTATTTTTTATTTTTTTAAAGAGGATATTGGGGTAGTATTTAATTAATTAATTTATTTATTTTTGCTGTATTGGGTCTTCGTTTCTGTGCGAGGGCTTTCTCTAGTTGTGGAAAGCGGGGGCCACTCTTCATTGCGGTGAGCGGGCCTCACACTCTCGCGGCCTCTCTTGTTGCAGAGCA
Source organism: Hyperoodon ampullatus (assembly GCF_949752795.1). Lineage (NCBI taxonomy): Eukaryota > Metazoa > Chordata > Mammalia > Artiodactyla > Ziphiidae > Hyperoodon > Hyperoodon ampullatus. The sequence goes on from NC_136918.1 coordinate 123,599,985, forward strand.
CAGGCTCCAGACGCGCAGGCTCAGTAGTTGTGGCTCATGGGCCTAGTTGCTCCGCGGCATGTGGCATCCTCCCAGACCAGGGCTCAAACCCGTGTCCCCTGAATTAGCAGGCAGATTCTTAACCACTGCGCCACCAGTGAAGCCCCTATATTCCATTTTTATTAACCTTTTTTTTTTTTTTTTTTTTTTTTTTTTTTTTTTGTGGTATGCGGGCCTCTCACTGTTGTGGCCTCTCCCGTTGCGGAGCACAGGCTCCGGATGCGCAGGCTCAGCAGCCATGGCTCACGGGCCCAGCCGCTCCGCGGCATATGGGATCCTCCCAGACCGGGGCACGAACCCGTATCCCCTGCATCGGCAGGCGGACTCTCAACCACTGCGCCACCAGGGAGGCCCTTTATTAACCTTTTGAGAACAGGAATTCACCTCTTTATTCCCAGCTGTTAACACAATATTTTGCATATAACATCTCACTTAATATTCAAAGAGAACAATCTGAAACACAAAATGCCAGTCAGGTTAGGTAAAGGAGAAAGTTCCTAAAATTCAAATTAAGTGTGAAATATCACACACACACACAATCATTCTTTAAATTCAAGTATGTAATGAAAAAATAATTTCCTATATGTTTTATAAATTATGATATATCACATTATCACACCAAATTATTATGAATCTGGACTTTTCATGAAAGTATCAGAGAATGCCTTCTATAAGTTATTTTTTGAAAACATTAAGATTTTAATAAAACATTTATTTGGAGACAATATGTTTTTCTACTACAAACTACCATTGAATACTGTCCTTGAGGGGAAGGGAAAAAATGTTACTGAATACTGACTCTAGTACTTATGGGTGGAGCAAACTTAATCCCTTAACCTAGTAGACTCAGCTGTGGAGTAAAAATTACAGATACTCCAGTAATCACAGAATTGAGGAGATTATCAAAAGTTAGAAGAAAAACTGCTTATAGTGTGTGTTTAATAACAACAGTTGAATAAAGGGATCTATCAAAGTACTATACAAAAAGGGAAATCACATGCAAATATTAATTATTTCAGGAAATATTTTTTGTGTACTTTGTTAATTAATCAACAAAGTTAATTCTTCATAGAATGCAGTTTCAGGCAAAGAAATATTCCCCAAACAAGAGAGTATGCTTATTTTCATCTGAAAAAGGAAACTATAATATGCATCATGTTTTTTCTTGTGAATCTTTCTACATTTTGAAAAAATTCAAACCTAAATTAAATAAAAATTGCAGTAACTATGTTTTTGCAAGTGTTGATTGTTTGATTTTATTTTACTATTCATACACTACTGCTCTTTTAAAATATAAATCCATATTTCAATAGAGAAATCAGGGCTAGAATTGTACATTGAGAATTAAAAACACAGAGATGTTATTTAAAGCTATGGGCCTGGATGTGAGAGGGAAAAGGAATGGCAGAAGAGATCCCAAGCTAAACATCAGTACATTCCAGCACTTGGAGGTCTGGAAGATAAGGATAATTTCATAAAAAGAAGGAAGACTGAAATAGAGAAGCAAGAGAAGATTGTTCCAAAAGCCAAGTACAAAAAGTGATTCAAGGAGGGAGAAATTGACTGTGGATTATATTACAGATCAAGGCAGATCAGATACAAAGCAGGGATAATCCACTCACTGGAGCAAGAAGAAAGCCAAAGTAGGTGATTACAGAAACAAGATGCTTGGTAGATTGGGTGGATGATGAAGGTAAAAATTTTCTTCTGATTTTACTATTTCTTTTTGCAACATTAGAGGTCCATTCCTCTGATGATTGTAAAGAGGTGGGAAAGATTGTTTGAGGTTTGAGGAAAGTAACGGAGGCATGGAGAATTCTTCTCCACTAGAAGACTTGGAGCTCAAGTTGACTAAGGAGGTTTTCTGTCCTCTCGTTGGCCTGTGCATTTTCCAAAGCAAAAACTGAGCCCTGTTATCATTGGATATAAAATGTGATAGATGTCTTCTGGCTTAGTAGATTAATGTTTATTGTGTGAATTATTGAACCATTAATTTAATAAATCATGTAATAGTTGCTTCAAGCCTGTTTTGTTAATATTTTAAATAGTTGAACAATTTTAATTTAGTATAGACATTTCATTATCATATTATTTACTATAATTCCATGTCATACAAAAATTTAATTTTCTTTTTACCTTCTCTGTTAAAACAAAATACTGTATTTTTAACATTTGGAGTTTCTTTTACCTTTTTTAAAGGCATAATATTTTATAATAGCTCATTGTGTTTTATTTTTACCTTGCCACTATTTTCTCCCTCACTATCTCTATTTCCCTCTTTCTTACCTACAATATATTTTGCTTTTTTCCTTATACTCTGTTCTGAATTCTGAAATATTGTATTTAGAATTTTTTTTTTTTTTTTTGCCTGTGGCGAACAAAGAGGCAGGTTGAAAAAAGTGACTATTTTTCTAAAGTCCTGACATATTCTTCTGATTTTTTTCTCTTACTTACCTGTTTCTATTACAACTTCTGTCAACAATGTTAATTTCCTATTTGAAATAAAGTTGAACCATAACAGGCAGCCAGGATGTACTTTATATACACTTCAAAGTGAGTTGAAGTGTCTCAGTTCTTTCTCATACTTCAAGGGCTGTGGTCCCTGCTCCCTGGCAGCTATTTTGTGACACTGATTGCCAGATGATATGGGTCCTGATAACTCCACTTAAGAAATGTAGGAAGAGAAAAATTTATCAGTCTGTCACCATCAGGCCTTATCACCCACAAGCAAGTGGCCAAGCTAAAAGAATCGTGCAGATCACAAAGAATGCCCCAAAGCAGTTTTATTAGAGGAGATTGACCAGAAAGATTGAACAAGTTTCCCTGGATTCATCTTTATACTCTGGAATCAATAACATGTATTAGTAAAAACATATTATTAGGCCTCCTTCAACTACTTATGTTTAGAATTGTCTTCATAGGATTAGAAAAAATGCAGTGTATTCTGTTGCTTTTCTGCACCTGACAATTCTTCCACAAAATTTCTTTGCTAATAGTTAGCATAAGGTACTGGGGCTTTGAGAATTGAAGGCCTATATTAGTGGTTCTCAAAGTGAGAATATCCTCTAGATCTGTGGACTAAAAGTCTCAGGAGATGTGTGAGTTAGAGAAGCTGCATTCATAAAAAAAATGCTAAAACAGTATTTGGACATTTTCAATGTGCTGATTTTTGCAATAGTGGGTGCAAAGCAGTGGTGGGCAAAACTGGCACCCCTCAGCCAGAATCCAGCAGTGGCATGAAATTGTTCTAGTGGTCACTTGATTCTTCACTATCACACAATCTCAGGGAGAATAAAGCCAATTTCATTTAAGAATGTCCTTCAAGAAGCAGTGAAATACAGTATTGTTTTGCCTTTCAACACTTGACTACACATCTTTTCAATATTCAGTGTGACAAAGTTGAAACTACATACAAAGCACTTCTGCTGCAAAGTTATAATAATTATCTTGAGGAAGAAGCAGGGGTAGCTTATTTGAGTTGTGAACTACACTAGTTTTTTTGTTTTTGTTTTTTAATATGGAACATTATTCTTACTTGGAAAATGACTGATAAAATATTGTTTTTCAGATTTGAGTATTTAGTAGTCTTTTTTTTTCCCAAAAAGTACAAGGTAAACCTGTCACTTCAAGGAAACTATTGACAGTTACTACTGACAGTATTTGTTGTAATTTATGTAATTTGTGCTTTTAATCAATTGATCCTAAATAATGTGAATTTTACTGCATTATGAATATTTGATGTAGAATATTTTCCCATTATTTATCTAAGATTTGGGAACTTAATACCTCTTTTGCTTTGATTGACCTTTGGGAAATTCATTATTAATTTTAATTTTTACTATGGATAATATTGTTCACCTTCATTTCAATTTATATCACCACAACTTCATACTAATTGCTTTATTTTAGAGTTGAGAGAGTATAAGGGTACCACATCATCCTCTGACTTTACCATTGAGTTATAGTCACGTGTGTAAGTTAGCTAAGTGTGCCATGTCATGTTTCGCCCTCATTCCTCTCCTTCTTTTAATCTGTGCTTCCATAATATATTCTAACTATATAGTCCATGAATACGTATGAACCAAAACACTTCCCAGTTTATATTCCATAATATTTATGTAAAAATAATAAACACTTTAAGTATGTCTTTTAGATTACACCTAATTCCCCAAGATCCTGATTCTCCATCCAGGTTTTGAGAGAATAGTACAGCCAACTTCCCTTGAGAATCTCCAGACATATATAAACTTGAAAGTAACATAAAACTTCTGATCTCTTGGGGTTCCCTGGTGGCGCAGTGGTTGAGAGTCCCCCTGCCGATGCAGGGGACACGGGTTCGTGCCCCAGTCCGGGAAGATCCCACATGCCGTGGAGCAGCTGGTCCCGTGAGCCATGGACACTGAGCCTGTGCGTCTGGAGCCTGTGCTCTGCAAGGGGAGAGGCCACAACAGTGAGAGGCCCACATACCGCAAAAAAAAAATATATATATATATATATATGTGTGTGTGTGTGTGTGTGTGTGTGTGTGTGTGTGTGTATCATATGATATATTCATACACATACATTTGATATGTATACATATCAAATACATGATCACTAGGTGGGGCTGGTAAAGTTGTTCATATATATTGGCCTTCATTCAATTTCTTTTAATATTAAGACCTTTAATATGCTTAGCCTACTTATCTTAGACACTTTTATTATTTGTCTATTCAACCTTATCCTTCACTAGTTTTCTCAGATCATTTCTTCAAGGAATCTTGAAGAATCTTCTTAACTGCTTCAATTCCCTCTTGATTTGTTTTTCTATCTCTTAAGCACCAATTGGGCAATCACTGATTTGATGCCTTTCACATTTATTGGGCTATAAATTTTGTTTAAGGCCCTGTCAGTTTTGTTCACTATCTTTAGTACCTGTATGGCCCATTTAGCATAGTGAGTGCTCAAGAAATAGTTGTTCACTGATTGATTCAACACATACACAAGTAAATGAATGAATTAGAGAAATAATTAAAACTGCAAGGCAGTTGTCTTTAAAGAAAAGGAGAAAACCACCCACACTATTATTTGTACAGACTCTACTCTATCATCATTTGATTCAGTCTGTGAAGACTTATTGAGGATTAATGGAAGTGATCCTTAAACTTCAAAGAAGGTATCACACTTTATGAGTACATTGGGAGAGTAGTAAGTTTGTGAGTCCACATTTATGTCTGTATTTCCTTGATTAATGGTGGTTTTCTTCACTTGATTTCAAGTCCTAAGAAAATAAATCCTGTGTTCTATTTAGTTGACAGTTAAAATAAGGACATGGTTCAGTGTTAGGCACATACAAAACTTAACCTAATTCTGTTTAATGATTGGACTAATGAATAGATGAATGAACTTAAGTTGTATGGTATCCAGGACTTCATTTTATTGATAGAACTAGAAATAACTGTGCATTTTTTAGGAATAACTTTTCAAATCTTAATGGAAAAAAAATCTCTGAAAAATTCTAAATTGGAAATAAAATCCCCAATTTTCCTTTGTTAAAGTGCTTACCTGTTAAAGTGCCTAACAAGACTTTAAAGAACAAATAAACAATAAATTTCTTGTGATGATGCTATTTGATATTTTGGGATGTTCTTCAAAATGAGGACCCATCACCTTCCTTTCACTTGCTCAATACCCTTGATGAGTTAAATGGATCACCTCATCAGCAGGAAAGATTTCAAGTCATCATTGCATATGTCTAACTATCTGTTCTTGCACATTATTTGTTACAAACAACCACCAAGACATAAAGGAGGCAAAATATGATTCAATCTCACAGTAGGTTGAAGAACAAGTGCCCAAATAGTTCAGGAATGGGAGACGTCATCCAATCTTCCTGCAAGCTGAGGGATCTGAACTGAAATCCTGAAGGCTAACCCAATTCAGACAATCTAAGAGGAAGGGGTGAGGAACATTGTAGGTGGAACAAAATCCGTAGGAAGAGTACTCCCAATTCCATTACTGTGTGCAATTTGAATGGCTCAGCAGCCATGCTAATTAGTGTAAAGTCTGAAACAAAGGCCTTTGCTTTATTTGTTCCTTTCCTTTCTTTACCTTTCCCTTCTTACTTTTATTCATACCCTCCTTCTTTCATCTTTTTTCTTCTCTTTTTTCTTCTTCCATCTCATCCTTCTCTTCCCTCTCCCAGAATTTTCGCTGATTCATATCCCCTCCATCTACACCACCAACACACACTCTTTTCTGCACCAGTGGATTTAGGATGTTCCAGATAGCTCATGTGCACTCCCCCACCCCACTCCCTAACTTCTAATATAAAAAGATAGGGGCTTCCCTGGTGGCGCAGTGGTTGGGAGTCCGCCTGCCGATGCAGGGGAGGCGGGTTCATGCCCCGGTCCGGGAGGATCCCGCGTGCCGCGGAGAGGCTGGGCCCGTGGGCCGTGGCCGCTGGGCCTGCGCGTGCAGAGCCTGTGCTCTGCAGCGGGAGGGGCCACAGCGGTGAGAGGCCCGCATATAGCAAAAAAATAAAATAAAATAAAATAAAAAAGATAAGTACCCCTCCTCTGTTCTTCTATAAGTCAGTACTGGAAAGAAACAATAATGTTTATTATGAAGTCCTAGCTTTTTGGACTAGTGAGCACTAATGTAAGTTTACCTGTAGTCATTCTCATCTCACTTTGTTTTGTATTTTGTTTTATTTTATGGTTTCTGTGTTTCTTTCCTTGTTTTTCATTTTGAGCTTACTGTGGATTACTTTTCAAAAGTTCAACTGTATTTTTTCATTTGGAATATTATGATATTTCATTTGAACTTCATTCAGAGCAAGATAATTGGGCATTACCCTTCAGTTCTAATTCTTTTTTATATGTTCTCCTTAGCATAATTATTACTTCATGGTAATATTATAGTTCTTTCCTTACTTTAATTAATGTCACGTCTCAATTCTAAGTACTTGATTTCAGCCCCAGGGTATTAATTTCATATCTTGTTTCTTAAATTAGCTATGAGCTCAGATTTCTGGTGGTTCTGATAGTCATACAGCTATTTCATGTCCCCATCAATAAGAAGAAATTAATGTTTTAATGAAGGATTTTCTGCTCTCCTTTTAGGTATTTGATTTTAAAAGAACTGTGGTATTGTTTCATGGCCTTAAGTTGCATATTAAGCTATAATTGCTCTTCAGCTAATATATTTTTGTTATTGCTAGAATCATTCATAGATTATAAAATGGCAGAAAATGCACAAAAACTAATCAGACTGTTTTATTTTATTGTACTATTTAATAAGCCAATATAGAAAATAATGCAAGTTTCTGAGAAGCCTTAAGAAGATTTGTTTGTGAACTAAAGTTTTTTCTTTGATAATAATATCTATGAATATAAAGAAAAAGATGTTCCCTGGAGACATCTTATTAACACTATATCTAAACTTTTAGAAAAAATAAATAATTCCAAATGTGGCTTATGGGTATATAAATCACAATGATTGTAGTTATTTCACTGAAAAATTTGAATCTCAAAACATTAAGATTAAGCTGGTTATTAAAAGAAATGGTATTGTTTGTGTTCAAGAACAATCTTCTTACTTTGACTTAACTCTTTGCAAAATCCCATTGTGACCTTAACCTGCTTTGGTCCCTAAGCACTGATTTTTCTCTATTACCTCAGTGTTTGATTTGTTGCCCAGCTAGTAGTGATGATTATATTGAAGCTCCATCATTGTTATAATTGCTTTAATAAGCTGCCTTGTTTAGTTAGGTTTTCCCTCTTATATTTGTTCCTTGTGGGTTATAGAGAATGGGAGATAGTTCCTTAGGTTTCATTATTTTATGAGGGAGGATAGTAAAGCATTTTCTAAAGATATGTATTTTGTTGATATTAACAGCTTTATCAATAATTTGCAAGGATAAATTCAAGAATTCCCAGAATTTTATTTAAAATGAGAAGTTGGGAAGGAACATGATGTCACTTGACTGCTGGTAGTCATTATATATTATATTGATTAAACATTCAAAGATTTTCAATGAAGAAGAAAATAATATTAATTTGGGGATAGAAAATGAATTCCTGTGGTGGCATTATGTGTGTGTGTGTGTGTGTGTATCTCCCTAAGACATGGTTTTAAGATGATATTGGAAGGATGAGGTGAGGGTAGGTTGCAGGTGAGGGTGTGTATTTACAAGAAGTGGAGCCTCCTTTTTCAGAGCCCCTGCAACAAAAGCAACTGAGTTCTACAGGATGGGGAAAAATTCAGCTTGATCCAACATGGAAAGAAAACATAATGTCATTTTTAAAGGCAGTGAAAGTTTTAAAAGCAATTGATATTTTGTGTGTATTATGAAGGACTTTACTGAGCTTATATTTTTCTTTATGTGCCTGTTGGATTTCTCTGTAGTTCACTGATATTTCATATGATCATGGTTTATAATATTGATTTTCTTATTTCAGAAATTTCTATCAAATATGGAAGTTTCTTTTCATAAAAGGATGAATGACTACACTCTGACAAGGTTAAGTTCAACAGCTCATGAGTAGTGCAATGAACATCACAGGTTCTTCCTCCTGTTCTCTGATTTTCACCCTTTTTGTCTTTAAGCTATTTATTACGAATTATTCCTTAAATTGTATTTAAAACAGTGCTATAATCTTCTGAATACATTAACTGATGTTGAGGAGAGATTGGATAAAATTAGTAGTCCTACTTGGTACTGCTCTTTGATATAAACACTGAATAATAGAAGAATATTTTGTGTGTCATAATTTTACATTTAATTGTATATCATAGCTAAAAATTTGAATAAATTAGAGTTAGGCTCTAATTTTGTATAGTAAAGCTATGAGAATTTACTCTGCTATATTAATTAAGCAATTAAAATGAATCCAGGGCTTCCCTGGTGGTGCAGTGGTTGAGCGTCTGCCTGTTGATACAGGGGACACGGTTTCATGCCCTGGTCCGGGAAGATCCCACATGCCGCAGAGTGGCTGGGCCCGTGAACCATGGCCACTGAGTCTGCGCGTCCAGAGCCTGTGTTCCGCAATGGGAGAGGCCACAACAGTGAGAGGCCTGCGTACCACAAAAAAAGAAAAAAATTAAAAATAAATAAATAAATAAATAAATCCAGATATGATCAAGGATACAAAGCAATTATGATCCTTCTTGTAAGTTCAGAGCTCTTAGTTATAGAAAAGAGAATCCACTCCACCCAGTTTAAACAGAAAAAAAGATTTATCATGGATTATAGCTTGCTCACTGAAGTGTTTGGAGGGCTGATGGAAAAGGCTATATATAGTCTGAGCCTTCAGGGATTCCTGCCAGAATCATGCTGTTCAAGAGACCCACCGATGGGTCTGCTGCCTCTGTCATGACGGGGGTACATGATAAATTAGGAAGCTAATACCACAGCTGCAGGCTGCTGATCCACATTGCTTCAGAAGAAGTGATGAGCCAGGTTGAAGGGAAAAGGACAATTCACTGAGCTGGATCCAAAAATGTTACTTCTACCTTTTTCCAGGAACAACTATGAAATGTAAGAATATGGGCTGCAAAGAAAGAATAAACAGTACATTCTGATGTGGATTTGGCCTACTTGGGTTTTAGAAGGAAGTAAAATCAATTAATATGATTAGTGGAAATCTGGTAATGTTTAGAAGCTATGAAGTTATATACCAGAATCAGCAAACACAATTAGGCTAGGAAAAGAAACTGGAGTCAACATTTTATACAGAGGAATTTCATCCTGTAATTGTCCATGCATAATTGAATAATAACTTAATGCATGATGATACATTTTATTGTTAATTTAACTTCTTAACATAATCTAGTAAGATGATAGCATGGAATGACACATATTTCCATATGGAAAAGCAGACCCAGGTACTCTACGTACTATATAAAGCGTGAGTTTCCTGAGATATGCAATCTAGGACCCTAACTTTAGAAACAGGCAGAATAAAAATAATGTTGAATACTTTTTCCCACAATTCATCATTCCTCCTGGTATTCATTGTGAATTTACACAATAATGTTATGCAAAAACTATCCCAATAATTACTGGTGAAAAGTATCAACTATTATTTCTCACAATTTTGTGTCTTGTCTCAGTGGTTCTTCTTGTCTGAGCCCTGAGTAGCTAATCTGGTCTTGGCTCACCCAGGTATCTGCAGTCAGTTGGTAGGTTGACTGGAAGCTGGCCGGGTCTTTATGCAAAGGAGCTGAAAATGTATGCCCATGCAAAAACCTGCACATGCATGTTTATAATGGTTTTATTCATAATTGCCATTACTTGAAAGCAACTACAATGTCCTTCAGTGAGTAAATGGATAAATAAACTATGGTACATCCAGACAATGAAATATAATTTTGCATTTAAAAGAAATGCACTATCAGGCCATGGAAAGTCATAGAAGATCCTTAACTGTATAACAAAGAAGGCAATCTAAAAATGCTGCATACTGTATGATTCCAAATATATGACATTAAGGAAAGTGCAAAATTTTTAATACAGTAAAGATCAGTGGTTGACAGGGATTAGGAGAAAAGGAAGGATTAATAGGTGGAACAAAGAAGAATTTTAGGGCACTGAAACTATTCTGTGTGATAATATAATGGTGGAGATATGTCATTTTACATTTGTTCAATCTCAGAATGTATGGTAGGAAGAGTGAACCCTGAATAAATGACAGATTTTTAAAAAATTAATTTTTATTGGAGTATAATTGCTTTACAATGTTGTGTTAGTTTCTACTGTACAGCAAAATGAATCAGCTGTATATATACATATATCACCCCGTTTTTGGCTTTCCTTCCCATTTAGGTCATCATAGTGCATTAAGTAGAGTTCCTTGTACTGTACATTATGCTCTCATTAGTTGTCTATTTTATACATGATATCAATAGTGTATGTGTGTCAATGCCAATCTTCCAATTCCTCCCACATCCTCTCCTTTCCCCCTTGGTATCCATATGTCTCTGTCTCTATTTCTGTTTGCAAATAAGATCATCTATACCATTTTTCTAGATTCCACATATATGCATTATTATACAATATTTGTTTTTCTCTTTCTGACTTACTTCACTCTGTATGACAGTCTCTAGGTCAATCCATGTCTCTACAAATGACCCAATTTCATTCATTTTTATGGCTGCATAATATTCCATTATATATATATATATACCACATCTTCTTTATCCATTCCTCTGTTGATGGACATTTAGGTTGATTCCATGTCCTGGCTATTGTAAATAGTGCTGCAATGAACATTGGGGTGCATGTGTGTTTTTGAATTATGGTTTCCTCAGGGTATATGCCCAGTAGTGGGATTGCTGGGTCATATGGTAATTCTACTTTTAGTTTTTTAAGGATCCTCCATACCATTCTCCATAATGGCTGTATCAATTTACATTCCCAACAATAGTGCATGAAGGTTCCCTTTTTCCACACCTTCTCCAGCATTTATTGTTTGTATATTTTTTGATGATAGTCGTTCGGACCAGTGTGAGGTGATACCTCACTGTAGTTTTGATTTGCATTTCTCTAATAATTAGTGATGTTGAGCATCCTTTCATGTATTTGTTGACAATCTGTATATCTTCTTTGGGGAAGTGTCTATTTAGGTCTTCTGCCCATTTTGGGATTGGTTTTTTTTGTATTTTTGATATTGAGCCACATGTGCTGCTTGTATATTTTGGAGATCAATCTTTTGCCAGTTTCTTCATTTGCAAATATTTTCTCCCATTCTGAGGGTTGTCTTTTAGTGTTGTTTGTGGTTTCCTTTTCTGTGCAAAAGTTTTAAGTTTCCTTAGGTCCCATTTGTTTATTTTTGGTTTTATTTCCATTACTCTAGGAGGTGGGTGAAAAAAGATCTTGCTGTGATTTATGTTCAAGTGTGTTCTTCCTATGTTTTCCTCTGAGAGTTTTATAATGTCTGGTCTTACTTTTAGATCTTTAATCCATTTTGAGTTTATTTCTGTGTATGGTGTTAGGTAGGGAGTGTTCTAATTTCATTATTTTACATGAAGCTGTCCAGTTTTCCCAGCACCACTTATTGAAGAGACTGTCTTTTCTCCATTGTAAATTTTTGCCTCCTTTGTCATAGATTAGTTGACCATAGTGGCGTGGGTTTACCTCTGGGCTTTCTTTCCTGTTCCATTGATCTATATTTCTGTTTTTGTGTCAGTACCATACTGTCTTGGTTACTGTAGCTTTGTAGTATAGCCTGAAGCCAGGGCTCCTGATTCCTTCAACTCCGTTTTTCTTTCTCAAGATTGCTTTGGCTATTCAGGGTCTTTTGTGTTCCCATACAAATTGTAAGGGTTTTTTGTTCTAGTTCTGTGAAAAATGCCATTGGTAATTTGATAGGGATTGTATTGAATCTGTAGATTGCTTTGGGTAGTATAGTTATTTTCACAATATTGATGATTCTTCCAATCCAAGAACATGTTATATCTCTCTGTTTGTGTTTTCTTTGATTTCTTTCATCAGTATCTTATAGTTTTCTGCATAGGAGTCTTTTGCCTCCTTTGAATGGTGATGATGTATCAATGTAGGTTCATCATTTGAAACAAATGTAACACTCTGGTTGTGGACACCCATAATGAGAGAATTTTTGCATGTGTTTTGGTTAGGAGTATATAGGATATCTAGCTTCTGCCCACTATTGCTGTGAATCTAAAACTGCTCTAAAACATTTCTATTTGAAAAATAAACAATAAATACTGTCTATATTTTTTCTCCTTTATCACATATTTGATTGTATCTTCTTATATTATACCTTTCTTTGCTCTAAATCCTGTACTCCATGATCTGGTTACTAAATTTAGCCTGCAATGCTGTTGTAGGTTGTCACAAAAGTCTTGAATAAACTTCATAGTTGATTCGTTTTCAGATTTGATGGAAAGAAATGATGGAAGGGGACTTAAATAAATACCTCACTCTTTTCTTCACCAGTATATCAAATATACCCAACAAATATGCTATGCAAAGCTTTCACTTTAGCATTTATTCTATTTATGCCAGAGAATCCCTAAGCTTCTCCTAATGTTGTAATATTTATTTAACATCCTTTTTAAAATTGGCTACATCCAATTATGTTTCCTAATAAGAATATTCTATTAGTTTCATTTATGAAGGATGTTTTGCTTAGCAAAACATAATGAAATAATTGCTTTTGACAGAGTTTAGTGAGCGAATTTGGAGTGGAATAAGTGCTATGAAGAAATGAGGCAATATTTGAGTTCCATTTCTGGTGGTTTCATGCCCAGTAAAAATATTTATAGAGAAAAATTTTCTCTGAATTAATATAACCTAATGAAAATATATTTACATTAGTATAGTACCCTTCTCAGATTGTGTAAAATGTAAAATACATTCAAATAGATTTGTTTACTCATTAGGGCTAAACATACATGCACACATATGCACACACATATATAAATGTACTTTAAATAGAATGGATGAGACTTTTTTTCTATTCTTTGATTTATATGTTTATATTCCTGTCACAGTAACATAAGAACCAAAATATCAACATATTTGTAAATATATTCAATATCAATCCATATGCATGCTCCTGTGTTTGTGTGTAGTTGTGTGTGTGTGTGTGTGTGTGTGTGTTGTGGTTTTATGTGTGTATAATTTATGGAAAATCATATATTTGGTGTATTTGTTGAAGCTCAAATAATGCAATCTTGCAATGAAAGTGAAATTTCAGTGGCATTTTCTGTGGAAAGAGGAGCTCTTCTTAACACACAAAGCAATGTAAATATTATAAGCCTAATAAAAATTAATGACTTCATAATAGAAATATTAGCAATTAAATAAAGTAACAATTTGTTTAGCAGTAATGTTGAAAAAACCAAAAATATATTTTTTCATTCCTAACTTTACTTTTTTTTCTTTTTTTTGGGGGGGGGTACGCGGGCCTCTCACTGTTGTGGCCTCTCCCTTTGTGGAGCACAGGCTCCGGTTCCACAGGCTCAGCGGCCATGGCTCATGGGCCTAGCCACTCCACGGCATGTGGGATCTTCCTGGACTGGGGCATGAACCCGTGTCCCCTGCATCGGCAGGCAGACTCTCAACCACTGCGCCACCAGGGAAGCCCCTAACTTTACTTTTTTAACTATCATATATATATGTATTTTAAAAGACCATTGCCATTGTTTGTTATTTAAAAGAAACATTTTAAAGATAAGTACATAAACTCCTCAGCATAGTACTTTTGCCTTCTAGAAATAAAAAATATATATGTATTAAAAAACTGCATGTAATTTTTACTCTTTCAAGTATTTTTACCATAAGAACTTTCAAAAAATAAATGACACATATACATCTTTACTCTGTTATATCATTATATATTTATCCATTATTAAAAAGTAATAAGAACTGGTCACCATTATGTAAATATATCAACTTTATAATTTTTACATGATTTTTATTCATAAATAGTTTTCAGATGACCCTTAAGTAAATTATTATTTAAATAATAAATTTAGCACAGGTATAAATGTATACTTTAAGATATATATTTAGAAATAAATATCAGGAAACATATCTTCAAATAGAAGATAGAGACTGAAATGAAACATTTGCAAGTATAGTCAAGTAATTGATTATATTTTTATTTAAATATTTAAATAGAAATATATTGATATCTACCCTATCTAAACATATTTTATGTGCTAAGCTGTCCAGTCTCCAGTAGAGAACACACAATGACATTAACACCTGGAGATTTGTCTGGCATCCAGCTCACTAATAGGACAGGTATTTTGTGATGGCAAGTGTGGTATATTTGCCACTCCATTTTACTACTTATCATCTTCTCTTCAATCAAAAACAAGAACCAGGAGGGAAGTAGGGTGACCATGCTACATATTGCATCTGGGACATGAGTTTCAAAGAGAGTGAAATCAGAGAGAAAATATACTGTGAATGGTTGACTGTGGTTAATACTGGGTTGCTTGTTTGTGGTTGCTTGTGTGCTGGTCAAATAAGAAATACAGAGTGAATCAGATTTGTTCAGGAATTTTTTTTAATAGTTCAAGAACAAGGCCATAAGAGTAAGAAAAAGTCTCTTTTTAGTTCAGAATTAAAATACATGTGTGACTGGTATTAACACTAAATTTACTGAAGTGTTGCAAGTATCACCTTGACTTTCAACTTAGCATCTGATGAGGAACTTCATCAGCATACAAGTGGAGACACAATAATTGATGTATTGAACTTTTCATAGGACATGTACTGAAAAGATCAATATCCCTTCTTAATTAAGAGTTTATTAAGACAAATGAAAGATAAAGAATGAGGGAAAATCAAATTGTGCATTCTATATGCTACTATATACCAAAGTTGGAATTTATAAGATCTTGTAGAAACAGCAAAAGTGGTGTATGATAATGATTTAGATATCCTTTATAAACATCATTTGAGCTGATTGTGAATTAAATATAAAATAAAATTTAAATATAAAATATTTGTCTTTGTAAGGCAAGAAATAAAAATGAGTTGAAAAGCATATTTCAAGATAAAAAGTGGTTTGGCATAAGATAATAATGAAACAAAAGATCAATAGCTAAATTAAATCTCCTTTTAAGGTGGTAAAGAACATAATTATTGTTGTACAAAATCAAATCAGAATTGTATCAGAAACAATATAAGAAATTAAAATAATCTTAGAAGGATTAAAAACATTTTAATAGATTATATCAATACACGTGCAAGACCAAGGTAAAGATAACCAAGGACAGAATAATTGGTAGGGATGATTCTAAAACAAATCCAATAAATGCCACAGACAAGTAACAAATATTAAATTTTAAAATGGTTTATTCTGCTTATTGAATAACAATCAAGTTTGTAATTAAACAAATTTTAACATATATTAATCTACATATACATATTTAAGGCAAATTTATTATCATGCAAATATTTATAACATCACAATTTTAATAGTCTTTTAGAATTAGTAGACTGAAAATAAATTAGCTTAGTTACTGCATAGATATTCCCTCACCAAACACCATATTAATTTGAGTGAAGAAGAAGGTTGAAATAATGATTTAACCAGTCCCTCCAGATTTTAAGCTGCTTATAAATCTGCATGTGGTAGAAAGTTCAATATAAGAAATGATCTTAAATTTGATAAATTCATTATGTGATGAATATGCATATTTTTAGAAGAATCCACCATGCAGCTTCTAGTGGTAGTGATGTTGGGACATACAAGGATTTTGACTTAGAAAATGCAATTATTGCCCAAGAATAAAGGAATCTTTGCCTAAAATGTTACTTGAAGAAGCATCATTTCATTTAATTAGGAACATGAAACTAATGTCCTTAGAAGAAAGAAAGTGTCATGCTAGGTATGGACTTCTCTTCTTGTTCTTAATTATACTGTTATATATGCACACTTTCAAAAACTTTAAATAAGGAAGAATCAGAAAATAAAGAAATATATAAAGTAAAAAGTATTTAAGATGGTTATTATGGTCCAAATATATTTTAAACAAGAAAATTGTGTATGAAATATCCTTTGGATATTTTCTTATAATTTTATGCTCTTTGGCACAATGCTAACGTTATAATTTGCCATTATCTGGCACTTTGTATCTCAAAGTTTTTTGTACTATTGGAAATCAAGCAAAAGTTATCCTGTTCATCTGGGGAAATAAACATTTTCAACAGGATATTATTAAAGATGCTTAAAAAGATATCTAGTGGAATGCCTCTTATTTTAAATGATTTTTAGTCAATATTAGCAGCCCTCTAAAATATTATAGTATAGGTTTATGTGCCTCAATACCCCAAACTCTTATTTGTCTGTGTAATTATCTTTGTTATACCTTTTTTATTAATATAAAGCATCCACATAATGTATAAGAAAGAAATATATATAATTATATGTATAATTATGACTAATCCCAATTGTTTATTTATCTGTAGGGAACAATCAGTAGAAATGTATTAATATGGCATATAAATTTGACATTTTAAAACATCATTGCAATTGAATATCATCATATCTGAGGAAATAATTTAATTTTATTTGCTTACTCTGTGCTGTAACTTTGCTTGTATGGGAATTTCCAAATTGTTATGGTATTTTTTAAAATATTAACTTATTAAATCAAGACCATTTGAAAATGTGTGTTTTTAAAGGCTTTATTTTCTTAGAGCAGTTTTAGATTCACAGCAAAATTGAGAGGAAAAATTAAGTAGAAAGGACAGATTTCTCACATGCCCATTAACCCCACACATGCATACCCTTCCTTATTATCAACATCACTTATCAGAGTGGTACAGTTGTTACAATAGATGAACCTACATTGACACATCATTTTCACCGATAACATGTAGTTAATTTTAAGGTTCTCTCTTAATGTACATTCTGTGAGTTTGGACAAATATATAATGACATGTATTAATATTATAATAGCATACAGAGTAGTTTTACTGTCCTCTGTGCTGTCTATTCATTTCTCCTTCCACTCCCCATCCCTAAACCCAACCCTGAACACCACTGATCTTTTATTCTCTCCATATTTCTTCCTTTAACAGAATGTCATATAGTTAATAGAATCACACAGTATGCAACCTTTTCAGATTGCCTTCTTTCACTTAGTAGTATGTATTTTAGGTTCCTCCATGTCTTTTTCATAGGTTGAGAGCTTATGTCTTTTTAATGTTCAACAGTATTCTGACGTCTGAATGTAACAGATTATTTATCCATTCACCTACTGAAGGGTATCTTAGTTGATTCCAAATTACAACAATTATGAATAAAACTGCTATAAGTATCAATGTACACATTTTTATGATGTAAGGTGTCAACTCTTTTGGCTAAATATCAAGGAGCACGATTGCTGGATCATTTGATAATAGTATGCTTGGTTTTATAAGAAACCACCAAACTCTTTCAGAGTGGCTACTATTTTTCATTCTCACCAGCAATGTATGAGAATTCTCATTGATCCATATCATTGCCAGCATTTGATGTTGTCAGTGTTCTTGATTTTGGCCATTCTAATAGGTGTGTAGTGATATCTTATGATTGTTTTAACTTGAATTTCCCTGATGACATATGTTGAGGAGCATCTTTTCAGATGCTTATTTGCCATCTGTGTATCTTCTTTGGTGAGGTGTCTCTTAAGGTCTTTGGCCCGTTTTTTATTTAGGTTGTTTACTTACTGTTGAGTTTTAAGAGTTCTTTCTATGTTTCAGATCACAGCCTTATGTTAATTGTTTCTTTGCAAATATTTTCTCCCAGTATGTGGCTTGTCTTCTCATTCTTTTGACAGTTTCTTTTTGACAGTGCTGTTGTTTTTAATTTTAATATTTTAATGAAGTCCAGCTTATCAGTTCTTCCTTTCATAGATCATGTCATTGATGTTGTATCTAAAGAGGCACCACCATACCTTTATCTCAGTTTTCTCCTATGTTATCTTCCTGGCGTTTTATAGTTTTGCATTTTACATTTAGGTCTATGATCCATTTCAAGTTAGCTTTGCAAAGGGTGTGAGGTATGTATCTAGGTTCTTTTCTTTTTCTTTTTTTTTTTTTTTTGCAAGTGGATATCTAGTTGTTTCAGCACCATTTGTCAAAAAAGACTGTCTTTGCTCCATGGTATTACCTTTGCTCCTGTGTCAGAAAATAGTTGTCTCTATTTATATGGATCTGTTTTTCTAGACACTCCATACTGTGCCAATGATCCATTTGTTTCCTCTTTTGCCAATTCCACACTGAGTTGATAATTGTGGCTTTATAGTAACTCTTAAAGTAGAATAGCATCAATCCTCTAACTTTGCTCTTCTCCTTCAAAATCATGTTCGCTATTCTGGGTCTCTTAACTTTCCATAGAAACTGCAGAATCAGTTTGTCATTAGCCACATAATAACTTGCTGGGGGATTGATTGGGATTGCATTGAAACTGTAGATCAAGTGGGAAGAACTGATATTTTAGCAATATTGAGTCTTCCTATACATGAACATGGAATATTTCTCCAATTATTTAGTTATCCTTTGATTTAATTCATCAGTTTTGTAGCTTTCTGATATAGATCTTGTACAGTTTTTTTTTGACTTATACTTTTTTTGATTTATACTTTTTTTTGACTTATACAGTTTTTTTGACTTATAAATTATAAGTAATTTTGGGGCATGCTGATAAAATGGTATTGTATTTTTAAATAAATTTATTTATTTGGCTGCATTGGGTCTTCATTGTTGCATGCGGGCTTTCTCTAGTTGTGGCAAGTGGGGGCTACTCTTCATTGTGGTGTGCGGGCTTCTCATTGCAGTGGCTTCTCTTGTTGCAGAGCACGGGCTCTTGACACGCAGGCTCAGTAGTTGTGGTGCCCAAGCCTAGTCGCTCAGTGGCACGTGGGATTTTCCCAGACCAGGGCTCGAACCCATGCCCCCTGCACTGGCAGGTGGATTCTTAACCACTGCACCACCAGGGAAGTCCCTGGTATTGTATTTTTAATTTCAAATTCCATTTGCTCATTGATGGCATTTAGGAAGACAAGCAACGTTTGTATGTTAACCTTGTGTCCTACAACCTTGTTATTATTGCTTGTTAGTTCCAGTAGCGTTTTTTGTTTGTTTTATTTTGGATTTTATACATAGACAATTATGGAATCTGTGAATAAAGACTGTTTGAAATGATTTTTGCCTCTATATAACAGTGTTTTCTTGAATTCAGCTCACTCCAGACACCAGCTTATTGCCATCTCGTCTAGGGCCCATCTCCCTAAAACAGAAAAACACTTATTTTTTCTCACTTCCAAGTGATCAAGACCTTTTAAAAAAGCACGTCCTATCACATCCTAAAGCCATATTTTGGGAACAGCTGCACTTTATAATCCCTAAGTGTGAGCAACCAAAGACTCCATTAATTGTTGGCCTGAAACATAGAAGCAAAATTTTCCCCACTGGTATGCTTTGACCAGACATTCCAATTCTCTCCAAATCCACTCTGCAAACTGGCATTATAGCACTTTTCAAACCTTGTTGTGATAGTAGAAAATAAAACAAAACAAATCAAAAACAAACAAACAAAGACAAAACAAAACAAAAAAAAAACAAAACCACAGGGACATTAGCACATACCAGATGTGTTTGACTTGTCTTTTCTACATCCCATTTGCATTATCTGTAAATTGAAGAGGATAATGTTAATCATAGTTCCAAAATCTTAAGCTATTTTTTTCTGTTTAGTGTGTTTATTTGCCTACAAAATAGTAGGAATCAATTAAGAAAACCTGTTTGTATCAATTGACTGGCTGTCTTCTCCACCATTTTGTGAATTACATGAGAATAAGGGTTGCATCTTTTTCAGATTATCACCACCCAAATCTTCAGTAATGTTATAAAGAGAAGGAGACCTATATGTACTACCATTAGACTCCAACAGATAATTGCTTTAGCAGGGGCATAGACATATTTTTAAAAATTTGTATACTTAAGATAATGTTTTTGTTACATTTTGATAATGTTGAAAAATATTTCCAATAATTAAAGCACAATTTTATAACTAAACATTTTAATGCCAAAAAGATGTCTCATGTTTCAGTATTTGACTGGCCATTGATTTGATATTGTGGTCATTGACTTAAGTGCCATTAAATACCTTGGCATTTCTAATGCAGTCATAGTAATTTTTTGTCTTACTTATTCATTACTTTGTACATGCTAGGATATTTTCACAATAAAGAATACTTATATAATGTAATGAGTTGGTTTGTGGCCTCCCTCAGAATCTTCAAAAATTACCTTGTTTGGCAAAAAGTTCTTTGCAGATTTATTAGTTTGCTAAAGCTGTCATAACAAAATACAGCAGATTGGATGACTTCAACTACCCAAGTATATCTTCTCACAGTTCTGCAGCCTAGAAGTCCAAGATCAAGATATCAGCAGATTTGGTCTTTTCTGAGGCCATTCTTCTTGACTTGCACATGACCACCTTCTCTGATAAGGTATTTTCTTTGTGTATGTGCATCCCTGGTGTCTATTTGTGTGTACAGATTTCTGCTTCTTGTAAGGATATCAGTCAGGTTGAGTTAGGGCCCAATCACATGGCCTCATTTTACCTTAATTACCTTTTTAAAGACCCTATTTCCAGACACAGTCACATTGTAAGGTACTAGGGATTAGACCTTCAACATATAAATTCTGTAGGGGCACAATCCTGCCCATAACAGTAGATAAAATTGAATTAAGGATCTTGATATGAAGATGACCTGCATGGGTCCTAAATCCAATGACAAGTGTCCTTCTGAGAAAAAGATAGAGGAGGATTGAGACCCACAGAAAAGAAAGAGGCAGTAGACCACAGAGGCAGAAATTGTAATGATTTCTAGGATTAAATAAATAAATTTATTTATTTAGATTTAGATTTAGAATGATTTTTCATAAACATCCTTGACCCATTTAGTTTTGTCTGTAGAATATAAGAAGGAAATTAGTATACAAATACACAGTTAAATAAATATGTATATACACATAATATACATAGTTGCAACAATCTATAGATGTTTTTGTTTCATTTTCTGTTTACATTTGATGTAGGATAATCAAGTAGGTTTTTTTTCTTTAATTCTTATTTTTAGAATTTCAAGAATGCTAGAGAAAATAAGACTGTTTGAAAATATATGTACAGAAAAGAAGTCTACAATATAAATTTACAAAGAGTTGTCAATGACATATATATGCCTATATTTGTATATCAAAATATTTAAAATGCTAATATATTTGTGACTATTTGGTTCTATGTGTGAAAAATACTAGATACCCTTCTTTGTTTAACTCAGTTTGCTACGATTGTTAATTATTAAAATTTAGTTACCTAGCATAAATAAATCTAAAATTACTTGCAATTCATATGTTATAAAGATTTGCTTTGTTGGAAATATACTGGTAACTTCCATTATAAGAAAGTATGTACCATGAACAATTTACTCACTGAAGAAGTTGGTGTCTCTAAGAATTTAGGACATGAAACAGTAATGATGGTTTCTAAGATTTATCTAGAGTTTCTATCTTTGGTATTTCCCTATGGCTACAATAAGTCATCAGAAAGTGAGACTATATTAAAATTCACTTTTAAATCATTAGAATTGGTATAATGTTATTGTTTTGTATTAATTTCAGAAGTCATAGACTAATAAATATAAGGAACAACGTCTTAAAAAATAGATGTTACTGAAAACTTAAACATACTTTTGCGGTATATAAAGACAAATTATTGCTCACACCTAGGCATTGAATCTAAAAGTTTCTATTTCAGTAATGTTGGCTAGAGCATCTGATAACTCCCATTGGGACCTCTGGGCACAGCAAATACATTCAGTAAACCATACCTTCAGTAAATGATTCTTAGTGAAAATAAAACTGTTAATAAAAATACAATATTCATTCCACCATTAGTGCTGTTTTCCTTTGGGGCTTCAGTAAATTATCCTACTGATGTTCAGAAGCAAAGTGTATTATACTTTTGAGACTATAGAATAAAAATCACATGAGGTTGACAGATTATTCTTCAGTCTAAGTCTCATCAACTACTTTTTCTTAGTAGGATCTCCAGGGTCCAGAATCCTGTATTCTTAATTTACAGCTGTTATTTTATTCAGAGGTGCTCAGTAAGAGCTTCCATTATTCTCTAGCATTCCTTTTTTTTTTTCCTTCTCACTTTTGTTCAAACTACAGAGTAGAAAATCTTGAAAAAATCACTTTATTTTTCATTATTTTTAACATGTTACAATTCTGAATCCACAGATTATTTTCAAGAATGATCCCTAATGCAATTTTAAGGAGTCAAATTAATTTGTTAATAATAGTCTCTGCATATTGCTAGGCAGCTGGGGGGAAGAAGGTGTTCTGGGAGTGTTTATATTGAATAGCAAGAATGGAGAGAAACGGATTTCTTAATGTAACCCTGCTTTGACATGTAGCCTGCCCTGAGGGCCTCTATAACTATCAAAATGAACTATTTATCTATAGTCCCAGAGGCAGCAGATTACCTAGAGAGAGAGAGAGAGAGAGGGGGAAAGAGAAGAGATAGTTTCTTAAACAGGAAGTATCTTGCCATATTTACAAACTTTTGTAAATTTGACTTTTTGACCCTGATAAAATTGGAGAATATACATTTCATAATTTTATACTTATATAAAATATTTTTCAGGTTTTATTGTCAGATTTGTAGAGTGGCTACAAGTGTGTATACATAAACATGATGTGATACAATTTGACACACTCCTCTATTTCCTGTAAATTGTTCTTCCATTGGGGGCACAGGTGTTCTGGTGTCTCCTTTCATGATGTTAGCAGCTATTGGTTATCTTTGCCTGGATATATTAATTCACCAGCAGTTAAAATGGTGCTATTTTAATTCCATCACTCTTTCCTCACTTATTAGCAGATATTTTTATAAGTAAAAACATCCCCTCATCCATTCTGTGGTTACCAGTGGTATCAGAAAGGCAGGATAAATGCCTGATTCTTTCTCATCAATTACTAGTTTTCAAAAAATAGATTTTGCTTCCCTAGAATCTTCATCAGTGAACAATTAATAGTTTTTTTATAAATACCATTATTAACTCAGATATAACTGAATTTGATGGATTTCAACAAACTCAAGTTGTTCTTGATCAAATTTTTTCATCTTTTACTCATAGGAGCCTCTTTAGTTTAGCTAAGTCCTTTCGGCACAGCCCCAGTAGTCCTTGGTAGCTTCCATGCTATCTGGAGTATTAGTATTCCTGGCTTACATTGTCTTTCTCTTGCCACAGACCAGAAATCAATCATTTCTCAAAAGTTAACTAATTACTTTTAGTGGGAAACTGTATCTGCATGGCATAATCTGGGTGCTAGTTATGCTCACTACTACTGCACTGAACTTACTTTCTATGCATTTCACAGAACAGAACTAGAAAATAAGATAGATGATAGCTAGATAGCTGGATACATAGATAGATGAAATAAGTTAAGAGTTGCTCTGAGTTTTCTAATTCAAATCCAGCTGTTAAGGGTTTTTGTATAATCTGCTCATCTTACTTCTGTCTTTCTTCTGATTTTCAGCAGTGGAAATCACTGAATTAGATTAACATTTGCTTTATTCACAATGTACATGAAACAGTCTCAGATAATAATGTAAAATATTTTGTATGGGTTTCCAGTCAAAAAGCCAAGTAGAGAAAAGTGTGTATAATATAGATATATATGTAGTGTGTATATGTACACACATACATCTATAACATACACACTTTTCTCCATCTTTTTCACTTATGACACATGGGTATCAAATCATAATTATGTACAAAAACATCATTATTCTTTTGTAGAACTGTGATTTCATGGATGTAGCACACTTTATCCAACCAGATCTTCATTGGAAGAAATTTGGATTTTGCTCACTTTTTAATTTGTTTGTTTGTTTTTCTTCTGGGTCTCACTTCATCACATAAAGTGCTCCAATCATTTGCTTAGTTTTCAAAAAGATTCTTTTTAAAAATATTTTTGCCAGGGTATATTTTAGATATTTTCCTAGGTGTTATATTGCTGGGTCAAAGGGTAAATCATTAACAAAGTTTGTCATATACCGCCAAATTACTATTCATGATGATTTTATCATTTTTTTCATCCCACCAGCAAAGTATGAAGGTTAATATTTAGCTGCCCCCCAGTTAGCTTAATATGTTGCTAAATTTGATTTTTTACCAATGTGAGAGGTGAGAAAATGGTATTTCAGTTTTTAGATTGTTCCCATTTCTTTTTCTGTGAAGTGTATGTTCATTTTTTTTATTTTTCAGGGTTGTTGAAAATGTTCTCTAATTTTCAATTGGTGGCTTTATTTAGCACATTAAGGCTTTGATATTTTAAATTGCAAATATTTTTTGTTTGACATTTGTCTGTTTACTTTATTGATTGTTTCTTTTGTCATGAAAGTTTTCTTTTTAATGTAATCTAATTTATCTAACTTTTTTCTTATTGTTTCTGGATTTTGAATTATAGATTAAAAAGATTTTTCCTCCCTCACTTCTAGAAAAGGCAACCAAGTTTTCTTCTGTTATGCATATTGTTTTATCTCTTTACATTTAAATCTCTAGCCATTTTGGAATTAATTCATCCTCATGTATGATGAGATGAACAGATAACAATTTTATCTCTTTTCCATGTGGTCTCTAGTTATCCTAATCACTCATTGAAAAATACATTTTCCCTCACTTTTCTGATATGCCATTTTTCTTTTGTCCCCTTGGTTTTTCCATCTATACTTTCACCTAAAACACATTTTAGAGTTGTGTTTAAAATGTTTGCTGTCATAGAATCCTTTTCTCCTTTTTTGCTCATTTTGTTTTTCTTCAAGGTTTTTGGCTAATAAGTTTTTGTACTTGTTTATTTTTTTCAAATAAACATTTTAATCATATTCTCATGCTTCAGACAATAAAAAGAATTGTGATTTTACTTGCATTTCCATAAGTGCTTAAATGAGCTCATAGAGAAGTGACATCTCTTTATGATGTGGAGTCTTCCTATCCAAGGATATGGTGTTCATTTTCTAGTTCTCTATGTCTCCTTTCTATGATCATTTTTTCAATATTTCAAAGTAAAATTGTTTTTTGTATACTGGCATTATATAATTGAAAAGCAAAAAAATCAAAACAAAAAAAATTTAAAAGACATTTAAAATAACATTTAAAGATGATATATTAATAAATGAGTTGAAGACCTGTACAGCAAACCAAAGAACATTGTTGAGAGAAATCAAGAATGACCCAAACACATGGAGACACACACCATGATCATTTGGAAGATTCAATAGTATCAAGGTAGCATTTCTTCCCAAATTGACCTATACATCTCATTAAATCCCAATTTTCATACATACATTTTTTTTTAATTTAGGATTTTGATTCGTGATACATCTTTGAATTTCTTTTGTCCTGTCATCATACAACACAAGAAAAATGAGCCCCAGGTTCGATCAAACACCCCTGCTTCCAAATGTCCAACAATTCTTAACACATGCTTCCATCATTTTGTCTTCTCTTGTTTTACATTCATAGATTTTACTATAGACAAAAGAAGCAAGACTAGGAAATCTAAGACCTCTTGATTGATGAAATGCTTAATCAATAAATAGAATATAAGGACATATAGAGAAGCATAGGCAGAGAACAAGTCAACATTAGAGAAACTTACCTTCGAAGAGTCAAGGATCAACATGCATATGAACTGCAAACCAATGTGTGATAAGTTGAAAGAAAGAATGATCACTAAGGATTGAATAAATTTATTGCCACTGATATGAATATCCATCAAGTAATATTACTCACTACAAGAATGAAATCTTGGATGATAATTCAAGTTGACAACAAATGAGTTTGATAGATCAGTCATTTTATTTTTTGATTACTCCACCAAATTTTTCAAAGTTTCTTATCATTGAAAAACAAGAAATCCTTTGATAATGAAGAAGCAAAAGCAGAATGGAAGTCTTTGAAGCTCATGCTAATATGAAATGCAAATTATTTTTACAATGGCTTCATTCAATATAAAAAGAGAAACAACAACAAAAAAATTTAGGTAGTTTTTATTTGCTTTTGTTGTAATATTTTCACCATCTTGACCATTACTTAGATATTTTTTAATTGGATAGTTAATATGGACTGAAGTATAAATTATCAACTTACTGAAGTTTATATGTGTAATCACAGTGATGAAAACAATCTTCATGAGTTTTTTTTTTTTCATGTAACCATGCAGTGCATCTTATACAGAATTAAATATTGGTGACAACTGTTAGATGCTCATGACAGATGACCATGCATAATGATTTTGTTATGTTATATAATTTTAGTCTTTTGTTATTCTCTAATAGTTTAAGGTAGTTTATAAATCTGTCTACAAACAAGCCAAAATAGAAAAGGGTAAGAGGATTATTGCAAAGGGAAAATATGGATAGTAAAATATGGCTAACACAAGAGAATCTATAAAGATTTATCCATAAGAGGTTTATGATCTCCAATATGCATGGGGTAATTCAAGACACTCAAGATAAAAGGATGAATAAATAAGACTCCTTTTTTTTTTTTTTGACCTAAGGATTTCACAGTTTAGTAGGAAAGATAGGCAATGACTCAGGTGGAGTGTTATACATTTAACAATAGCAGTGTACTTAAGGAGTTTGGTAAAGTAGTGAAGACTGGGATTAAATTTGCCTGAGGGAAGCAGGAGACCCAGTAAGGCTGGCTCTTAAAAAGAAATAAAAGAACTGTTGGGCTTCCCTGGTGGCGCAGTGGTTGAGAGTCCACCTGCCAATTCAGGGGACACGGGTTCATGCCCCAGTCCGGGAAGATCCCACATGCTGCAGAGCAGCTAGGCCCGTGAGCCATGGCCACTGAGCCTGAATGTCCAGGGCATGTGTTCCACAACGGGAGAGGGCACAGCAGTGAGAGGCCCATGTACAGCAAAAAAAAAAAAAAAAAAAAAAAAAAACAAACAAACAAAGAACTGTGATTCTAAAGTTATATATCTTATACAATATTTACTATATTTATTTATTTTACTAGTAATGGATACATAGCTACCTACCTTTGTTTTTCTCAAATAGGTATCTACTTCTTTCTGCAACATTTATTGAAAATCTGTCTTTCCAGATTTAATATCATAGACCACAGAGAAGCTGGCTTATAGACGAAAGAGATGGCAATATCTTTAAATAGCAGTTGAGCCCGGAAAAGTTTGCAGTTTTTCTAGTTTTTTTTTTCTACAGTTTTCAAAAGTAATAATGGATAAAGTAAAAATATGATTTGAATAATTTCTACCACTATATGTTGTTAGAAAATTATTTTAAAATGTAAGATTTAGAATATGTGGTTATTTAAAATAGTCATAATACTTTTACTGAATAAAATAGTTTTAAGTATTCTTTTTCACATAAATATATTTTAGAAAGATAAGCTATTTCTGCAGGTAATAGCACAGCCTTACTTTATGTTTAGTTTATACTCAAGGTGGTTGTTGTTTTTGTTTGGTTTTTTTTTTGTGGTTTTTTTTTTTTATTTGCACTGACTACTGAATGTTTTAAAGAGCTAATTTAATCTCTAACAGGAATATAATCTGATTCTTTTATGCAGTTGTTTAAATCTTCTGTGGTGATCTTAAATATCCCATATGGACTGAAATTTCTTGAAGAGTTTGTACTTAAATAATATTAAGACCACAAAAATAAAGACTTTCTCTATTTTAAATATTGTGGTACAGAAATGTTGTACATCATAGTTTGGCAAGAAAGCAGACTACCGAATAGCTTTCACTGGGAGATGCTTCTCTTGTCTTTGATTGCTTTCCAATCAGATAGCTTCTCTGGGAAAATTCATTTCTCCTGTAAAGGAGAAGATACTCTTAAAAATGGAGATTTTTAAACAAACCTAAAATAAGGCAAATATATGACATTTAATATGTAAAACCTTCATTATTTTTTTTTGGAATCTTTAAAAATAAATAAGAATTCTGGCCTGCAGTTTTCTTTGTGGGAAGCTTTTTTAGTAACTGCAGTGAGAAGTAGTCACATGTGCTTAAGTTGTCATAGTTATTAATAGTTTTGAGAATTTTCCTTAGACTACCAGTATATTCAGTTGATGTTTGAATCTTTGCATACAAGTTGGATTGAATTTATTTACTAATCTGTGAATAGTTATTAGAACAAAAATAAAAGAACTGTGATTCTAAAGTTATATATCTCATACAGTATTTACTATATTTATTTATTTTACTAGTAATGGATACATAGCTAACTACCTTTGTTTTTCTCAAATAGGTATCTAGTTCTTTCAGCAACATTTATTGAAAATCTGTCTTTCCAGATTTAATATCATAGACCTTTGTGGAAATCAACTGACCGTGTATACAGGGGTCTATTTCTGGACTCTATAATTTTTCATTAATCTACATTTCTATTATCATCCCTACACCAAACTGTTTTGATTTCTATAGGTTTATATAAATTATTGAAATTAGGTAATACATTGTCTTTGTTCTATTTTCAAAGTTGTTTTGGCTATTCTATGTCTTATTTTTTCATATAAATTTAGAAATTTCTTGGCAATTTCCTCAAAAAAATGTCTGCAGGGAATTTGGGGAGGATTGCATTGAATCTATAGATAAGTTTTCTCAATTTATTTAGATCTTCTTTAATTCACCTCAGAAAACTTTCCTACTTTTCAGTGTTCGGGTCTCACATATGTTGACATGAAACAAATACACTGCCAGATATGTCTCCAGCAAAGTTAGGATTATTCAGGATTATCGGAGAATTGCAGTTTGAGGTCTGCTACCATGGCAAGCCTAATGAGAGTCCCTGCATGGCAAATGAAAGGGAACAATTTTATAGGGAAGAAAAGGAATTTGGGAGCACTATAAAAACAACAAAGAGTACATGGCTTTTATTTTTTAAACATCTTTATTGGAGTATAATTGCTTTACAATGGTGTGTCAGTTTCTGCTTTATAACAAAGTGAATCAGTTATACATATACATATGTCCCCATATCTCTTCCCTCTTGCATCTCACTCCCACCCTCCGTATCCCACCCCTCTAGGTGGTCACAAAGCACCAAGCTGATCTCCCTGTGCTATGCGGCTGCTTCCTACTAGCTATCTATTTTACGTTTGGTAGTGTATATATGTCCATGCCACTCTCACTTTGTCTCAGTTTACCCTTCCCCCTCCCCGTATCCTCAAGTCCATTCTCTAGTAGGTCTGCATCTTTATTCCCATCTTGCCCCTAGGTTCTTCTAACACATATATATGGAATCTAAAAAAAAAAAAAAGAAAAAAAAAGAAAAACAAAGAAAGTACATGGCTTTTTACTCATTGAGTCCCTGCAAGGAATCCAGTGAATTCTTGAGAGCTCCTCCTTCTGGTGCCCCAACTGTATTTAATTGAGGTTTCTGATTATTAACTTTTTATTCATATATTTTGTTAAACTTCTCCATAAGTATCTCATGTTCTTACTTTACTGTAAAAGGTATTGCTTTTGTAACAAAGGTCTACTTCTTAATTACTATATGAAAAGACAATTATTTTGTGTATATTAACCTATACTCTGTAAACATACTTACCTATTAATTTTCATAGTTTCTTTATGTAGATTCTATAAGTTGGTTACAAGTCATCTGTGAATTCGATAGTTTTACTTCTTACCAATCTTTAAAATTTTCTGTTTATATATATTCTTACTTATTCCACTGCTTGGGAACTCGAGGACAATGTTGAATAGAAGTGATAAGAACAGACATCCTTGTCTTGCCTCTGATTTTATGGAGAAAGCATTCAGACTTTCTCCATATAATGTTCATGACTTTCCTATAATGTTCAGACTTTCTCCATATAATGTTCAATGTAGGTATGGTGTAGATGTTCTTTATTAGATTGTGGAGATATGTTTCTATTCTTGGTTGATGAGATATTTTATCATAATGGATGTTGAATTTTGTCAAATGCTTTTTTGGCACCTATACAAATGATCATATAAATTTTCTTTTTTATTTTATGAATGTGACAACTTATATTCTTTAATTTCCATTCCTAGGATAAATTCTACTTGATCATGGTATATTATCTGTATTAATATATTATTGGATTTGAGTTGCCAATGTTTTATTTTGAATCATCATGTCCCTGTTCATGACTGTACTATTCTTTTCTACTAATATCTTTTTCAGCACTTAGTATAAGAGTAACACTGTCTTTATAAATTACTTGGAAAGTGTTCTCTCTGTGTTTGTTTCCCAAAAGAGTTTATATGAGTTTGATGTTATTTGTTTCTTAAATAGTTGACAAAATTCATCAGCAAAGTCATCTTGATCTGGATTTTGCTTTGTGGGAAGATTATGTTTTTCTAATATTGGCTATATTCCCTGTGCTGTACAATACATCCTTGTAAATGTAGAAAGATTTTAAAAATATTTTTATTTCTTTAGTAGTTACATGTTTATTTAATTGATATTATTCTTGTGCCAGTTTTGGTAGGTTTTATCTTTCAAAGAAACTAGGATAATTAAGGTTACATCTTTCTTTTCTAATATTATCACTTAAACCAATTTTTAAAAAAAATATTTCTGCATCTGAAAAATTTTGATATGTTTCATTAACTCAAAATAGTTTCCAATTTTTTTCTGATATGGTTTATTTACAAGAGGTTATTTAATTTCAAAATATTTGGAATATGCCAAATAACATTATTTCTTTCTAATTTGATTATTTTATGTTTAGAGAATATACTTCTGATGATTTAGTTACATTAAACTTATTAAGATTTATTTTATGGCTTAGAATATCATCTAGCTTGGAGAAGATTCAATGTGTACCTGAAAAGAATATCTATTCAACAATAATTGGTTATAGAGTACTATTAATCTTTATTGCATCAACTTTGTTAATAGTGTCATTCACATCTTCCAAATATTTTCCTATTTTGGTCTCCTTGTTTAAGTTACTCAAAGAGGAGTGTTGGAATCACTAATATTAATTGTTGATTTGTTCCTTTTAGTTCTCTCAGGTATTTCCTTTTAGTTCTTCACTTTTGTTGAAGCTCTGTTATTAGTGGCATACACAGAAAGGATTTGTGTACCTTTCCTGTGAAATTATCCTTTTATTATATTGAAACAACCATCTTTATATCTGGTCATATTATAATAAACTTGGTTTTGCCTGATACTAATATAGCCCTTCCTCTCATCTTATGATTAATGTTTGCATGATTTGTTTTCCATGCTTATGTTGGGGCTCAGAGCAGGTGCCCCAAGATATACCACAATGGCATATTTATTATTTTAATTAAAGTTACTTGAGAAAGAGCTGATGGAAAAAAATTATATTTTAAAAAAACATTCTGCACCCCTCCCACCCTTGCTTCTTTTCCCCTGAAAGTTAAAGATGAATCTCCCATGTGAAGGTATCCTGACCATACCAGGAGGATAGAAAGCATCTTTATCACAAGTTAGGGGATTCAAGGCTAAGAAAGCTCTGTAAACAAACTTTGTCACTTCTTCATTAGTCTGCTACCCCAAACACAAATCCCATTATTTTTGGTTAAGTCTTCACAAATAATTGTTTCTTTGTCTAAAAATGATATTTAAACAGTCTGCTTTGGTTACTCTGGGGGTCCCATTTCTATGAGACCTCCATGTATTAAATTGTTTATTTCTCCTCTCAATTGTGTCTTGGGTTAAATTAATTAATAGACTAGTCAAAGAAATGCAAGTGGGAGGGGGATATTTCCCTGCCTTTACACATATTTTTAAATGTCTGTTTCCACTGTTTTCTTATTTGCATTTTTTTCTGATTCAGTATCAGTGGTTCTTTTATATTCTTTTGTGCATAAAGTGACTTTTTCTTTAGCTGCTCTTATGGTCTTATCTTTATCATTGATTTTCAGCAATATTGTTATGATGTACCTCAGTGTGATTTTTGAATGTTTATCCTAATTAGAGTTTGGTGAACTTTTTGAGTTAGTGGATTTGTATTTTCTCATAAATTTGAAAAAAAAATGAACTATTTCAAATATGCTGTACCATCTTTTCTGGAATTCTAACTTCATGTATGTTGGACTTCTTGATGTTAACTCACAGACCACTGATGCTTTGCTCACTTATTTATTTATTTATTTATTTATTTACTTACTTACTTACTTACTTATTTATTTTTTCTCTATGTGAATCAATTTGGATAATCTTTATTGCCATGTCTTCAAGTTCATTAATCTTTACTTTCTGTAGTTTCTAATCTGCTTAATTAAGCTCACCTAGTAAATATTTAATTTTAGATATTGTACTTACAGCTCTAAAGTTCCATTTGATTCTTTGATTTTTTTTTAATGATTCCTTTTATCTCTTTGTTATAATTCGTGTTTTCCTTTAAATCCTTGAACCTGTCTGCTAATTCCATTTTGTTTGTCATTTATATCTATTTTTATTGACATATTTTCATTGGTCTACTATTTTTTTGTTGTCATTTTCACTAGTCATTGTGAGTATCACATTGTTGCATTTCTGGATGTTGACATTTCCCTCTAAAGAAGATTATATGTTGCTGTGATGACAAGTGATTTATTTGAGGATTACATTGATCTGCTTAAGCCCCATTTTAAAGAATTTTCGGGGGGATCTTTGAGGAGGCAAGACTTTAGAACTAGCACAGCTCAACTTCAAAGTCTTGGCCTTTTTGAAGTCCCTCCCAAATGTCCCATTTATTCTGCCTTATTCGAACTTGGAAATCTCTCAGCCTTGTGAGTTGTGATTTTTAGGCTTATCATTCCCCAGTGATTGTTCTTTTCACCTGAAAAATTATCTTAGTATTCAACAAAAGACTCAAAGGGACTTATGTAGATCTCTAGTGCTCCTTATCTGTATATCCCCCTCTTCACTAATGCTCTGACTCGAATTAGCAGCCTAGGTCCTCTGAACTTGATTTTGTCTCTGCAGATCATAGAAACCATTGTACTTGGGCCACACCCTGTACTGGTGCCTAATATATGCTTTCAGGAAGAAACTTAGGGTGATCTTAAACCTCATTTAATTATTTCACATTTCTCAAGGATCAATGTTCTATAACGTCTGTTGCCAACTTTAAAAATATATTTTAAAAATATGTTTTTCTGGTTTTTGTTTGTTTGCTTGTTTGTTTTGTGGTACGAGGACCTCTCACTGTTGTGGCCTCTCCCATTGCAGAGCACAGGTTCCAGACACGCAGACTCAGCGGCCATGGCTCACGGGCCCAGCCACTCCGCGGCATGTGGGATCTTCCCGGACCGGGGCACGAACCCACAGCATGTGGGATCTTCCCGGACTGGGGCACGAACCCATGTCCCCTGCATTGGCAAGCAGACTCTCAACCACTGTGCCACCAGGGAAGCCCTGTTTTTTCTGTTTTTAAGTTTTTAGATGAGACTTGTCTTGAACAAATTACACCATCATGGCCAGCAATGGAAAGTCTACTATCTTTTTTCTCTTTTTAATAACATATTTTTTTATTGAAATCTTTTACAAAATGTTATTCTTTCAATCTGGAAAACAATTCCCTTCTCATTTTGTGTGACTCCTTCAGATCATAGTTTAGATGTCATTTTAACTTTTTTTCCTCAGGAAGTTCCCTGGGATCTGCATGACGATATATCCTTTTTATTTGCTGCCACAGTTTTCTGTGCTTTGTCCACCTGTGCATTTACTATACTAACATGTTTATTTGTGATTGACTTGTTTACATGTATAACTGGAGTGTATATCTAAAGTATTGTAATGGAAAAGTATGAAATATTTTGTTCCATAAATGTGAATAGTTAAATTCAAGTTTGGAGGAGAAAGAAATCAATTTCAAGTTGGGAAGAAAACATCATGACCTTTATGAGACGTGACTGCACATGAACAATGTAGAATGAGAGGGACCACATTATAGGCATAATGGACCATATGAATAAAGGCACAGAAATTCGAAAATTTGAAAACATAGAAGTGAATATAAATATAATTTGGGGCAAAATCTGAAGGATATTGACTAATACTATGATGATTGAAAAAATTGTATTCAACTCACTGAAAGTTTATCAGCAAGAGACTGACAGGTTCATATATTTCAGATCATAGTGTAAAGGTAGAAGGCAAACTTAATCGGAAGTTGTTACAGTAGTGAGGTCAAGATATGATGTTCAAATAGATGTGTGGGAGTGAGGGAAGTGGAATGTTCAAAGTGTATTCTCAGTTTTAATTTTCTTGCCTGATTATTGGGTTATGCTTTTAACCAATATATAGGCTACACAATGCATCAAAAGTTGGAGGAAGAAGTTATATAATTTTTAGCATGTAGGGTTGGAGATGCCTGCTTCAAGTTCATGTAGATATGTCTAATAGGCAATTAGATTTGGGTTTTCCAGATGGTGAACAGTATAGAGCATACAATAACAAGGTAGATAACACTGTAAAGAAGCAATTGGTCAACTTAATGTGGGGAATTGAATAAATAAATTGACTAATTTTACCTAGCATATCTATTATATATATATATATATATATATATATATATATATATATATATATATAAATTGTTATTGAATACAATTTTATGTACTTTGACAACAATGGTATATATGACTGTTACTTGATGATGATTTGCACAAACCAACTCTAAAAGCTATTTTTTTCAGGGAAATTGAACATGGATGGCATAGTATATGATATTAAAGAAGTATTTTAACTTTATTAGGTACAGAGAGGTCTACTGGTTTCATCAGAAAAGAGGTCTGTGTTAGTAAGTGATGCATAATTAATTTATAGATCAAATGGTATAATATCTGGATTTGCTTTAAAATACTATAGCAAGGTCAATATGGGAAGGAGATACAACAAAACTGGAAGAATATTGGTCATTCTTGAAGCCACATTTTCTATCTTTGTATATGTTTAACGATTTCTATGATATAAAAAATTGAAATGTTCCATTTAAAAGAAAGTTACTGATTAAAAATATAGATTTTGGAGAAATATACACACATATATTATACACATATGTGTATAATATATATGTGTATATATATTTATGTATATGATACTTTTAGTTATAAATTATATAAAATTGTTGTAGAATAGAATATAGAATAAGAAGATCCAAAACAGGTATCTTAGAGCTAACAGTAATTTAGGTAGCTGGAAAAAGATTAGATACAGAAGCCATACAAACATCTGGAAAAGTATGGTGGTGTGGGTGGATGGACTTTCACCATGATAATGAAAATAAAAATTATAAGGAAAGGAAAGATGCAAGATGCACCACTGTCTTGGCAAAATCTATAGAGTTGGCAACTGCTTCAAGTCTGGGGTCAAGCGAGGGGAACAAGCTCAACTTGAAACCAAGGTTTTGTTTTTTACTATAGTGATGCCATCAACCAAAATAGCAAACAGAGAATGAATGCAGTCTTAGGAGGAAATATGATGGATATGATCTAATTGTAAAATAGTACATTTAAGAAAAGGCACTTCAGAATTTGTTTGCCATTTGAGCCCTCACAGCAGTGAATGACATCCCATTATCTCTTCCACACACTCTGATTTTTGAGTCTGTTTAATGCCACTATTGAAATGTTTTGACTTGAATATAGTTAAAAATTTTATTCATTTAAATTTTGACATTTTAATAGCAACTCATTTAAATGTTAAAATTATTTATATGTTTGTCTATGTCTTGTAGCTCTTTCATACTTTCATCTCCCTTTTAAAAAAAATTAGTACAGGACAGTCTGGTCTTGTGTTAGTCAACCTACATTATTCATCACTGCACTATGACTTTCATACTGCATTTTACCCTCTTTATTTTTAACTCCTGATTAAATTAATGATTTATTAATGATATGATGAAATCTGGAAGTTTGGTTTGGCTTTAATACCTGGTATGAGCTCTTTTTTGAAATAATATCTTTAAATCAATAAAATTTCAGTAGAAATTATTGTAATATACAAAATATGCTGAGCAATTTCAGATAAATTAAACACAAGACTTATAACTGCAACATAATTTATAGATAATTTGATTACATTCTTCCCAAATTAAATCAGGAATTGATTCTATCTTCTACAACCATGGGGACATTTTTTTCATATGATTTTAATCACAAGTGAAGATGCATGAACTATCAAAAAAACCTTGATAAACATTCTTTAAAATATTTTAAAATGTTAAATAATTAGTCTAGTTTAATTTGGTATGTGGAGCCACCACCTTAAACCTTCATTTCTATCTGTAAATAAGGTCCTTCTTGCTTGAGCTTGTAGGAATCAAAACACTCTGCTTCCTGCTCTTGACTCAATACTTGGAAAATGTTCAGAGCCTACTCCAACCCATATTCAGTCTCCTTCAGTCTTCTCAAGCACCCATACACAAGATTATTGAAATAAAAATGGACTTGCTATTATGGTACACTGGTTCTGAATTATTTCTGTCTCTTATGAAGTACTTTTCTTTTGTTTAACAACAGAAACAAACCAAAATAAGGTAAATTCCAAATTAGTAGTGTTTGAATTACATAGGAGTTAATTTATTCTGGACGCACACAAACAACTTTGACTAGAAAGGAATGTATTAATCAAGAACAACAGTAGTTCAACATTAAAGTATTTTATAACAAATGTTTGCCCTCCATATTTGGTTTGGATATGTATGTTAATACCAGTTTAATAAAGCTAGTCAAGAATTGCTTAATAATCTTGTGAAGGTGATCCCAGGTCATTTAGTGATGGAGTCTTTGCTTATAATAAACACCAAGTCATAACTATGGAAGTCAGCTATAGTTTGATAGATACATAGGCACATAGATTTAGGCATGTGTCGATATTGTTATAGTTATAGATACATTTCATATGATCTAGATGGTATTCTTTTACTGACATTTTCCAGAAATTAAGAAAATGAGTTGAGAATAACTGAACTTTTACAAGGGAATGAAAAATGTCTTAAAGAAGCCACAATCATAACTGTATACAAAGCTACGAATATGATGTAGTTGTAATTTATTTCCTAACAAAGACACTGGAGAAAATCTGATGCAAGATTGGCTAAGAAAATTGCATATGTTCTAATAAAGACTTAATGTCTCTTTATTCATTGTCTAAGTTCCACCTCTCTCTTCACTCATGGTGACCTAATATCTCTTCTTTGTATCAACATCCAAATTATGACTGGTATTCCAAGTTTCTGTACCCACGGTTGTTGAATTCACCACAGAGGAGCAGCTGTATTCCTACAGGTTTTTTTTTTTTTTAAACTTGTCTCTAATAGGCTCTGTAACGTGCCTGCCATATGTTCCTTATTTCCATGGAATGGCTTCTCTATTCATTGGTGGACTCATGGCTGTATCTTTCACTCAATTGATGCTGCATTATTAGAAAGGAATTATATCCTGCCCTGAATTTTGGCAGGAAGAGTAATTCACTGCTTGAATCAGCTAAAATTAACTTCCACATTGCTAGGAGATATAAGCACCTTGTTATGTCTATGCAATACCATTGAACATTTTTCCCTGGCTGCCACAGGGTTGGTTTTAGTCTTAACTATATTTTACACACAATGTTACTGATTGCAGTAGCTTTAAGAATTGGTGAAAATGCTGCTTTTGTTACCTTCACAAATTATTTTGGACACAAGAAAGTTGGTAGTCTTTAGGATGCCATGTAGGTTTAAGATTGTACAGCGATTATATGTTTTAAATTTTAGAAAGTATTCATATTTCACCATATTTGTATTATCATCATATTTGGACATTGTCAAGTAAATGAAGGGAGAGAATTAAGTGCATTATACTTTGTAATGTGTGTCCTGTTATAAAATTTCTAGAGTGAGAACATTCCTTTATACGGAATCATCTGTGTTTTTAAAAAGGATCTTCATAAAACATGCAAAGAACAGCTGCCTGTACTTGCAGCTGCAAGACAGAAATATTTCAGTACACAGTTTCTATTTGTACCAGGCCAGGTGAAGTTTAGAAGGACCCACACTAGGCAAAATTGTGAAGTCTTTGAAGTTTTGTTGTTGTTCGTGTTTGATTTCCAGCTAAATTGAACATCCTTTATAGCAACTTCTTTCTCCAGTTGCAGAACTATAGAACCTTGATGTGTTCCTCATTCTCTCTGACATAAGATACTTGTATTTAATAGAAGGGTACCAATTAGGACAAAGTTCTGGACTCTGGACTCAGCTTGATCTAGATTTGAGTCTCACCTCTAACCTTATTAGCCATTTAATCTTTGGAAATTTAACCTCAGTGATTTCTCATATATTCGTTTGCTTAAAAAACAAACAAACAAACAAACAAACAAAACACTACTGAAATCAGCTAGGCATAAGTATAAAATACAGACAGGCCTAACTTCTCAGCTTGAGAATTAAATATGATAATGCATTTAAAAGAATGGAGAAAAAATATGGAATACAGTGTGTGCTGAATATAATTTAGATATTCTTCTCTTCTATGTTAATCAAAAAGTAATTATATTTTAAAACCCATTCACATCATTTTACATACACACTTAGAGATGAATATGTGTATATATTGTATGTGTATTTTGTGTACATGTGTTATGATATTCTACTTAATTTTTACAATGCCAATATTTTGTCATAAAGTAAAAATATATCATACAATTGAATTCTAACATTAGGGTCAGACTGAATATTTGGATGAGTGATACATATATAGAAGAAGAAAGAGCTTTGAAAAGGCAGGCGTTTATTATTATTGAAGTAAGGAACAACTGAGAAAAGTCAGTTTATGCTCATCCTGTACCCAAATATATTGTGCCTTCATGTACCCTAATTACACTACTGAGTGTTTGCCTCGCCATTTCTCGATAAGTCCCTTAACTACATGCATAGTGTAAATTTTTATCAGATTAAATTGTTATCGTATTTTATTTAATGTTTACAATGTAAATATTTAGGGTCATCATGTGAAAGAAAGGAAAAAAAAGGACAATGTGTGAAAGCTTAAAATAAGCCTAGAGAAACAATAGTTTTTACTTAGTAATATCACTGTTCCATCTACTTCCGTGATATAAAATTTTATATAAATATAATTTCCTAGTGGCAAAGAATATATAAATCAATGTTTATCAGAGGCAAGAATTTTACAAAATTTAGTTTCTAGTGAATATTTATGTTACAGAAGAGGTGAAGCAAATTTAATGATGTCTATTATTAAAGAGAAATAATTTCTTTCCCATACAAGATTCTAAAATATTACAATATTTTCAAAAATCTTTAAGTTCAAAAGATTGTGACAATTAATTGAACAAAAGTTAAAGGTGAAAAGATATAGGGAATATACTGTATCTACATTATCAGTAAGACTGAATAAATCTCATCTATGCAAACATTTCTTAATTTCTTACTATTTACTTTTTTAAACTTTAACTCCATATTAGAGTGTTGTGTATAAAGGAATATTGGATAAGGTAAAATTTCTGGGATTTCCTAGAAAATTTGAAGGTAAAATGACAGGAGGACTTTATTATATAAGATGTCTGCAGTCCACATACATGGTGAAGTATGAGAACAAGGCTCCAACATCATTATTTTTTATTATTGTATTTGGAATGACATTTTGCTTCAGTTATTCATTTAATTGTTTACTCTTGGTATATAGTATATTGAATGAGCACTGAAGCACTGAAAAGTGTTGGAAAGATTTTTGATTCAGTTTGGTTTACTGAGTAAAAAGATTTTAGCTACAAATGTGTAGGATCACTTCATGCTATAACAAAAAAGTCTCTGAAATATTGGTTGAGAACTTTGAACTATCAGCCTATACAGGGATGGATTTTTCTATTGCTATCTAGCACACTTACCTCACAAAATATAGAAATAATATTTTCCTGTGAATTACATTATATAAGAAAAGTCTAGATCATTGAAAACAAAGTTATAACATATGACTATGCAACTGATTAGATGGGGAAAAAAGATCAATAATCTTAACACAGAAAAAAAGACTAAGTTAGGAATAAAGTGCCTATAAGGTATTTGCTGCATTTTTTATTTATATAAATTTCATTTTGTTCAACAAATATAAATTAAGCAATTACGATGTCCAAATTTTAGAATAATAAATATTCTAAATTTATTATTTAGAATAATTTATTGAGTTACAGTTGTTTTTATTACATTCACAGCCAGATGATCAATAAAAGTTTATTTCATGTGTTAGCCCATTATGTGGATTTATGACAATCTCATATTTGGGGACTATTGAGTGATCTGAGTGATTGCAGTGCATATCTATCTATCTATCATCTGTCTATCTCTATACCAGTATCTGTAGCTATGTCTGTATTTATTTATCCATCTATGTATTACTGTAAGGGGTAAATATAAACATGCAGGCCCTAATCTAATCAGAAGAGCAAGAGAACTAGAGGTGCACCTAGTGAATGATTGATAATTGATGCATTCAGTCCAAGGGAAGGTCAACGAACAGAGATTTTGCAGTAGTGTAAATCAAACAACATTCTAGGTCTATATGACAAATACAAAAACATATGTCCCAATACTGTGTACTGTGTTCAATTTTAGTAGGTTTGTACTTTAAATAATATTTTTAAATTGGCTTGGATTTTATAATTAGTTAATATCTGTTTGAGGAGTTTCTATCAAGTTAGTCAACTTTGGATGCAATGGGAATCTTTTTGCCTTTAGGATTAGTCCATATATATGTATATATATATTTAGAAAACTTCACATTTACCGTATGAAATATATATTTAAGACATATGGTTTTAAATTATTGTCCACTCTTCTGTTTCCACCCCAATTGGTGTACTTCAATTTAATTCTGACACTAACCATGATGTTTTGGGCATGATCAGCCCCCATCCTGCAGTTTTAGGGGCTTATCATGAGTGAGTTTATTAGCATAAACTATCAGATGTGATCTACGGAACTCATGAGTAATAAAGACACTCTTATTACTTGTGAAATTGAAAGGTGTTAGAATCTCCCTCCCAGTATCCACGGATGAAGGCTAGTCAAATTTTTATTTTACAACAGCCACCACTTGTATCATCTTTGAATTTGAAGCCATATGTATGAGGATTAGAAGTATGTAGTACTTGGGTACAGTTTAGACAATTTTGGAATAATTTCGCTCATGATATATCATGATGGACTATAACAAGTTCAAAATATTTCATTTCTCATTTGTTTCTCATTCACACTCTGCATTATATCTCTCAAAACTGATGGGTACTACTGGGCATATACCCTGAGAAAAACATAAATCAAAAAGAGTCATGTACCACAATGTTCATTACAGCTCTATTTCTAATAGCCAGGACATGGAAGCAACCTTAGTGTCCATTGACA
This sequence comes from Hyperoodon ampullatus, assembly GCF_949752795.1. NCBI lineage: Eukaryota > Metazoa > Chordata > Mammalia > Artiodactyla > Ziphiidae > Hyperoodon > Hyperoodon ampullatus. The sequence goes on from NC_136918.1 coordinate 123,641,913, forward strand.
GATGAATGGATAAAGAAGATGTGGCACATATATACAATGGAATATTACTCGTCATAAAAAGTAACAAAATTCAGTTATTTGTAGTGAGGTGGATGGACCTAGAGTCTTCCATACAGAGTGAAGTAAGTCAGAAAGAGAAAAACAAATACCATATGCTAACACATATATGTGGAATCTAGAAAAAAAATGGTTCTGAAGGACCTATGGGCAGGACAGGAATAAAGATGCAGACATATAGAATGGACTTGAGGGCACGGGGAAGGGGAAGAGGAAACTGGGACAAAGTGAGAGAGTGGCATGGACATACACTACCAAATGTAAAATAGCTAGTGAGAAGCAGCCGCATAGCACAGGGAGATCAGCTTGGTGCTTTGTGTCCACCTAAAGGGGTGGGATAGGGAGGGAGACGCAAAAGGGAGGGTATATAGGGATATCTGTATACGTATAGCTGATACGTATATCTGTATACATATAGCTGATTCACTTTGTTATAAAGCAGAAACTAACACACCATTGTAAAGCAATTATACTCCAATAAAGATGTTAAAAAAAAAATGATGGGGATTTTGGCAGGAGGAATTCTATGACTAGAATCTCATTGTATGTCTCGCTGAACTTATGATAATATATTTAGATATACTTATTACACTATTCATATTTGCTTCTTCCACTTTAAGAAAACTCTATTACCCCACATCCAATTCAGTAGCAAATTCAGAAGATGATTTATTTCACACAGATATTCATCAGTAACACATTTGAAATATAATAATATTTTCACAAAATACAATTCTAGGACATGATTTCAGTACTATTACATATAATGAATGACAACACTACACATAAATTAAGAAAAAAATATTCTTCCTGTGAAATAGAAAAGTAAAATGGGTCATGTATCTTAAAAATATACATAAAACATAGAGATAAATGTTTGCTGATTCACCAGATCGTAAATTTTCATGAGCAGTTGTGCTTAAAACTTCGTTTAAATACCAGTTTAGCAAATTACTAGCATAAAATATCACAATTTACATATGACTATAGGCTGTTAAGGGAATTGGGGTATATTTAGATCAGCAGAAACTCTGTGTGGAAAAGAAACGTCCTCTCAAGTTCATACAATTATCACTCTTCAGATTTAGTGAAAATGGCCCAATTTTGCATTAATCCATCCCAGTCTAACATTTGACATATGCACTTAAATGATTACAAGCATAAAAAGAAGAAAACATTTCTTGGTAATGATTGGCATGTACCAAGATATAGACAAAAGCCTGTGAAGATCCTGTCAGGTAACCCAAAACCCTGGTGAGCACATACGTTATTCCTACATGTTACCAGCATCAACATTGATCTGAAATATATCCTTTATTTGTGAAGAAATCAGGTTGATGTTTGATCTGTCAAAATGTATCATGAATAAGTAGTTTAAGTTTTTCCACTTGGAAGAAATTTGGCAGTTCCTGTGAGGAGATTAATTATGAATAGATAAAAAAGGGAAGTCCCAGTTGCTTACTCAGTCCTCGTGCTTAAAATAATGAAGGGTCCAATTAGCATATCTTTCATCCCCTTTCCTAAATAGTAATGTTGAAGCAAAAAGAGACATTTATATAACCATATTTTTTCTGTCCTTTATGTATGGCATTGAATTAATGATGTCAGGAATACAGACTAAGAAAGAAACTCAGCAATTCCCCTGAAGAAGCTTACACTCCAGTACAAATAAAGATAAATGCATTATTTTCAGTAGGGACAGCCAAAATCGAGGTCAGTGATTACCTGTATGAAAGAAATGATTGAAGTACTTCAAAGGCAGTTTACTAAAGAGTGGAGAGTGGAGACTGGAGAGGGCTGTAGGAGGGTAGAAAAGAAAAGAAAGCTTCTACATTGCTAAGAATGCAGCCCATCTGTCTGGCTCTCTTTACTATGCTGAATGTGTTGGGTTAATAAGCACTCTTTTTTCTTAAAGACATTTTGTCTTGAAAAGTGATATTTTACGGTATTAATTGCTTTCTTGCACACACACACAATTCTCAAAAACATAACACACACACACACGCACAGACATTCCACAAACCCAACACCCTCACATATTGTTAGTTTGGTTTATTTATTTTTTTGCTTAGCATATTACTTATTCTTATTCAGAACATTTCATTTTTATGCTCTATTTTTGTTGTCAATACGTGTGTCATCTTATATAATATACATGTATTAAGTATCAATAGATTTAGAATATTTTTGAGTATCTATAGAGTTACTGACATGACATGATAATAATAACGTCTCTTTGGTTTGCTAAGTGTCAGGAATGTTTATGATGACTTACTCTGGATTATCTGTTTAATAATAACAAAAACCCTTTGGAGAACTTAATGTTATTACTCCTATTTTACAGATAAACTGAGGGCAAACAAATTTAGGTAAATAAAATATTTCACATCTAGTGAGTGGTATGAATCTGACATTCTGCTCCCAGCATTTTGTGATCTAGCTCTTAATTATTGCAGTGGGACCAGATGGGGTCCTGATGATCCCAGTTTTCTCCTGGCCCAATCTCCTTGAATTGGACTAATGCAATGAATAAACTCAAACTTGATTCCTGGAATCACTGCAGGCATACTGGAAGTGTCAGCCAACACCCCAGTACCGAGAAAAGTCTCTACTTACATTTAAGCTAGAGTGGACAGTTGCCACCAGATGGCACCAAATACAATCAAAAATGGATCAATGGACTCAGCGTCCCTGAGAGTCCCCTAGGCAAGTTCAGCCTTATCATTTTTGCAATTCTCTAGTTTACAGTATTGAGATTTTTTTGAGTTCCACATATGTTATGGCGGCGTATTCTATATTTTGGTTTGAAATTTTTAAAAAAATCCTGAAAGGAGAATATTGACATTTTATGGATGACTACAGAATTGTAGGGAAAACTAACACTTGGCTTTTTGAAACAGAAGCTGGGAGTTTCAAGGAAGTTTAAAAACTATATCCTCCTTACAATAACTCTCTCTCTCTCTCTCTCTCTATATATATATATATATATATATATATATAAAGTAGAAATATTGCCCAAACATCTTTAATAAGAAACACAATCCCCAGAGACTATCTGTTCATCTTTGGTCAAATGACAGAAAATACTTTTTAAAAATTAAGCCAAAATCTATATTTTTATAACGTTTTTTTTTAACTGTTTCTAATACTAACTTGGAAGGTATTATAAAATCAAATGAAGCCGTTCCAATCTAACTTTTCTCCAGATAGTTAAATAAAACATATATTCTTTTAGATCTATTTCCCAAGCTAATATATCACAATTCCTTTGCTTCTTATTCATGCTTATGTTTATTAATTCATTTTTTGAGAAATATTAATTGAGCGATGACTCTGTGCCTGGCGCTCTGTGGAATGTGAGGGATCAAATGTTGAGTCAAACAGACAAAACTCTGCCATTGTGTCTCTCCACTGCAATGGGAGGAACAGACTGTTCCCAGATAAATACACATTGTGACTGTAGATTATATTAAATTCTCTGAATACAATAACGATTTGAGATAGAAACAAAGTAAAATCACTGAGTCTTTATCATGTGCCAGGCACTATTTTAAGGACTCTTTATGCACTATTTTATTTAATTCTTATAACAACCATGTTAGCTGGTGTTTTGTGTTTCCTTTCGACTACGCTCAGGCCTGATACTTCACTAAAAGGACTCAGGGGACTCCGAAAAGCTCTTATATTTGTGTTACAGTTCATTATAGTGAAAGGATATAGATCGAAGTTGGCAAGGGGAATGATGCATTGGATGAAGTCCAGGAAAAGCCAGGTATAAGCTTCAAAGTGTCTCCTCTCATTGGTCACATAGGGATAAACAATTCTTCCAGCAAGAATGTGTGGCAACACATGAAAAGTGGTATTAATGTGGGAAGTTGATCCAAGCCTTGGTGTCCAGGAATTTCACTGGGTTCATTCCCATAGGCATGCAGCACCCTCATGACTGACCTCAGCTACTCAGATGCCGACCCCTTCCCAGAGCAAACACAGGCATTCAGCATAAATCACACAGCTTATCCAAACTGGTACCCTGCGGCCAAAGACCTCAGGCATACAAACATCCTCTTTTCGGGCAGATAATTCCAAAAGATAGAAGCTTCTCTTTCAAGAATCAGACAAGCTCTTTCTCTGGGATGTGAAGGGTTAGAACAACCCAGCCTTGTTGAGTTAAAGTTTTACATCTCAATCCACCTGCCTGGCCCTGGCCTAGGCTCTCTTACAGTAAAACTCTCTTACAGTTTTTCTGAGTATCGACATTTTGTATAGTATTTATATTTCCTTTACACAAGAGATCAGTACTAATTACAGAACATATTTGCTATGCCTTCCCAACAGAATCAGCCCTTGCATATATACCATGTACATTAAGGATAAGCATCTTGGCCATGATTCAGTTATTTCTGGGTTGCAAGCCAGTTGGAGAACAAAGCCAGTCACTCTGTCTTGGTCATAGGATTATACTGACACTGGTTGGGGGTAATCACATCCTGATATAATTTAGTTTGTGTATGCCAAAAGATCTCCCATAACCTTCCTTGTCTTAAGATAGGGACAGTCCCTAGGGCATTTAGGATCTACTCTGCACTGCCTACTGCCATGCAACGCTCATTGCCTTTTTCAATTTTGTTTAATAGCTTTTCATCCACAGGAAAAAGATGATAAGTATTTATGCAAGGCACACTGTAGGTATGTAGTTAACTATTTTGTCCATGCAACCAGGGACCTCTCTAAGCACTTGGCCATCAAGATTTATAATTACATGGTGATTAGTCTATCAAGAATTGTATACCACCTCAGTCTGGCATAGTGGTTATTAGTTTATAGAAGTTTCTTCTCAAATGGTATATTTTGTAGTAGATGTAACCAGAAAAACAAGAGCCAAAAGATACTGGTATGTTACTAGAATTCCACTTAGTCATCAACCATTGGTCCAGATCATCATCATATCACATGACCAAAACGTTTCCCAGAATGATGCAACTTGTGGTTATAGGTTTTCATTTGAACTTGTCAGGTTCTAAAAGTAGAGGTTGTCTTGGCAAACATATGGCTTCACATTTTGAGGATTTTGTATAATTGTGCTAAGAGGACTTTCTTTGGAAAGTTTGAACAACCCAGGCCTGCAGAGTTAACCTATTACTGCCCAGGTAACTACTATTTGTATCTTCAATTAACAGTTGAAGAAACTTGGACATGAGATTAATAACCTACTCAAAGTTCAATGACTCAACTTATAAAGGTTGGTCAAAGAAGGCTCTGAGTGAGTGACATTTAAATAAAGCCTAAAGAATAAAAGGGCACTTACCATAGCAAAAGAATAGAATAGAAGGCACTCCAGATGAGGGGGTAATCAGTGTGAGACAGAGGAAAGCCCTGAATATTCAGGATATTATGGAAAGTTAAATGAGGAAGTAACATAGTCAAGGTTGAGTGAGGCAGGAGATGAAATTTAAGAAATGGATAGGGCCAGATTTTGCACTGCTTTACAAATTTCTGTAAGAGTAAGAAATTGTAGAGTGATATGATGATATTTACTCTTCAAAAAGAATCTAACACTTTCTAAGTGTTTGTTAGATTATGTTTGGAAAGAAGAGACAATGCATGGAATAGGTTGCAGTACTCTAGGTAGGTTGACAGTTACCAATGCAACAAGACATGACTCTGAGTTCAAGTTTGGAGGTGAAATTCAGAACACATGGAGATGCTTGAGATATGTCAGTGAAAAATCTAACATATAAAGTTCTGTCGTTACAGATCTTATAATCTGTTTGAGAGAGATTGACAATAAATATAACAAAGAAGTAAATTATATATTATAGATATAAGTAATGTAGAAAAATATAGAAGGGTAAGAGAGATTAGGAGTTGAGGATAATAAAGACGTACTACATTAACCTGAGTCGTCAGTGTGGTCTCATCAAAAAAATAACATTGGAGCCAGAAAACTTGATCTTCTTATTTTAAGATGAATTTGCTTCCTTTTGTGATGTGTTTCAATATTCTCCACCTAGCTTGGTTTTTAGGTGTCATAATCCACGAAACAAAATTATATTTTTTTTGCTTTCCCTCAGTGTTTCATTATTTCCAAGCACTTGTTTATCCTTCACCACACTGCATATCTTTCTAAAAGTTTCTATTTCTAAAAGAAATAGAATATTTTCGGTTATTTACAGTATTCAGACTTGAGTTCTATCTCATCAAATTGTATTGATACCTGTGTAAAATATATTTACATCCTTTGTCATAACCTGTGAAGAACTCTGCTCTAAATGTTGTTTTATCTCTCAATGATGTTCTTAGTTTTACTGTTCTATTTTTTTCTCTTTTTTTTCTCCATATCCAACTAATACCTACAGAAATGTTTTTCATTTTTGGGGGTGGAAGTGGGATAAGGTGGGAAAGAAGACATGTGGATGGGTGAGTGGGAATTAAAGTGAATGTTATTGTCTGGTTTCCAGAGAGGCCTGCCGATTTTATTTAAGACAACAATGGTATTCTCTCTCTTACTCTCCTCCTGAAATCTGTTATGCTTTACAATCAGATTATCAAAAAACTTTAATTATGATTAGATATAAATTTTGAAACAGAAAAGGCATATACCAAAGGACATAGGATTTAATTTCACATGACAAGTGAGTCTTTGTTTTTAGTTGAGTAATTTTAAAAGAAAGGTACCATATTTTCTATATATTATACTGAAAAATCTTATGAGCTTCCACTTTTGAAAACTGGAAGAACAGATAAATTCAAAGTAAGCAGAAGAAGAAAAATAATAAAAAATAGAGCAGAAATCGAAGTGATTGAAAATAGGAAATCAATATAGATGAGCAAAACCAAAAACTGTTTTTTAAAGATCTAAAAAATTGCTAAACCTCTAGTCAAGGTGAGAAAAAAAGACAAGACAAATTACTAATATCAGAAATGACTGATTCACTATAGATCCAATAAGCATAAAAGGATAATAAAATAATACTATGAACAGTTCTATAAACACAAATTTGAAAGATGAAATGGACAAAATCCTTGAAAGACATAGTCTGCCCAAACTCACACAACAAGAAATAGACAAACGGAATAGGCATCTATATATTAAATAAATTGAATCAATATTTAATAAAGTTCCAAAACAAGCCCAGATAGGTTCACTGGTGAATTCTACCAAACATTTAAGGAAGCAAATATACCATTTCTCAATGATCTCTTCCAGGTTATAGAATCAGAGGTAGTGCCTCCTAACTCATACTATGAGGTTTACATTACTAAAGCCAAACAAAGTCATTATAAGAAAAGAAAACTACAGACAAATATCTTTCATTAATGTAGATGTAAAAAATTCTCAATAAAATACTATCAAATTGAATCCAACAATGTATAAACAGAATTATATACCATGACCAAGTGGAACTTATCCTCGATATTCAAAGCTGGTTCAACATTTAAAAATCATGTAATGCAATTTACCTCATCCCTGGCTAAAGAAAAAAAATCACAAGATCATATTAATAGATACAGAAAGTATTTGACAAAATTCAACACCCACTCATGATTAAAAACTCAGAAATTTAGTAATAGAGAGGAACTTCTTCCACTTGATAAAAAATAGCTACAGAAAACCTTGGTGGGAAAGTTTTATGTTTCTCACCATTTAGTATGGTGTTAGCTGTAGGTTTTCTGTGGATGTTCTTTATCAAGTTGAAGATATTAAAGAAGAACTAATTAAATGGAGATGTTATATGTTCATGGATGGTAAGATGCAATTTTATCAAGATATCACTTCTTCCAAAATGATCTGGAATAGCCAACTCAATTGAAGGAAAAGAACAAAGTTGGAGGACTGACACAACCCAACTTCCAAGACTTACCATAAAGCTACAGTAATCAAGACAGTGCGGTATTGGTGGAAGGATACAGAAATAGATCAGTGGAATAGAATAGAGAGACCATGAATAGAGTCAACTGTTCTTTGACACAGGAACAAAGGCAGTGCAATTGAGCAAACAGAGCTTTTTCCACAAATGTTGGAACAACAACCAGATATCAGCATGCACACACACACACACACACACACAATGACTCTAGATACAGACTTTACACCCTTCAAAAGATTAACTCAAAAGGGATCACAGGGCTTCCCTGGTGATGCAGTGGTTGAGAGTCCGCCTGCCGATGCAGGGTACACAGGTTTGTGCCCCGGTCCGGGAACATCTCACATGTCATGGAGTGGCTAGGCCCATGAGCCATGGCCACCGACTGTGCATCCGGAGCCTGTGCTCTGCAACAGGAGAGACCACAACAGTGAGAGTCCCGCATACTGAAAAAAAAAAAAAAAAAAAAAAGGATCACAGACGCTAATGTATAATGGAAAATGCAAAACTATAAAACTCCTAGAAGATAAAATAGAAGAACGCCTATATGGCTTTGGGTATGGCAATTATTTTTTGGACTCAATACCCAAGGCACAATCCTTGAAGGAAAGAATTAAGAAACTAAACTTCATTATAATTTTAAGAAGTTTTTCTCTATGAAAGACACCATCAAGAAAATGAGACTATAAGCCACAGACTGGAGATATATTTGCAAAAGACACAATTGGCAAAGGACTGTTATGCAAAATACACAAAGAACTCTTAAAACTCAACAATAAGAAAATGATTAACCTTATTAAAAAAACAGACAGAAGACATGAACAGACACCTTGCCGAAGAAGATATATAGATGCAAAATAAGTGTATGAAAATACATTCAACCTCACACATCGCTAAGGAGTTGTGAATTAAAATGAGATACTACTAAACATCTTTTAGAGTGGTCAAAATCCAAAGTACTGGCAACACCAAATGCTGATGAGGATATGAAGAACAGTGTGGAGATTCCCTAAAAAACTAAAAATAGAACTACCATATGACCCAGAAATCTCACTTCTGGTCATATACTCAGAGAAAACCATAATTCAAAAAGACATGAACCCCAAAGTTCATTGCAGCACTATTTACAATAGCCAGGACATGGAAGCAACCTAAATGTCTATCAACAGAGGAATGGATAAAGAAGATGTGGTACGTATATACAGTAGAATTTTACTCAGCCATAAAAAGGAATGAAATTGGGTCATTTGTAGGGACATGGATGGACCTAGAAACTGTCATACAGAGTGAAGTCAGAAAGTGAAAAACAAGTATCGTATATTAATACATATATGTGGAATCTGAAAAAAATGGTATAGACGATTTTACTTACAAAGCAGAAATAGAGACACAGACGTAGAGACAAAAAACTATGGATACCAAGGGGGAAAGGGGGGTGGGATGAATTGGGAGATTGGGATTGAAATAATACACTATTTATACTATGTATAAAATAGGTAACTAATGAGAACGTACTGTATAGCACAGGGAACTCTACTCAATGCTCTGTGGTGACCTAAATGAGAAGGAAATCCAAAAAAGAGGATATATGTATGCGTATAGCTGATTCACTTTGCTGTACAGTATAAACTAACACAATATTTTAAAGCAACAGTACTCAAAACAAACAAACAAACAAACAAACAAACTGGAATTCCCATTCATTGCTGGTGGGAATACAAAATGGTACAGGCACTTTGGAGGTCAGTTTGGCAACTTTTTGCAAAACTAAACGTAGCTTTGCCATATGATCCAGCAATCACACACCTTGTTGTTTACCAAAGGAATTGAAAATTTATGTCCACACAAAAACTTGCACATGGATTTTTATAGCAGTTTTTTTCATGATTGTCCATTAGAAGCAACCACTCTCTTTCAGTAGGTGAACGGATAAGTAAATTGTGGTACATCCAGGCAATGGAGTATCATTCAGTGATAAAATCAAGTGAACTATTAAGCCATGGAGAGACATGGAGAAAACTTTAAATGAATATTACCAAGTGAAAGAAAACAGTGTGAAAGGCTACATATTGTAATTATCCCAATTATATGATATTCTGGAAGAAAAACTATGAACATTGTAAGATCAGTGGTTTCCAGGGCTTAGGGGAGAGAAGGACAAAAAGGCAAAACACTGAGAATTTTTAGGGCAGTGGAATTATTCCATACAGTACTACAGTGGTGGATGCATGTCATTACATATTTGTCAAATACCAAGAGTGAACTCTAATGTAAACTGTGAAGTTTGGATGATGGTGTGTCAGTGTAGGATCATTGATACAATATACCACTGTGGTGGAGGATGTTGACACTGGGGGAGGTTGTGTGTGTGTGTCAGAAAAAGGGTGGATGGGAACTCTCTGTACTTTCCACTCATTTTTGCTGTGAACCTAAACGTGCTCTAGAATAAAGTTTATGTATTAAAAAAAACCTTATGAGATCAGTTTTAACCATCTTCCTTTTAATTTAAGGGTTCTTGGACACATATTTCAGCTTTAATCTTTGATATTGTAATAGATTACATGGTCAATTAGATAAGGGTGTGGTAATACATTTATAATGTGGCACTTTCAGCCTCGGTGTGATTAATTACCATGCATTAAACATTGGCTGAGAAACCACACTTAGTAATGATTATGGGATTCTACTATTTGAAAATGGTTTTAAACTGGAGGAAGACAAAGAATTGTAGTTTGTTCCTTAAGGGAACTGTTTAAAATTACAAACTCCTGTACTGCAATGCCTACTAAATGCTGCAGCATTAGTAATAGTAAAATAGTAATAAAAACTAAATTGTAATGAGCACTGCAGACACTGGTAGCAAGATACATCACATGAATAATCTTATTTTATCTTCAAATATCCCTGTTTGGTAAGGTACATTTTGTCCTATTTTGGTATTGAGGAGATTGTGAAGTGCTCAGAGGTAAAATAAATTGCTCAGTCACACAGAAAATGCTGGATTTGGGTGTCAGTGCTCTTGCTTCCAGAATGGTGCCATATTGTTTCCCACCTTCTTCTATTGCCTCTCGTGATCACTCTTGACTTTTACTTACCTCACTTCTTAAGTTTTAAAGAAAATATTTAATTCTACCATATTCTAGGTCAGAAGCCATCTGAGAAGATTGATAGGTAAAAAGAAACAAAACAAAACAAGGGATATCTCAGAAATATTTTCTACAGCTTAAAGGTTGTATACAGTTGATCAAATTAAAACATGGGATAAACTATTTTACCTGAGTATGCTAATGTGGGAGAACAGAAAGTTCAAAATTAATCAGAAGAATATTATTTTGGTAGCTGAAGAATAAATGGGATTGTCCTAATTAGTGTACTAAGAGGTTTATCCACTACATTTCTATATTTCAGGAACTTCTCATATTTTTTAAAAGTCGAGTCATTGTAAGGAAATTAATGAAATTTATGTATTTTATTCCACAGTAACCTTAATAAACCAGCATAGCAAACACAGAATTTGGGTTTTCCACATTTTTATTTATTTATTTATTTTTGGTTCACCAAATATAGATGATTTTTTTTTTCTAGCATAGTGACCTATTTAAACTTTTTAGCAAGCTTGCATTTGTTCCCAACTGTTTTTTGACAGAATAGTGACAAAGTCATCAGTTTGGTAAATTAAGAGGAAAAAAATAACAGATTTCCACATGCTGGAGCCTCAGGCTAAAATTAAAAAAAAAAAAAAAAAAAACTAGACACCAAAACACCCTTATTTAATAGTTTGTGGCATTTTATGAATCACCCAATAATAAAATCATTTTATTATTAAATATATTTATGTCATTTTGATCTAACTTAATTTTAATATTTAGGAGAATTTTAAAATAAGAACTTTTTCCAACATTTTAGTTTTAGTAATACTTTATCTGTAAGCATGGAAAACTCTCCCATAAAATGATACAAATAAAACCATTTCTTCTTAGTGTATACTTCGCCTGTCCATTGCAGATTGAACAATTGTAGTCATATATAAATATATAATCAGTTGATTGTCATTTATACAGTTTGGCATAATTATATAGGAGAAGCAAGTGTACTGATTTAAAAGCATTTCAACATTTAAGTGGGTAAAGTGTTTCCTCTCACTAACTAAATGACACCATCAATTTCATCTAGAGCTGAAGGCAATTCGTTAATACTTTATCAGATGAATATATGACATTTAAAATATTTATCTAACAAAACTGAAGGCATAAACTGTATCAGACATGCTATTGGCTGAGATTTTTCTTAAAATTTACAGTCGTTTGAAGTCTCTTTTCATATATATCTCATAACTTGGATTATTTTCCGAATGCATATTTTTTTAAAAAGAAATAAACAGTAAAAATGAAATATATTTGTTTAATTCACTTCTTCTATTTGCTCCTTTCTGCCTTCGATTTTTTCCTGTAATATTATTTATGAGACTCAGTAGTAGTGCTCTTGACTAACTGCTACACTGTAAAGTGTATCTTCAGTTAGCTTTCTTGTGTGGGGATTTGAGAGCAGAGAGCAGAGTAATGTAAATAATTAATGTAACACAATGCCTGGAGCAGAGAGGATATTCAAAAGTTATACAAATGAATTATAAAAATGATGGAATTTTGCATTTTGCATTTATTAACATACAGGAAAATTTCTCTATTGATATAGAAATGCATTTTAGAGGGGAACTGTTCGACTTAGGTGCTAATTCTTTGCCATTCAATGGAAAGAAAGTGGACAAAATTCAATGAATTAAATATGACAATGTAACGAAGAGTTATATAGTACTATGTTTCAGAGTAGCAACGTATCAGAGTAACACAAACTTGCTTAGAGCCATATTAATTTACATTTTTTTCTTTCAATTTCCAAGGTTGTCAATGGCAGTGAGCCTGGTGTTCAGTTAGATGTGTACCATGGCAGTGAGGTCAGAAGTAATTCATTGTATGGACCTTCATTTAGTGAATATTGAGAGATTCAGTAGAGGATGACCTGAAGAATATTACTATGAAATGTGCTAAGTTTGGCTTTATTTACTTGTTTCTTTAGGTTTCTTTAGAGTAAATTAAGAATATAATACCAAAGGCAATGCCATGAAACTTCTTTTGTAAGAGGTCAAGGCAATTTGACACAAATACACTAATATCTTTGTATATTAAATTCTACATCTTTCTGTATCCTTAGAATAATCATTAGTATGCTTAGATAAATAAATATCCCAGATACCTTTAAACCATTTGTCATAAATTTTATTTTTATCAATTAGACTTCTGATGAAAATTAAGATGTCTGTTCACAGTCATGTTCTTTAACAAGCCTAGATCATAAGGATATATGTGGTGGATAAGTAACATATCTGTATGCTTTAAAAGTCATCAGACCTGGGGCTTCCCTGGTGGCGCAGTGGTTGAGGGTCCGCCTGCCGATGCAGGGGATGCGGGTTCGTGTCCCGGGCCGGGAGGATCCCACGTGCCGCGGAGAGGCTGGGCCCGTAAGCCATGGCCGTTGAGCCTGCACGTCCGGATCCTGTGCTCCGCAACAGGGGAGGCCACGGCAGTAAGGGGCCCACATACAGCAAAAAAAAAAAAAAAAAAAAGTCATCAGACCTAAGGTTGGCATACAATTGTGAAAATTAGAGGTTACAACAAAGCTTTTCCTTAAAGAGTCAGTCATCCACCCCTTGCATTCAGTATACAGTATATTTTGTCAATGGATTGCCAGATTTAGCAAATAAAAACACTGGATGACTAATTAAATTTGAATTTCAGATAAACAATGAATACTTAGTACAGGTATCTCTCTGCAATATTTAGGACATATTTATTATTTTTAAAAATCAGTTTTTATCTAAAATTCAAGTTAACTGGGTGTTCTATTTTTAGTCTGGCAAACTTATATAATGTCAGGTAAGGATGGTCATCATTTTTGCTACATGACCAGTACTGTCTGGTGGACAATAAAATTCCTACAAGACTATATTTCTGGAAGGCAACAAGTATAATTTCAGGTTTTAATTCAATTTATTCAATTATTTACCGAGTGTCTCCTGGATGTAGGGAATTCTATAAGATTACTGGCAGTGAAAAAATAGATCAGTTCATTTAGGGAGAGAAGAGTTTAGGTAAGAAAGAGATGATAAACAAAATATATCAATAAAATAATTATAATTTGTTTCATAACATCTTTCTCATTATGGAGAAAGACGTTATAAAATAAATAAAACAGTAATGCAAGAGAAAGGAGGGCTGTCTTTAAATAGAGTGGCCAGAGAAAGGCTAGCTGAGGAAGCAGACTTTGAACTGAGACCTAAAGATTAAGAGTGACCTGAATTAGTAATACCAAAACTTGATATAAAAAATACTAGAGAGTGGGAATTTATACATAATAATGCCCTAAATCAAGAAAAGACAACATGGAATATAAAGGAAATTTATTTCTGGAACATAGTGAAAAGTTTTATAGAAAAATTAAGTATATTCTTGCAAGACATAGTAAGAATTGGGATTTTTCTTTTCATTTCATTTTGTTTTGCTTAGTTTTTTTTTTTCTTTCTGTTCCTTTTTCCCCCCATTTCAAAAGCTGTTGGATCTCTTAAAGCAGAAAAATTATGTGATTTACATTTATAGATGTGTTTGATTAACATAGGGAGAATAAATGGGAGAGGCAAGAATAGAAACTGGGAGACATGGTAAGGTGCAGATGTAGTAATCTAGGTGCAGGGGTTTGGGGGAGGTGATGGCAGGTTTGAAAAGCCAGAGTGGTAGCAATAAAGATGGCAAAGAATAAGAAATTTAAAGTTTGCTTTGGAAGTAGCGATGAAAGCATGCAAGACCTGCTAAGGGCTTAGTTGTTGGGACTAACAGAAAATGAGAATGGATGAATCAGTGTTACCAAACTCAGTTTCTGCTGCTCACTGCTCAGAAACCAATACTCGAGAGGCAAGTGTTGGTAGAAAGGAAAGTTGCTTTAATCAGAAGTCCAGAAATTTGGGAGAAGGTGAACTTGTGTCCCAAAACCAACTCTGAAGATTCTGCTCAGCCATGACAGTTTTTAAAGTGAAAATGGGGAAGTAATCTCAGTGAATCATTGAGGCAGAGTCTTAGGTACTGCATCATTTTCCACTGCGTGCAGACTGGCTGACTTCTTATGATCTTTCTTCAGATGTTGTCTTGCCCAGATGGTCTATCTGCAGGATTGCTAAATGGGGCTGATGGGAGTAAAGAGCTAGTCATTGTTTAACTACTTAATTTTTCATTCCTACTTCTTTTAATATAGGAAAAGAATCAACAGGTTAGACAAGGTATTGTGTTCATTTAGTAGAGCATAAGTCAGGAGGTAAGTTAAATGTCACCTAGTGATCTCATTTTTATAATTAAGGGTTAAGGGGAACAGAAATAGGCAAAGAGGAAAGGGGCAAAGGAGCTTCTTACATTTGTACTCTGACTAGGAATAGTAACAAGGCACTTACTCAGAGAAGAAAGGTTGTGAGAAGAAGGGGTTTGTGAAGTGCTATGGGGCCGTGGTAGGCATCTTAATTATTTTTTGATTGACTCCCACTATGGAGTAGCCCAACATTTCCATCTGATAGTCAAAATAACCTATTTTATTTGCTTAACTTTTGTTTTTTTCCATTACCTTCTAGAAGACTTATTTCTTATAGAAAGTTTGGTTTAAAGCAGAAATAACTAAGAGTTAACTTTCCTTTAAATTTCAGAAATATGCAGCATGTTTAGGCAATAGATGGTATTCTAAAAATAAAGAACATTGAGGCAACTGTGAAATCATTCTGGAAAGCCCAGTTTTCTCAGTTAAGAAATAATACCTGTGAATTATTTGGTTTTGAAGAACTGGGCTATTTGAATTAGTCTGTGACCTTTTTCTGAATAATTTGACTAGAACTCTTAGAACAAATTAATCACACTTTATAAGTCTGTATTGATAACTCCAGTGTCATTTCCAGTTTATTTGACTAAAAGTTATCATCAGAATAATTCAGAGAATGTTCTGTAGCCATACATATTGAGAAATGAGAGTCATTTCAAACATCTATATATAGTTGAAATACTCTTCTAATGGTGATGGATAATCATAATTGAACTTCATTATTAACCATCTGTCTTTCACATACATTTGCTAATTTGGTTTTCTAATAAATTCATAAGTAATATCAATCTGGTCTTTAGAAACATCAAATCTAGAATTTTTATATGAAAATGTAAATGGGCACTTGATACATTTTGATAATGTAACATAGTATTAAAAGGTAAACTGAAACATATTAACAATTTAAGAATTTGAGCAAAAATCCATTGAATTGGGCAGCAGCCAATCTAGCAGGTATAAAGCAGCCAATCTAGCAGATATATAGCTGAGGAGCTATACAAAGTAAAAGAAAACAGCAAGAATAAGGATGTTATACTAAGGAAAAAAAGGGGTTGGTTATTGCAAGGTTATTTTAGGTATTGGAGGGAATCTATCAGGCCAATTACCTAACTAGTGTTGATCAAGTGATTTCTGGTTTAAGATTCCATTTATGGGAGAGCCAAAACTACAATTAATTTATGTCTTTGGAGACATAGGACATAGCATAAGTGACAATTTGGGGCCTGCTGTCTTTTTTTTTTAACATTAGAAATTTTTTAAATGATCAACATATAACAACCATGTTTAGAGATGGAAAATAATAACACATTTAAGACAGTTTTGTGTAAAATGTTTTTGAAATTTAAAAATATTTTAAAGTGTCATTTTTCAGAATTTCATTTACCATGAAGGATGTCTGAAATTTTTTATATTAAATATATATTTATGAACTTTGTGATAATTCTTTGCTAAATGAAAATGTGTAATTTAGTTTCTAGGTTTCATAAAATTGTGAAATTATAGTAAACCATGGTTTTGTTAAAACAGGCAGATTACCATTGTATATTTTTTCTTTACATAATCTACATTTATCTCTACTAGACAATTGCTGTACTTACTAGTGATTTATGGCTCAGGATTACAGAGGGGTTTGTTGATGGAACAATAAAAAAGCAAAGCAAATAAACAAAGAAACCATAACAAGCCTTGGAAATTAAAATCTTCCCAACATCATCATCTATCACAACCAAAAAGTGCATCTAAATAGATATATTATAGGTAACCTGCATTGTATCAATGCCTATTTACTTAGAATATTTCCCATTGTTTTATTGGCACAGCTGTAATGTATTCTGGTAAGACAATGCCAACCATAGAGAGAGAGAGAGAGAGAGAATGCACACATATTACAGGACTTATACTGAAAGTTATCTCCTAAACAACTTTTCTTTTTCTTTTCCTTTTTTTAAAAGAAATGTTTAACTTTATAAAACACTAAGCTCTATATATTTATCTTTTGTGTGTGTTCCTGTAACTTCTTTCTAAATATCAGTTATGTTTGCCTAAAGGTTTCACCTATCATATATCTCTGACCCAAAATCTATATTTATCCATGACATTTTGAAATAACTTTATAGAATATATAAAAACTTTCTATTACATCCTTAGTAGGATTATTGTAGACAGTTTTACAAATATTTATTAATTAGGATTACTGAATACCTTTGAAATGCTTAGTGTTTCACATGAGCAACAAATAATAATAATGATAGTAAGTGAATTATGGAACTTTTTAAAATTTCACATTATTTTTCTATAACAGTTATCTGTCATACATATTACATATATATTTAAAACAAATAAAGTGAAAGGAAACCATATATTACTTTTTTATGAAGAATTTATTTTGTATAATGTATATTAGCATAGCATATTAATATAACATATGTATTCCTTTCTTTTTCTTTCTCTATCTCTCTTTATCCCTTTCTCTAACTCTCTCTTGCCTACCCACCTTACCTTTCTCACTCCCTCCCCCACACCCTTCCTTCGTTCCTTCCAACAATGAATGGGACATTTTCCCCTCAATGAAATGAATTGTACTTCATCTCCCTTGTCATATTGATCATCACTGCTTTTGCCATGGGATAATATTACTGATAGGTAAGTTTATAATTTAAAAAGAGGAATTTTGCTTGATAATGCCTGGCATATATTTTAGGAAAGCGTTTTATATGTGTTTATATTTTATTTTGATAGATGAGGAATTGAGCTCCAACAATTTTAATCTCATTGTTTTGAAGTTAATAATTTAAGTTGAAAATCAATCTTTTGTACCTTATTAATTTGAACATAAGGATAATAGCAAGTAAATTACATACTAAAAGGCTGCTTATTGTTGCTGCTTTCTTTTATGATGACAAGTGATTCACATAAACTTTTCTTTGCCGAAGCAACTAGTCTGGATGAATGATTCCATCTTTATTTTAATTTCTGGTGAAGAAATTATAACCCTGAATTTGGTTAGTACCCCTGAATTTTGAGAAAGTGGTGGACAGGGATACGGAAGGAGGTGGTGCAAGGGGGCTAGTTCAGTTTATGGCAAGTATCAAATATAGTAAACATTGTTTTCTTTTCATTTTAATTGAAAGATTACATTTTTTCAGTTAATTTCTGATTGCTCCATTATTCCCTATACAATTTCAATTTCAATTCTAATATAAGTTTATAAGTCCTATAAGTTTAGCAAAACTTTACTTTTATGATTTTATTTTTGTTGGACATTTTCTATGAAAGAACTTTAAGGCAAATAATATTTTATAGAGAGTACATAGTTTAAGACAAACACTGGGGCTTAAAAAGAAGAATTGGACATGTTTGCTGACTTCATACTCTAAGATTTTCCAGTGTGTAGTTTTAAAGTTTATAATCTACCTTCGCCTGCATTTTATCATGTAATTTCTCAGTTTAAATTCTTAATCTGGTTTTATATAATTCTTTGATAGTGGTAGACATCACTTAAAAAGAATAGTATTTTAGTTACATTGTTTCAAATCAGATATTTTTTAATATTTTAAATTTTCTTTTAAAAGGATTAACTGTTGTCACTACCTATGAAATGGCCCTCTTATGCTTAGAGCCCAAGCTTGAAGAAGCTAGGCATTTTGGCTGAGCGTCACTGTCAGATATTTGCATAAAACAGGGTGAGAATTTGTCACCAAGATACTGTGTACTTCGTAAATATTTACTAGTATTCTTAGAATTGGTGAATGCAAATTCAGAGGTGAGGGACCACAATATCTGAACATTGCTCAGTCTTGAGAGCCTCACTTGCAGCTCGATAAGTGCTTTCCGGCTGCTTCTGAATTCTTATGTAATATTTCCATGAAAGTAAGGTTTGAAATGTCTTTTCTTTCAGTAAACTTAAAAGCTTTTGTGTCTTAAATAGAATCAATTGTTAACAGCTTTAACTTGATATCTTTACATGGCTACTTGGGAAGTGTGCTAGCTACAGTTGCTGATTGAACTATTAAATTAATGTTTTCTGATAGTTGACTTGATATATTTCTCAGACTGTAATTTAAAAGCAGTGCAAAATCATGTATACCTGAGACAGAGTGAATTTGTCATGTAAATTCCTCTTTTCCTCTCCTCATGAACTCCTTAGCCTTAAGAATTATTCTTAGCATGAAAGTACTAATGATAAATTTCAGTTAATTCAAAAATGACATTCTCCCAACATGATGTGGGTGTTAACTAAAATGAATCCCAACAGCAGTTGTCTTCTTTTATGTGTGACATTTTTCAAAAAGCCATTTTATTGGTTTCAGCTTATTATGGTGTTTCTGGACTATTTTATTAAAATAAGAAAGTGTATTTACTTCACTATAGAAATAAGTAACTCTGGTTAATATATGTGTCATTTTCACCAGGCATATGTGATGCTTTATAGTCAGTTTTGCTTATGCTGGTGTAGGACATTATGGACTAACTTCAGTGTAAACTTCAGTGTCAGACCTAACCCCAGGAAGCAACACAGGATCTACCACAGAGAGACCACTCATCTGATTTTTCAGTTATCTATTCATGTATTTTTTTTAAAAAAAGACCAAGCTTCATAGCTGATAAGGAAAACAATTTATTATTCCTCA
Organism: Hyperoodon ampullatus; assembly: GCF_949752795.1. Taxonomy (NCBI): domain Eukaryota; kingdom Metazoa; phylum Chordata; class Mammalia; order Artiodactyla; family Ziphiidae; genus Hyperoodon; species Hyperoodon ampullatus. Next base: position 123,661,873 of record NC_136918.1, read on the forward strand.
TAATTCTGTTGGTTTATTGGGAATTCTTTTTCATTGTCCAGTGGAGCATTGGGATACCTGCAAGGTCCAAAATGGCGTCACTTAAATGTTTGACTGTTGGTGCCACTGCTGGGAGATCAGCTGGAGCTTTGGGTAGGGACTATATTTGTCTTCAACATTGGCTTTCCCTCATCACTACCTGGGATTTGTCACAGTATGATGGCTAGGTTCTAGCAAGGAGTATTCCAAGGACATGACAAAATCTGTATATTTCTTAAGACTGAGACCTCAAAGTTACACAGTGTCACCCTTGCCACATTTAATGTTTCAGAAGAGCTTTGTGGAATGAAATCATAGAAAGGGAAGTAACATAGATTTGCCTCCCCTTGACTATGAATAAATACAATTTATTTATTGAAGAAATGCCAATTAATTGCTTGCCAGTTTGAAAATCTTTTAGATGTTGAGTGCTTAAATATGCATTTTTGCTCATTCATTTACTCATTAATTCTTTTCTTGTCTCACAAAAGATTAACATTTATTGTGGCTTTTGATAAAACCTTCCAAAATATTATCACAAACAGAGCAACAGAAAATAGGAAGCCACCATCCTGGGAAGCAGGAAGAAGTTCACATAGAGAAATTCATACGTGTCACAGGTCTCAAACTATAGAAAAGTTTATAATAAGGAACATTATCTTATTATAAAGCTATTAAGGTTATCTTTCTTAGAAGTGTTATCTTTCTTAGAATGTGGTTTCATGCACATGTGAGTTTTAAAAGAATGTTGTGATATGCAATCATTTCAAGTATGTGAAAGCAACATTTTTCTTTTACATGTCTTCCTCTGTTCGTGGTTTCTTCAGCTTCAGCTTTGTTGAAAACAAGCTATAACCTCAAACGCAAATCACTGATACAACTATACATTTCCATATTAGAAAAGGACTGATTTTGAAAAAACTCAAAAATGTAATTGTGTTACATTTTATAAAGATGCAAACTCAGTTTTGCATGTTTTTCTTAGATACTCCTTAGTGCTGAATTTCAATGTAATAGGAAATATGCTGATATAAGGAAAATTCATCTAATCTGATTTCTAACTTCACAACGTTTTTTATGGGACACACTATATAGGTTCTTCTGTAAATAGGTAGCAGTTCAATATATCACTTCACAGAATTACCCACTTGTAGCACATAATCTGAGTGTTTTATGCAAGTGTAAACCCATTCCAGAAAAAAAATTCCATTCTCATGAGATTTTTTATTTTTTAGTAGGAGAAATGGAATAAGCAATGTTGATGCAGAAATATATAATTTACAAGACTAATGTTGTATTCGTACTCACCTATACGTTATCAGACATTATTGCTCTGTGCATTGCAATGAATACAAATAAAGTAATTTAAAAAATACATTTTGTGAGTTTGCTGATGACTGCAATGGCCACACACCTTTTTTAGGACAACTGTTCATCAGTTAAATCCATTCCTATGTTAGGGCCTTTGCACTTTCTAAGATTTCTACTGGAATGTTTTTCTCCAGATATTGTCATAACTTGGCTTCTTCATCCCTCCCTTGGATCTTTACTGAAATGTTACCTTCTCTGTGACAACCCTCTCAGTCTTTCAGTATTTCTTACCTCCTTTCCTAATGTTTTTACACAATAGTTATCACCATCAGACAGATTATATATTGTATTAAGCTATCAGTCTGCTGTCTCCTACCCCATTAGAGGTAATCACTGTGACTACAGGGAATATTTTTTATTTTAATAATCTTCATAATTGTATCCCCATAATCTAAAATAGCTACTGATTCATAGTAGTCACTTAGAAATCTTTTTGATTGAATGAATGAAGCATTACTGTGGCAATGACAACTCAGCATTAATATTAATGACTATTTATTTAACAAATACATCTTAACTGGAGTTGGTATATACCTTTCCATGTTGATTCTTTTAGAGGATAATTTAGTAACTTTATGACAAGTTGAAGTTCCCAACAGCAATAGGAAATACATATTAGTTTGGACTTTACATCTCAATAAATGTAAGAAGCAAGTATCTTTAACATGAAGTCTTTGAGTGGTATAAATACGTTTCAGCATTTGATTAAGATTTAGTGTGATAGCTATTTTCATCGTAAGTCCAGAATACATATTTTCAGATGACATGAATCCCTATAGTTGTACTCTGGTCTTGGATTGTAAAGACAGTAGCTTCAACTTTGATATTCATCCCCATTATACCAGTCATTAATGTGTTTCATGATCCTGAATAACATCTATAAATTTTGTCATGTGTCTTTTAAAAATATTCATTAGTACTTTGCTCTAGTTGAATTGGCTTTGATAAAATTTATATTAGCGATCTTCACCAACCCAATTTTATTTGAACTGTTCAATTTAGATTATTACTTCACACACAATTGCTATCATGCTCCTAATGTGCTGGAAAGCCAATATCTTTGTAAAAGTATACTTTAGTTATGATTTTGATAGAGATTGGCACTTGACAACTTGACAGTCTGGGCAGTATTATTCCTATTAAGACATATGTATGCCTTGTCCAGATCACTTTAGTCACTTACTCAAAGTGTTTTACAGAACATTTGCTCTTTAGTGAAATAAAGGAAATAGTCCAGATAAAGTAGATAACTTTTATAATCTTGAAAATCAAAAATTTAAAATGTACTTTTATAATATTTATATTAAATAGTGAAATATAGGTAACTCTTCCAACCAGCATCAACTGTACATATTTCCATGGTACCCTTGGTGCTAACAATAGGAATGACAGGTAACAGTTCTCAAGCAGTTACTAGATTTTAGGCATAGTGCAATTACTTCATATACAATTTTTTATGCCTCCTGTACTCAGCCTTAGGCCACAGGCATTAATTTATAATTTCCAATTGCAGGGACACCAGGTTAAATAGTTTACCTGGGTCATACAACTGATAAATTATGAAGCCAGGATGAAAATGATTGTGGTTTCACTTATGAAGCCAGACTCTTAATCCCAGTGATATGTTGCCTCCCACATAACTGTGAATAACAGAGCCACTGAAGTTATTTTCTATGAGAGAGAGAAGCAAACAGATCTATCTTTATGATGCAGCAAATTTTATGGGAAGGGTAAGTGAAGGATGCTGTGAGGTGAGCACACATTGTAGCAGCCAGCTAAAGGAGCTTTGGGTAGTAAGAAATGGGTCCAGGAAACATATTGAGAATAGAGCCCTTGTTTGTCTTTTTACTGTTATATTCCCTAACCTGGACATAGCAAGACTTTTCAGAAGGCACTAAACAGATGTGATGTCTAAGCAAAATCTGAAAACTTCAAAGTGTGGGATCTGGGGGAGTCTCTTTTGAGAATTTCATATGGATCAAATGTAGATGAGCTGAGAGCCCTTGTTCTAGGCCATGCCATATTCTTAATCTATTGTATCTAACTCTTTACTTACGAAGAAAACTTAGGTGTTAAAGTCCAGTGTACTGTAATGAGACTAAATTAGAAAAGCAACAAAAAAGTAAATGAAAACTGAAGTAAATCCCACCAACTCTATAATCTTACATTTTCATGTTAACAATGCAGCAGTTTAATAGAGATATAAAATTAAATGTTGATCACTAATTTTTTTTTTTTTTTTTTTTTTTTTTTTTTTTTTTTTTTTTTTTTTTGCGGTACGCGGGCCTCTCACTGTTGTGGCCTCTCCCATTGCGGACCACAGGCTCCGGACGCACAGGTTCAGCGGCCATGGCTCACGGGCCTAGTCGCTCCGAGGCATGTGGGATCTTCCCAGAATGGGGCAGGAACCCGTGTCCCCTGCATAGGCAGGCGGACTCTCAACAACTGCGCCACCAGGGAAGCCTGATCACTAAATTTTAAAGTTTATAATCATAATAGGAATTTACCAGAATATTAATTAGCTATGATATTAAAATATGAGGAAGGAGAAAAATATTCACTGTTCAATACTTATACACCCATAAAATATTACAAAGAGAAGGTGGTTCCGTATTATTTTTTTTTCAATGCTCTGGAGGGGTTTTACTATTATTGGACAAATTTTGACTGTTTTATTTAAAATAATTTTAAGACAGGTAAGAGTGGTAATTTAGTTTATTGGGGTCATACTGCTGACAAAAACAGTCAAGATTAATAATTGGGGAGAAAAGAATAAAACCTGGAAATCAGTTTCTCTGAGATATGGGAAATGCTAATGACTTTGTATGTCAAAGGAATGCTTTAAAATTGGGATTTGTGGAAAAATAAATAAATAAAGAAAAGGAAAACAAAGAAAATGTCTCTTACACTGACCTGAAAGAGTACTTGATCATTCTCTGCTTTTACTGTAAGGTAAATTTTGGCACTTGAAAGTGTGATGGCATCATGCAGTGGTTCTTAAAATGAGCTGCTTTTAAGAATCACTGCAGAAATGGTTTAAAAAACTGATGTCTGGGCTCCTCCTTAAGATTAAGATTTAATCAGTCCTGGATGCAGACCTGGACAGGCATGTATTTTTTAAAGCTCCCAGGTGATTCTAATATACAGTCATTTTTGAGAATAAAAAATCCAGGGCTCTATATCAACATAAATTTGAGGTTAATTATGTGTTGGGAAGAGTTAACAATCAAATAACAGCGTCCCTATGTCTTGTCCCAATTTCTTGCCAATTTTTCATTCTAGTAAATAACCTAGAGTGTTGATATTTAAAGAAATTGTTCCTTGTTCCCAAGATACTTCTAATAAAATGAATCAATATTGAGAAGCCTAGGCTGGCTGTTTCTTGGAAGAGCAAATAGAATGTATTCTCTGGAAACTTTACTAAATGCACTCATTTTAGCACTTTGGTAGCCTATTTTTACAAAAGGAGCTTATGATTTAGAGCGAGAGGGATAACTGTAAATAGACTATACTTACAGATGCATTTGTCAGAGGTGATAAAGGAGTCAGCACTAATTTAGTCATTGTAGACAAATGACACCATATTCTTAGTACAGGGAGAGTAATATGCATATGCAAAAGAATGATGCACTTTCCAGAAATGCGATAGTACCATGGAGCAAGTTAAAATGATAGCTTAATCTACAGTTGTGAAGTCTAACACTTAGCACTCTCATGTATACCAGTATTCACCATTACTGTTTTGGTTTTAGATTTATGCATAGAAATCAGTAAGAATACCTGCCTAAAAATCAAATTCATCTAATGTGCCCTAGATGTGGTTTTGTTCTACGCTTTTACTTTTGAGAACAGGTGGAGGTAGCGAAGACCCATTTTGGAGTGCCACTTGCTCATGAATCATTTTCTATTCAGATATTCACTCAGTAAACTCATCCTTGACTAACTTGCTCCTTATATTCAATATCAGACATATCCTTTTGACTCTTAAAATAGGTATCTTCTTTCTAGAATTTTTCTATTTTACTTATAGAAAAATTACCTTTTCTTTATATTCACTAACTCTTTATGAGTATGTAATTGTCAACATTTATCATTTTCTTTTCTCTTTAAGTGTTTGCCATATAGTCACTTTGGAAAGTTGTTTGGCCTTATCTTCCAAAGTTTTACTATTATCCAATATTTCTATTCTTATATATATTGACAATATAAATGGAAAAGGTACGTTCATAGTAGCACTGTTCCAATTAGTTCCAAATTGGAAACTATGTTGTCACCAGTTAATATTAAAATGGAAAAAAAAAAAGCATTGTGGTATATTCACACAATAATTACAGTAATGAGATATAAAGATCTAGAGTCACATGCATAATATAGGTGAATTTTCCATATATCATGTTGAGGAAAAGGAATGTGACAAAATAAAATTACATAATATATGATTACATTAATATACAATGAAAATACAACCAAAACTAATATATTATTTTAGAAGACAGGCTAGTGGTGGTCTTGGCAGTTTGCAATGGTAGCGACTACAAGACAACACAAGGGATGTTTCTGGGGCAGAGATACCACTGTCTTTCTTGACCTAGACTCTAGTTACTTTCATTTGTGAAAATTCAAAGAGAGGTAGCTATAAAATGCACATGTTTTTCTCCATGCCTATTATACTTTAGTAAAATGTTAAAAGAGAGATCCAAAATCCTGCCAGAACTCAAGCTACAACTCCAAAAATACCAGACATAAAGGATAACTTTTTTTTTTCATTTTTCATTTTCTTAAAAATAATTGAGAGTACACATGAAAAGATGGAATTTGTAATTACTGCAAAGGGCCAAACATATTTCTGGATGCTTTAAAACATCAATATTTTCATAAGTTGAAAATCAACTACTCTCTTACTCTTTTTTTTTTTGTGATATTTGAACTAATACTATAATGGTTAATGGGAGTTTCAGCCATTTATCTGTCCCAGCAGGAGACCTAGGATTTATTCTACGTCTGCAATTATCCTGTTTTTTCCTTCTTATAAGTTTCTTAAACTTTTGAACTTATGTATCTTATGTATCTATCTATATATCTATCTATCAATACTTTTTAAAAGGTTCAAAAGTGAGAATTTAGGTGGTGGGCAAATAAGAATACTGACTTTTTGGAATTGATTATGAATTATAGAAAATAAGTTTTCTTTGAATTCTAGTGCTTATTTTCATTTCAGTTTCAGTGTCGTAGAAACTAATTCAGGTAGTTTTTACGTTACATAATCAAGAAATTATACAAAATAGTAAATGGAAATTAAGGTTATTACAATTTTAAAACCCTTAGTATGAGAAAATAAATGTGTTCCTGATTTTTAAATGTAGTCTTATTGTCACTGTCCTTTAAAGGGTAAAGCATGCTAATTAATTCAAGTAGTAGAGTTATTACTTGCTTTTCGTGAATCATAGAATTGCCTATTTATTATTTATATATCTTGTCTGCAGAATTTCCCAGAAACAGCTAATCCTAGCAAACATATTGTCTCTTTAAAGAGACATGTGACAGCCTTACAAAGACATAGTGCTGTTTAAATGTCATTTTTAAAGAACAAATGGCAATTGAAGAGATTCTTAAGTGTGATAATTATGCACAGAAATAATATTATGATTAGAAACTTTTGGTTTCAAAGTCTTTCCTGGAAATTCAACTATTTCTGTTGTCTCAAATATACAATAGTTCTTGTTTTATAATTTATTCCAATATGTTTTCAGGATTTAGGAGCATAACATTCTCAAGAAAGTGTGTGTGTATGTGTGTATGACTTACTAAGTTAAATGACAGTTTTAAAATATTACATTTAAGATACATGTAATTTACTTGAAATCTTTATGACTTTTTTGATAATTGTGTTTCAAATCATCATGATGAAAAGAGAGTTGAGCTCAATCAATTCCTTCTCTCATGTTGCCTTATTTTCGCTCGTTCTGTTTCTGTTTGCCTGATTTGCAAGGGGTCCTTATATTTTGTATTGAATACTTATTGTGAAATAATAAACTTGTTCTAGCTCTTACTCCTAAAAGTCATCTCCAACAAATATCTATTTTAAGAAGAACTCTAGAAGTAACTTAAAGTTACTATAGTAACTTTAAGAAAAGTTGGCAGATATTTAATGTTTTTAATGTACTTGCAGTATTAATGTTTTTTTATTAGCAAAGCTATATGGACAATATTTGAATATGATTTCCTCAATATTAAGTCCCTTCATTGTGGAACAGATTTGGTTCAGTAACTAGGTATGATGCGGGTGGTAGGGGCATAGTTTCTTATTAATTGACCTGAAAACGAGGAAATGGTATTAGACATGGTTAAACTTTAGTTATCATACAGTGTGTGTTTGTGAGAGTGTTTGTTAACACTGTGATTAAATATTTGTAAAAAGTCTTCAGATGTTGTCCACTTTAAGGACAGCTATATGAAACAGTTTATAATGTGTTCCACGGGTTTAGTAATATACAGTTTTCTATGTGTTCACCATTTTTTATCTTATTATCCTCAAATATATTGTTTTTAGAGAAAATTTAAGGAGTATGCAAAACAAATTATTACTAGTCCCATTATAAATAGAAGTGTATTAAAACCCAAACGGAATAAGTGACTTTCCAATGGTCACAAGCGTAATAGTCGTTTAAGTAAAGACGGGAATCTGGGTCTTCTAATTTTTTTGGTCTCTCCTGCTCTAATTAACTTGAAACTTGTGCCCAGATTGGCCAGGAGTTTATAGAACATGAAGGCTATTAAACATTTCAAGATTGTATTTGAAATTAGTCTAATTCAACAAAGTAAAAGAAAAAATTTAAAATTGCTGAATTCTATGACACATTATTTCACAATTTCAGGAATAACTGAAAATTTATAAGTTAAAAAGTATATAAGACCATGATATCTAACACTGATAATATATAAGAAACTATTTAATTAGTGGCGATAATTCATTTCACCCTGTACTCCATCCATACAAAAACCAATATATATGAACTTTAAACAATTATATTGTAAGAATTTTGAATATGCCTTCATTTCTAGAATAAGGGTGTAATGTGAAAAGGATTATTACTTGGACATAAATCTTGATTTATCTGAATAGATGCTATACTTAAAATTTCCTGTTTTTCACTCCTTCATATTTAAAGCATTATCAATGTAATGGTTAGGAATAAGGCTTATGGCCTAGTGAATCTTTCTGAAATAGGTTAAAAAAAAGGACAGAAATATAATTTTCTGTAAAACACCTGCTCAGAATAAAAAATGCAGGTGTGATGAATATTTTAATCCTAAACATACAAATTGATTCTTTTTGGTTTAAAAAATGATAAAAAATAAAGTTCAGAAAGGAAAATGGAATTTTTTTTTTTACTTATATGAATGTATATACCTACGAATCTGTGTAGCCAGAATTGATTAACAGAGAACACTATTTCATTTTATTGGGCAACAGCATTTTAAAATTATATTAATTTAAGTAGCCATGCAATATCTTTATAACATTTGTTGCCCTGATGAGACAACATTTCTAACCCATATTGTACTCATCTGAACAAAAAGAAAAAATAAAATAAAATAAAATCTTTATCAATTGTGTTTTGTAAACATCCATCCCCAGTAATATGTAGGCTATGGGTTATAGAGGGCTTTGCAAGGGAACATCACCATTACAGTCTCTTTTCTCTCTTTTTTTAAAAAATGATGTCGTGTTAAATAAAGGGTTAAATAAATTATTTTGAGCCAAATATTACTAATATATGACATAAACCAAGCAAATAGAAGGTCTTGACACAAGTGGTTCTAGTTATTAACATTTTTTTCTTTCCTTGGGATTACACCATATGAGTTCGTATAATTGTTGTATCTTGGGTATTCATTAGATCTGAGTCTCTGGTGAATGAGCACATTAGTGAGATGACACATCAAATTGTCATTAGACTTGAAATCCATAGGGAAGACTATGTCAGCAAGGTCAGATAGATAATATTTCTGAACTTCTAGACTTCAAACTTTATAAAAATATATTTCTAGGCAAGTTCATCATAACTTTAAATATATGTGATACATGTAATTTTCACTGTGTTGTTAAGAATAAATACTTTTGCAAAAATGTAATATATTCAATTAATTAACTAGTTTTGAGTGCTTTACAGGGTTAAAATGAAGTGATTATAAACTTACACAGTTTGGTTACAAGTGATTTAAGTATCTTTCCCCTCTTTTCGTTTTTTTTCAAATTTTCACATCATATGTTTGAAGTAATACAAGCAAATACCCCATAAGGAAGCACAAGTAAGGTACTGGGAAGTTAGCACTAAACTTAGAATAATAAAAAAAGCAAAAAATGAAGGAAATATCTCTGCAAACACTGGCTAGACAATAAATAGTTGTGAGTTTTAGCAAATTTCAGTAGTGTATAGAAATCAGAAAAGAGTTTGGATATCATTATTTTTCATGTTTAATGATGGTATAAAGGTATAGTTACTACCCATTCAAGTTCTTTAACAAATATATATTAAAATATAAAATGGGGTATTTCATATTTTACATAAGATTAAAAATTTTCTATAACTGGCTGTAGTTTATCAAAAAGGCAGCCCACTATTCTCACTTAATTATATTTCTCTCAAAAAGAAGCTCTTATTAAAAAAAAAAAGAAAGCAAGCTATAATTCTGATTAAAGATGCTCCATTAAAAATCAAACAAGACTCTGGACTAAAACAAGTGTCTGATAAATAATTTCCTAAAGACCCTTGAATTTTCCAGTCATGAAGCAGTACCCACATTTATGTACTCAGCCAATGGCAAAAGTAAATAAATCCAGTGAATTTCAGGAAAGGACAGAACTGATGATGTCATGTTATATGGGTCCTGTGGATCACAAGAGGCACATGACAACAGATGAAAGATTCCATCCAACAGTGTATGGTTTTCTCCACTTGAAAAGCAGCATATAAAGAGCTTGATACATTCAATGTCCCTTGAGCAATAGTTAAAAGAAAGAAAAAAAAAAGAACCTTCAAACTACAGAAACTTTTTGTCAAGTTCAATTTTATGTAGGGTCCCATGGTATATAAAGTATAAAAAAGAAGGCTGATTAAAATGGGGCAGGTGTCTTGGAAGCCAGCCCAGAACCTTACGTTAAATCACTAGGGATCCTAAGAATTCAGCAGAATATATGTGCATTTTAAATTATACAACGTTGGACCCAATAAAACTTTAGCATTTTACTAGTCCCCCTCCTGTATTATATAAATGAGATATTAAAGTTCAGCAGGTTCGGGGGTTTGCCTTTAATTCCATAGGAAGTAGTCAGACTATGTCTTCTGAAAGCAAGTCAAGGGCATTAAAACCACTCGGTTCTTAAAGATTTGTTCAATTGGTCCCTATTTGAGTAGCAAATATTTTTAAGAAGAGTTTTAAATATGTGATAAAAATAAAAAGACTAAAAATGGGTCATCTCTTAAGGACTGGCTTTCAAATTAATAATGGCAGAAAATATAAAACTCCTTTACTTCTAGATAAGACTCAAAATTTGTAGAAATGCAGGTGTCAAGGATTAGTAATCGGATGTTAAAGTTTCCAGATTTGACTGAAGGCTTAAGATTTAAAGAGGTGTCATAAACGAAGGTTAATATAATTAACCTTAATAGAATCTTAAAAGATTCACATTTTCAAGACAGTTATTCTAAAACTGGTTACTTTTCGATTACTCTTGAAACCTCACCCACTGGATGATATAAAAGTGACGAATTGTTCAGTGTTGTGGTGGAAAGGTATTTCAAAGTAAATTTCTTTGGAGAAAACTCCTGGGAATTTACTCCTCTCTGAGCCAAAGCGAGGATGTGGGTTGATGTTCCCTTCTTCTCTGATCAGCCTTTTACCGAACCGCTTAGAGATGCGTTCCCTGCAGTCAGAGGAACACCAGTAAAGTAGTGTCTGCCTAGTTCCTGACTAGTTTATAGGAAGAGAGACGGGAAAGTTGCTTGTTTTGGTGATAGAACAAAGGAAGCTGCTGTTAAAATTCACTCATTCTCAATTTCCAGAATTATCCAAGAGAAGAATGCTTATGTGTTAATACTGACCAGATTTGGGTCATGCAGAAGAGATGCACTGGGAAAAAGAAGGATTGACTTAGACTCTATTCAACTGAGCAATGAAAATTCACCAGACAGAAGGTAGAAAGACACCCTTGGATTCCTTATTATTAAGAAGTGAGCAAGCAACAGCTGGAAAATTTACTGAAACTGAGTAGAGGTCTCCAAATAACTGCACAAGTGTGCTGTGAACAACTGAATTAGTTTGAAATATCTCCCAGTTCCAGAAAGCACAGGTCCATTTTCAGGCAGTGCTAATCAAAAATGAGAGGACGGTTTACTGCTCTTATCTACCTACCCATCTCCAACCCCCAAGGCTTTATCTAGGGACAAGAGAAGAAATTTTCCCAGTAAACAAATTTGAAATGAGGCAATGGGAGAAATATAAATTTTCTCTGATGATTAGACCCTGAATCCTGCTTCTTCATTATTTTGGTTATTGATTAAGAATTCACTATTGATACTAATCATATACTTGGGAGCAGGATTAAGTCCACATTCCTAGTTAAGATTATAAAGCTTCACGATTTTCTTCCACTGTCTGAATTCAATATGTGTGTGTGTGTGTGTGTGCGCGTGCACATGCATACGTGTGTTTGTCTTGGGACAGCCTAATGCAGGAAGTTAGGAGACAAGACTCTAGATCAAGACTGGCTGGGATCAAGTTCTAGCTCTACCATTTACCAAAGGTGTGACTCTCTGGTGACTTATTTAACGGTGACTTAGTTTGCTTATCTGTAAAATATGTATAATAATAGTACCTACATGATGGGGTCCTTTTAAGGAATGAATGAATTGAACAATTTTCGGTACATGTAAAGTTCCATAAAATTATTTATTGTTGCTAATATTGTCATAAAGGAGAGTTCCTGTGAGCTGGATATCTTATTACTGACAATGTTAGATCAAAGGTCATGCATATTTATAAATTTATTATAAACTGTCAAACTATGCTCTAAAAGCCATTTACAGATAACTGTCTCTCTAGATTTAAAAGAAAATGCTACATATAAATGGAGGCTGTGTGAAGGGAAATGTCAGGAGGTCCCTTTTAGCAATGAATGCTCGTTTACAGAGAGTCAGCCGTTTTGAAAGTTATTTGGGAGAAATATACAGAACAGGTGGACAGTATGACCTTTTTGCCCTGTGAAAATTGGTAATTGAAATGACCCGATTTTCAACCTGAGAATTTTCAAAGTGACAAATTATGCTCATTTGGCTTGTAATGATGTTCTGATTACAGGCTATAAGACCAATGATGGATTTCCTTAATGTTCTTCAATCCTGTTATGACCTCTTCATATTCAAGCATGCAGAAGTGTTTTCAGAAACAACTAAAAGTTTCATAATTATGTATTTAAATATATATTTATTTTCTTAGAATAAGCTTATATGTTTTAATTTGGATCAGTCGTTTTATGTGTGCCTTAATCCTCATAATATGATCTTTATCTATTTAAACAAATGTGTGATGAAAGCAGTTTTAAGAATTACCTAATTTCTCTTGTTTTTGGTAAGATTTAGAAGCTCTGAGTCAGAGATACTTTAGATGCATAAAATATATTGTCGGGCTTCCCTGGTGGCGCAGTTGTTGAGAGTCTGCCTGCCGATGCAGGGGACACGACTTCGTGCTCCGGTCTGGGAAGATCCCACATGCCACGGAGGAGCTGGGCCTGTGAGCCATGGCCGCTGAGCCTATGCTCCACAACGGGAGAGACCACAACAGTGAGAGGCCCACATACTGCAAAAAAAAAAAAAAAAAAAAAAAATATATATATATATATATATATATATATATATATATATATATATATATATAGTCATTCATTTTCATTATTTTAAAATTCTTTTAATTAATAACTCAGTATTTATTGTGTTACGGCTGTGCAGCAGGCATAAAGCCAGTCATGGGAGATACAAACATGAACAAGCAGGTCATCACTGTCCTCATGACGCTTACAACCTAGTGTGGAAACAGGCTGTTCACAATCTTACACTTGAGATTTATGGGCATATAGCAGGCATGGACTAGTTCACCTGAGGAAAGTTGAATAGATGACTGATTTTAAAAGCCGAGGAGAAGAGAAGCAACCAATGAGACTGAGAAAGAGAAACAAGTGAGATGGGATGGAAATCATGAGAGTGCTCTAAAACAGAGCAGCAGAGACTGTTTCCAAAAAGAGGTGTGCTGAAGGCCATAAAATGCCACTGATATGTCATGTTTGATGAAGAAACATGGAGGTTATTGGAAAACTTGACAGAGTCTGTTCATGGCAGTGGAGGAGGCCGAATCCAAACTGCATGGGATTTAGGAATGAATCAAAAAAAGAGAGGTGGAAGCCATAAGTTTGTTTTCTAGGTCTGTGAGTCTATTTCTGTTTTATATGGAGATTTGTTTGTATTTTTTTTATATGCCACCTATAAGTGATATATGGTATTTGTCTTTCACTGTCTGACTTACTTCACTTAGTATAATATTCTTTAGGTACATCCATGTTGCTGCAAATGGCAATAGTTCATTCTTTTTTATGGCTGAGTAATAATCATATATATATATATATATATATATTCTTAAAACAATTGTCTGTTGATAGGCACTTGGGTTGTTTCTATGTCTCAGCTATTGTAAATAGTGCTGCTACGAATATTGGGTGCGTGTACCTTTTTGAATTAGAGTTTTTATCTTTTCTGGAGGTATTCCCAAGAGTGGGATCATATGGTAGCTCTATTTTTAGTTTTTTAAGGAACCTCCATTCTGTTTTCCACAGTGGCTGTACCGATTTACATTCCCACCAACAGTGTAGGAGGGTTTCCTTTTCTCCACACCCTCGCCAGCATTTATTATTTGTTGACTTTTTAATGATGGCCATTCTGACTGGTGTGAGGTGATACCTCATTGTGGTTTTGATTTGCATTTATCTAATAGTGATGTTGAGCATTTTTTCATGTTGGTCATCTGCATGTCTTCTTTGGAGAAAGTCTATTTAGGTCTTCTGCCCATTTTTGATTGGGTTCTTTATTTTTTGATATCGAGTTGAATGAGCTGTTTGTATAATTTGAATATTAACCCCTCGGTTGCATCATTTGCAAATATTGTCTCTCATTCATAGGTTCTTTTTCAGGGAAAGGGAGGTGGGGGGGAAGGATAAATTAGGAGTATAGGATGAGCAGATACAAACTACTATGCATAAAATAGGTAAGTAATAAGGATTAACTGTATAGCACAGAGAACTGTAATAAATATCTAGTAATAACTTAGAATGGGAAATAACCTGAAAACAATATATAACTCAGTCACTTTGCTGTACACCTGAAACTTACACAATATTGTAACTATACTTCCATTAAAAAACAAAAGGGGAGAGAGAGAGAGAAAGAAGTGGAGACAGTATACATAAACATTCTTTACAGAAGTTTATCTGAACGGGTTGCATAGAATTGGGATGTTTGCTGAAGGGTGGTTTGGGCTCACAGGAGAGTTTTGAAGACAGAAGGTATTAGAGCATCACAGAATGACCCATGGAGGACTAAAATTATGGTGAAGGTGAGAAACCTCAGAATGAACAAGAGATAATTCTAGCATGGAAGGAGCACATAATGAAATTGCAGGTTGGTATCAACAATAAAAATCTAATGAGGAGACTTGGAAGGAAAGAAATTTCAAGGGTCAAAACATCAGCTTCAAGGTCCTGTAGGACATTTGGTCCTGTCTAAAACATCCATTAGATATTTGGTGCATAAGACATTTGGTCCATAAGACATTTTATCCACGGCAAAAGGTTCTTGAAATTTGGTCCTATCCAAAACATCCATGAGCATATTTGGTCTATGCCAAATGGTTTTGAAAAGGACTAAATATCAAGGGCCGTTTGGCATGGACCAAATGTTTCCATGGATGTTTTGGACAGAACCAAATGGTCCTGCAGATATCAAGGGTGTTTATGAATTGGGAGATTGAGATTGACATATATACACTAATATGTATAAAATGGATAACTAATAAGAACCTGCTGTATAAAAAAATAAATAAAATTCTAAAATTAAAAAAAATATATCAAGGATGTTTAGGCATAGACCAAATGTCTTATGGACATTTTGGATAGGACCAAATGTTTTGGATAGGACTTTAAGGATAAAACTTAAAGTTTTATCTGTATATCTTAATGTTGTGGGTCTAGCGGAGTAAAGTAATGGACTAGACCAAGGTACACAGCTTTAAGGAATATAAAAGAAATGCTTTATGTATTTATAAATAATGGGCTATATCTGTTTCTTCTTCAGAGGAGTTTGTCTATTTAAAATATTTAGTTTTGTATTAAATAGATATTGGCCTTAAAGTTAAGCTCCTCTTCTTGATTATTCAGGCTAACTAAAATATTAATTGTATCCTCATGTCTCTCTTTCATCCTTGGCCCTACTCACAGAAATGTCTCTGTATCACTTATGTCCAGGCCTGTCTGTGTCCATAATCAATACTTAAGTTTCTATTAGATAAATGAATGGATTTTAGGTGTATAATATTGATATTTTGTTTAGTTTTTTCTTTCTTTTTTATTTATAATAAAATTTCTTGAAAAATATGACCTGTTTGAGCCATGCTAAGAAGAAGAAAAGATAAAGCTTTTTTTTATCCATCACTGGCAGAAAAGTTAAGTGAAGTACAGTCTGTCCTGGGGATAAATGTGGCCATGAAAAGGAAAACAAAGCTGAGAAACTTCAAAGAACAGCTTAAAATAAGTGGAAAAGATGGATATACTCCTTTTATTTTCATGACAGTTAATATCACAGTTCTATTTAGAAGTTTTCAGTATACTGAAATTCTTGAGGTATAATTTAAAATTTAAAGAGCAATATAGTTGTCACAATTAAATATTGGTATTGAACTTAAAATGTCTTTATCTTTTCCTAGTGATAATTTTGTAATAAATTATGTTACATGAGATACATGTTGCTCTTTCATGTGAGAAGATCACAATTTTACAAAAACACATTTATAAAAAGAGAGAAAAAACAATATATGATAATAAAAACAACCCAGATTTAATTGTATCATTTGAGATAGTTTATCATTGTATAAAAGTGACCTAGGGCTTCCCTGGTGGTGCAGTGGTTGAGAGTCCGCCTGCCAATGCAGGGGACACGGGTTCGTGCCCCGGTCTGGGAAGATCCCACATGCCGCAGAGCGGCTGGGCCCGTGAGCCAAGGCTGCTGAGCCAGTGCGTCTGGAGCCTGTGCGTCCGAAGCCTGTGCTCCACAACAGGAGAGGCCGCAACAGTGAGAAGCCCACATACCACCAAAAAAAAAAAAAAATTGGCCTGTAATACTGTAATAATACTAATTCTAACCTTAGCGAATAACTCTAATTTATTTTTTATTAAAACCATAATTTTAATTAGAATATGGTTTTCTTATATGTACCATATGGTTTGTTGTTTCTTTAATTTATTAGAAAAGCATTCCAGGCTAGCATGACTTTGATGTATGTATATGTGTGTGTGTGGCATGTATACGTATGGCACCATTTAAAATCAGAATCATTGAGTTCTGATAATGTACACTAGGACTTGACTTAAACTCTTTACATCTATTAACTTATTAATTTTCATAATCAGTAGGTTTATCTCCCATTCTAGAGATGAGAAAACCAAGATAGAGTGACAAAGAGTTTAATTAACTTATCCAAAGTAATTTAGATAGTGAGTGGCAAACCCAGTATCATCCTAACTACTCTATTATATGGTCATGTGTGTCTCCAGAGCCCAATAGCAGTAGTAAATCTTACTCATAGTTATGACATTGAGAATTTGCAAGATTAAAATAAGAAATACAAGT
Source organism: Hyperoodon ampullatus (assembly GCF_949752795.1). Taxonomy (NCBI): domain Eukaryota; kingdom Metazoa; phylum Chordata; class Mammalia; order Artiodactyla; family Ziphiidae; genus Hyperoodon; species Hyperoodon ampullatus. The sequence continues at coordinate 123,679,212 of NC_136918.1, forward strand.
TTATATGTAATAGATTTCAGCATTTTAGAATGTAAATAATTAACTAGAGCTGAACTGCAAGAAAACTGAGACTCAAGGTGTGCTTGATTATAATAAGAGGGGAAGAAATGTTACTGTAAGTTTAGGGTGAGAGAATAAGTTTTACAGCAACCACTGAGACAATGAAGAAGTGGAGAACATTAGCAAACATCCTGCATTTTAATTGCCATATTTCAGTAAGGAAACTAATAAAAACACAAGGAAACTCTATGCAGAAACTATATAAGTGTTATGTAGGAAGTATACCACTTCATGTCCTAAAGTATAGAATAAAGGAAAAAAGAATAAATCTGAATTAAAAAGTATTCCATGTTTATGCCTTTAAGTAAAATTGTTCTACAGAAAATGTTTCAGGTATTTATTTTATTCTTAAAGATCTATACAGAAGCACCTGCATAAGAACCTAACATATTCAGTTAAAAATTAGAGTTAAAAGGTAAAAGTAGAATAATTAGTTGACTGTGTGTATTTTCTTTTCAAAATAACTATATTTTTGTGGCATGGAACTCTGTAGTAAATCATCTCAAAGGCATGGAATTCTAAAATTTAATATTAATACAACATCATTAACCAGAGCTAGATTTTTCTAGACAATGTAAAAAGACCAGGTCTAGAACCTGGAAGACACTTTCTGTTTCATATAAAATGATAAAAAATATAGTGAGTAAAAATCATTCTGATGTGTGTTTGATCAACTCGCTCTTCAACATGCATTTTGAGAGTACGTGCAGTGTTTCAGATATCATTGTTGTAACTGTAATAAACATTTGCAAGTGTGAAGATGAAATATTAGTCAGACTCCAGTAATATTTTCTCAGTTTTATACCTTCAGATATGCCAAACCTATGAAGGATTGGCTGAATGTGAAATAAAGCTTTGTGAGCTAAATTGACCTTTTGTACTTGTGGTGAGGATAGAAAGACTTTAAAGTTTTGATAGGGTTAATATGTGACTTCGAGTTATTAAGATAATCTGAATTCTAAAATATACAACTCACATTCCCAATCATCTTAAGCTGGATCAAAGTGTGAAGCTTTTGTGAACCTAGTTGATCTAAATTCTAACCAAACACACTGTGGCTTGAGTCAGTCTATGTCAGGTAATGAACATGGAGAAGCATCACTCAGATCCCCCTCAAGAAAGGATTTGCTGGGCTTCCCTGGTGGCCCAGTGGTTGAGAATCTGCCTGCCAATACGGGGGACACAAGTTCGAGCCCTGGTCTGGGAGGATCCCACATGCTGCGGAGCGACTGGGCCCGTAAGCCACAGTTACTGAGCCTGCGTGTGCCCCCACTTGCCACAACTAGAGAAAGCCCTTGCACAGAAACAAAGACCCAACACAGCCATAAATAAATAGCTAGATAGATAGATGATAGATAGATAGATAGATAGATAGATAAATAAAAGAAAGGGTTTGCTGCTCCTGCTTCTGGGGGTTTTGACAGGAGACAGACTTCAGCTGTTAGTCCACTTAGGGATTGCTTTAACTGCAGAGTCTCACCTCACCCAAGGGGCAGCCTGCATCTAATGACTGAGTGAGGTGGGAATAAAAAGACCTGAGCTTTTCAGCCCACTACAAGCTAACTCTGATGGGGCATTTTACTTCCATAGATCCCTTTAAGGATTGCTGAACTCACTTGGCCTTCATCCTGTCTTGCAGTTGAATTTTTACCCCTACCCAATCCTGCATTCCTCAGTTCCCTTCCAAAAGGGATGACTCCTGAGCACTAAATATCGCTTGGAATCGTCTTCACAGAGGATCAAGTTATGATATCAGAAGTATGGAGCTCTACAAAGCTACTATCTAGACCTTAGGGTCATAAGATCAAATTCTATAGGAGCTGTTTTAGTCTGTTTAGGCTGCTGTAACAAAATACCACGGACTGGATGGCTTACATACAGCAGAAATTCATTGCTCACAGTTCTGAAAGCTGGAGGTCCAAGATCAGGGTGCCAGCATGGTGGGGTGAGCAGACTTCTCCTTATATCCTCATATGGCAGAAGGGCAGGGAGCTCTGTGGGGTCTCTTTTATGGAGTATAATTTCATTCATGAGGGCTCCAGCCTCATGACCTAAATCACCTCCCAAAGGCCTCACCATCTAACACCATCACATTGGGTACTAGAATTTCAATATGTGCATTTTACACGGACACAAACATTCAGCCTATAGTAGGAGCCAAGTGGTTATCTTATTGTGTGAATTAGTCTATGTATCAAATAATACTGGGTGTGGCAGTGGTACTTTGGGGACCAGAAACTAGACAGCACGGTTCCCCTCTAAAAAAAAAAAAACAAAAAACAATTTCATTCAAAATAAAATGTGGTGAGACAAACTAAATATGTTTTAGAGCCAAAAGGAAAGACTCATTGTTGCTAAATCTTCAAGGAATAAAGTTATGGGGGGGCAGAGGAAAGAGACTAGAATTAAAGCAATATTAAGGGATTTCAAAGCTCAAACTCTGATTAAGATATTACATTTTCTAAGTAAAATATGACTGTACAAGGTCTAGTGCAATTTTTTTTTTTTTTTTTTTTTTTTTTTTTGCGGTACGCGGGCCTCTCACTGTTGTGGCCTCTCCCGTTGCAGAGCACAGGCTCCGGACGCGCAGGTTCAGCGGCCATGGCTCACGGGCCCAGCTGCTCCACGGCATGTGGGATCTTCCCGGACCGGGGCACGAACCCGTGTCCCCTGAAACGTCAGGCGGACTCTCAACCACTGCGCCACCAGGGAAAGCCTAGTGTAAATTTTTGTCTGCACTTTTTCATAGTAGGGATACACTTTGCCAAGTTCCTTCCAACTCCATGGCTAAACAGTTGTCAGTATAGAAATGACTGAGGTCACTAGGAAATTCAAAGCAGACTCCACTGAGGAATTTGCCAGGGAAATGCTGAGGGAAAATTAAAAACTGTCTTGAGCTCAGTTAACATGGAACTGAAATATCAGTAGGCATGGTGAAATGGAAAGCATTGCACCATCTGTGACAAAATATTGGATCTGAAATTTGTATCCACATTACTATGACTAGGGATATAACTGATAATTTCCATGTCTTGGTTTTATCCTCTGTTAAATTATGTTAATATTATTACCACCCACTTTACCTGGTTTATATCACTCTTTTGAGGACTATGGGAAGTAATATATAAGAAAACACTTTATCAATTATTTATATATATATATATATATATATATATATATATATATATATATATATATATGAATTATTTAGACCTTTTTTCAGCTGCTTCCCATCTACCCAAAGAGAATCCACTTAGTTTTTTTAAATATATATTTCCTTGGTAAGTCTGTTTTTTAAAGACATTAATATTGTTTATTCTATTTGCATTTTAATGCAATTAAAGTTAGTGTAAGTTTATCTTTTACATTTACTTTGATTTAGAGTAACCATGCAGAATACAGCAACGAAAAAAAGATATTTTATTTCAAGTTGGACAGAATGTATTTTACTGGGAAGAAAACTATATCAGAAATGCATTGAATTAGCACTTTCATACCATGAAGAGGGAATGACCTTATTGAATTAAAATGCTTTGGAAGTTGTAAGGAAACCTGCTGAGTCACTTAATAAAATGAAATGTTGGGCATCCAAGGCTAGCAATGGAGGAAAAATGATTTTTACCACTCTGACTCTTGTCCTCAAGATTAACTTTCTTCTCGTGGTCTGTTAATAATACCTACTGGTTTAAAGATATGGGAGCAGAAAAAGGCATCATGTTCTTCAAGGTTCCTGCCCAATGTGGCTATAAAGTTGCCTGTGCTTCTCTGTATATTCATATATGATCTACCCCAAATCAACAAGCCCAGAGCTTGGCGCATAACAGATACTTGATACATGATTTCTTAATGAATGTCAATGTCAGAGACCAGAATGGAGCACTAAAAAACTGTTTTTACTATCATCTCAGGGATAAAACAAAAGGAATGCAAACATAAATTGAAAATTAACATTCCACTAACCTTGATCTTAGTGACCTCATTTAACAGATGAACTTAACCAACTGTGGATGAGCTTACTTCATGACCTCAATAGAACACAAGATAATATCAATAATAAAATAAAATTATCTATACAAGAAATGCACATATACTACTGCATAGAGATTGTTTTCAGTGTAATAGGATAAAGTATATGTCAGATTGTAAGTAAAAGCTTTATCATAGAAGCCTTAGTTTTTATAAATAAAATAAGGCTTTATTTATATAATTATATAATTGTCTAAAATTGTTATAGATTTTATAACAATTATATTATATAATTGTCTAAAATTATATAATTGTCTAAAATTCCTGTTATATAATTGTCTAAATTGTTATATAATTGTCTAAAATTCCTATAAAATGCTTATATATATGAGCTATTTATGTCATATCTTGTGTCTCCTGTTAGACAAAACACCTTAATTTAGAGCCTGGAAGCTCTAACTTTGAATACTGCATAGTGTTTGTACAGTGACTTATACACTCTAATAAATGACTATTGAAAGAGAAACTGACACTAAGATAAGTCAATTTTTCATAATCTTATTGGTGCCCATATTAATATTATTTCTTTGCCACTACATCAAGACTTCTCCCAGAGTTTGAGGGGTTTCTAATAAGAAAACATCTCAATTTTTTTTTTTTTTCAAGGAGGCAGATCTAAAAAGAGGAAAGAGAATTACAAACCAAGGCAAAGTTGAGACTGGACTAACTTAGCTGACAGATCCACTATCACCATGAAATCCTGGCTTGACCCCTAGTAACAGTACCATGAAAAGATAAATATAAAATGTACTTTGAAAAGGGGTGCTTTTCTTTGGATAACAATGAAATGAACTTATATTGAACTCAACACTTACTTCATACCCAGGAACACTGCATGATGCTTCTCAGAAGTGACATGACTTATGTAGTCAATCAACCCTCAAGAGTGGATTCTGAGAATTCCATATAAGACAACACCATACCAATAAGAACGTTGAAATCGTCATTGTCTTCCATTAGTAATTTTTCTGGCTATTATGTTTTCCAGTCCTAAGAGATAAAAAAGAAAACAATTAGGGGCCAGATAAACCTGTCAGATATAATTTGTAAAGCCTTAGCACTTTCTGGTGACTATGGAACAGGGACTCACATACACAGAAAATGCAGACTACATCTTTAAAAATTGTATTTGCTGTTTAAATTATAATGCTATCTTCTACTTATCAGGTTATGATTGGATAAATTAATGACAAGACTCAGAATGTGATTGTTCTAAAAAAATCTTCTAATTAACGTGGTCCTTTACTTCTTTGAACCTCAATCCTCTCAACAACATTTTGGTTCCATCTTTGAGGAATAAAATCAGTCTTTTAAATGTGTGTGCATGTGTGTTCTTATCTTACACTCTTCTAACTTTAGACTATAAATCCTGGGAGCAGTGATAATGTGTCTATAGGTTTCTTTCTCGATCTGTATCAGAGAAATGAGAAAATAATAGTGATAAGTAAATAATTCAAGAATACAGATTTATGATTTTAATATGTATTTTACCTTCTAAACAGTTTTTTTGTAATAACACAATGAATATGGAATATAATAAGAGAGACCTTATTAGATATTTGCTGATACCATAGGTGCAGATAATTAACCCCATCTCCATAGTAAAACAAGTTTCCCATTTTCATTCCATTTCTTTACTATACATATTTACAGTTTATTTTAAGAGTTGATATTAAGAGATGTGAGAAGTGAGACTATAAATGTGATTATTGCCTCTAGTTCCAAGGAACTTGTTTTCTGGACTGATTGAAAATTTTGATCATCACCTAAAGACAAGACATGTCCCCAAGACCATGATCTTGAATTATGCTGCTCCCGTTCCCTTTTAGCAAGGAATACCTCTTAAGGAGAGAGATGCCATCTCCTGTGATTCATGGGTGAAGCCTAGCATTGTAGAACAGCAAGTTCACAAACTAAGAATTCTAGCTCAGGTATAATCTAAATACAGCTCAGTAACAACAAATGACCACAGACCTTTTTCTGACAGAAAAAGGTCCACAGTGATATCTTTGTATAGTCAATTAATGGAAAGAAGAACATTATCCAGAAAAAAACAAGCCAAAAGACTCGGGCAGTTTAAATAGCCACTAAATGGATAGCTGCAATCCTTAAACTGCATATACAGTGTAGTTCATCCCCAGTTGTTTCTAATATGCATTTTTTTAAAATCTTCCCAACAATTGCTATGAAGTAGTTAGTATAAAGCAGTTGTCCCCAACGCTGGCTATACATTTTAATGCCTTGAGATACACCCACCCTCAGATTGTCTGTTTCCACTGGTTAAGGGCAGCAGCTCTCCATCAGTTTGAGAAAGACAAATTTCTAACATGTATGTTTTCCCACATTTTTTATCTGAGTAGATTGGATTTAATTGTTTGCTTCTTTGATCATCCTTATGAATATCAGTTGTTTGTCTCCAATTACAGAGGCTACTGAACTGTGCAAACTTGAACAGAGTGAACAGGGTCCAAGAACACCAGTGATTTTATGAATTGAACTCTATTTAAATATAATTGGTATTTTTGGACTCTATTTTATTTTATATTTAATATTATATTCATTTAACTATTTTATATTTATATATAAATACATAGTTGTATAATGTATTATTGTATTATACGTATTATATATTTAGTTCATATTTATAGTTTATTTAAAATATAATTTTGAGACAGAGTTATCAGACTCTCGAGTCATTAACAAAACATTTTCAAAATTAAAAAAAAAGACTAAAAACTCCTATATAAATGCAATTTGATTTTTAAATAATTGGCTCCTTATAGATATGGTCTATGTTTTCTTGTTTTTGTTTTTGTCTTGTCTTTGTTTTCTTGTCTCTCATTAGTAACTAGCTCTAGATCTGCTTATTTGTTTCTTTACTTGTTCTTGCACATTTCACCTAGGAAATCTGAAAAATTGACCTCTATACTCTAGAATATTTTTCTGAAAGTTCATGGGTCAACTGCACAAACTTTCACACATGGATTTAATGACATTTATTTTGCTTACCTTAAGTTCTTTCAGGGTATCATTTCATATATATAGTACTGATCTCAGAGTAAGTTAAGTTGTAAATTGTGGTAAAATGCCCCAGTAATGCGAGTTTCTATAGGGTACAAATTTTCTATCATTTTTTCTTGAATCCCCAGGTCTAGAGCATTCCCAACACATGGTAGATGCTCAATTGATATATGATGAATGAAGGAATAAAAAACTTGAAGTGATACTGTTTTACTGTAGAAGGCCTAGACTAGGAAACAGTGTGAAAATTTCACAGCTGACTATTGCTTTGCATAATTCTCAGTACTTAAATAAAATTTAAGGGTTTTCGTGATTACTTCAGAAAATATGTTGACCTCGAGAAATTGATTATTGTTCTATCATTGTGATTTACAGTTGTCAATTTATATTATATATTTATTGTTATATATATTATATTATAAATGTAGAGGCTTGTTTACAAATTAAGTTCACTAAGCATTTATTTTATATGAATGGTCCTTTGGACCATACCAATTTAAATTCAGTTTACTTATACTAATTAATATTGTTTGTGTTTCTTCTTATTAATCAACAAAAGATTTTGATAACATCACAAAATATTTTCCATGCTTTGTTTAACACTGAATGTCATTCATTCACTCAATTAAGTGTTTATTGAATATCAATAAGTATCTTCTGATAAACTTGGCTACTTTGACTTCTGGTTACTACATATTCTCCATCTTAAATTTTGAAATGTGTGTACTTACTGGGTCACAACTATCATCTAAAAGTGATTTTACTGTGGTCTGCCTTAGTTCTTACAATTGTAGTTTTAAGCTCTGACCTTAACATCTATCTATGTAAGATCTAAGCATGACAGTTATTTATAGAGAGCCAAGCCTACATAATGAAAATATAAAGTGGATATTTTTGGTGCCCCAAATAGTTGCTGCAGAAATTATTTTTATGGGCATATTTTATCTTTGAGATTTCCAATCATTTTGTTATATCTGATAATAAACATATTCTCCATAACCTTGTGCTACCTAATTTATATAAATCAATTAAGACAAAGGGATTTCTTTGGAAGCTAGTTTTCTTTTTATGTTTGAATTTTATTTTATTTATTTTTTATACAGCAGGTTCTTATTAGTTATCAATTTTATACATATTGGGGTATACATGTCAATCCCAATCTCACAATTCATCCCACAACCACCAACCCCACCCCCATCCCCGCTTTCCCCCCTTGGTGTTCATATGTTTGTTTTCTACATCTGTGTCTCTATTTCTGCCTTGTAAACCAGTTCATCTGAACCATTTTTCTAGATTCCACATATATGCGTTAATATACGATATTTGTTTTTCTCTTTCTGACTTACTTCACTCTGTATGACAGTCTCTGGGTCCATCTACATCTCTACAAATGACCCAATTTCATTCCTTTTTATGGCTGAGTAATATTCCACTGTATATATGTACCACATCTTCTTTATCCATTCATCTGTCGATGGGCATCTAGGTTGCTTCCATGACCTGGCTATTGTAAATAGTGCTGCAATGAACATTGGGGTGCATGTGGCTTTTTGAATTATGGTTTTCTCTGTGTATATGCCCAGTAGTGGGATTGCAGTGTCATATGGTAATTCTATTTTTTGTTTTTAAAGGAACCTCCATACTGTTCTCCATAGTAGCTGTATTAATTTATATTCCCACCAACGGTGCAAAATTGTTCCCTTTCTCCACACCCTCTCCAGCATTTGTTGTTTGTAGATTTTCTGATGATGCCCATTCTAACCAGTGTGAGGTGAACCTCATTGTAGTTTTGATTTGCATTTCTCTAACAATTAGTTATATTGAGCAGCTTTTCATATGCCCCATGGCCATCTGTATGTCTTCTTTGGAGAAACGTCTATTTAAGTCTCTGCCCATTTTTTGATTGTGTAGAAGCTAGTTTTGCTCTTTTCTTTTTTTTCCTAAAATGACGTCAACCTAGGATAATTTTAAAGGCTGGGAAGAAGGCCACACTGGCAAACAGACCTAGATTCTAGCCAATACTCTGATAAAAAAAAAAAAATCATCTAACCTTAGCAGTGAGGTTAAAATGGACCCTTAGGTTCTGCCGTGAATTTCCATAGACTGAAATGAAACTGGCCACTTTATTTGAAATAACCTTTATCAAACTGGTGATACTTCTGCTCTCTAACATATAGGAAAAGATTTTAGAAAAATTGGCTTGTTGCCAATTTACTCATATCATTGCGTACAGCCATCTGGCAAATATTTTTCTTTGTTTTTTTTGGGTGTCATGCACAGCAAGGCACTGCTATAGCTCTCTTGACTACAATTTCTACATTAATATGGAACTTATCCTCTGTTAATAGTTACCACCATATTTCATCTTTCTTTTATCCCTTTTGTTTAATTCTGAGCTTCCTTTTTATAGGCACATATATCACTCTTTGTAAGACATGTGAGATATTCGATAGAAGATTCTACAAAAAATATATTTTATATGTATATATATACAGATATATATATTCATGAATATATATATATATATATATATATGGTATATGCACATACACACTAAAACTTCTGATGGGAAAACATCTATTTCTTGTTTACATAAACTACCATTAGTGATGTGAATTTTAAAATATTTCACATGCTGATAAAACAAATATATTTTAATATTAAAACTGAACATTATTTTCTGTATAGACTTTCAGACTTTTAAACCATTATTTTCTTATAAAACTGTGTTCAGGGGTTTACAACTTAGCATTCTAAATACTCAGCATGTCAGAATTAACTATGGACATCTAAAATTATATTTTAATTTATATTATTGCCTGGACCACATTGCAGACCAATTGAAACAGAATATGCTGGAGTATATAATTTATTTTAAGGTTCTCAGGTTATTCTGAAATGCATGAAGTTCCTTGAGACCTACTGCTTTTATGTAAATAATATTTTTGAAAAAATCTTGTTTAAAGTTTAGAGAATTTTGAATAAGTAATGATGTTATAAAGCCTACACTTTTTTTCATTTAAAGTAGAAAAAAATAAAATGCAATCAACACTATATATTACCTATATTTATATTTTGACTACTCAAAAATAATTTCCAGGATCCTTAGTTTTTAAAGAAAGTTTAAAGTTTTATGAAACTTTAAGAGTACTTTTAGCCATTTATCCAATTTCATGTTGTTACCAGAGAGTAGTTCTTGTCTCATCTCCGAAATAATTCAGAGATGAGACACGGAGGTGAAGAAAGCGAAGTGAGGATTTATTAATCAACCCTACACTCTGGAGGGGAAGAGCAGGCAGGTTCATTGAGCACCTGCCCTGAGTTTCTTTGGCCAGCTGGTTATATGGGGTGTGAAAATGATTGGGCTGAATATCCATTGAGGAAGAAGGGGTTTTGAGTAAGATTTCCTGATTTTCATCCCAGCTCCACCTTTCCGAGGGGAGGAGAGATTTTTGTCCTTATTCAGTCTAGTGTCGTGGCATTGGTGCATGATGGGTACTTTTTATTTGCAAGGCTAATTTTACTCTAATGAAGACATAATCAGCAAAAGTTTACATTCAGACACTGGAGATTCCCACCTTTTCCCACCTTTCTTTGTCTATCTCTAGGACCCCTGTCACCACAAGATGTATGGTTTCCTGCCACCTGGCCCATGCCCCCCCACCCCATTTTCTCTGCTAACTGCCTGCTCTAACAGTGTCACCTGAAATACTTACTGTGTTTTCTTAGACATAGTAGATGTTTAACAACTTTTGATTGAATGAATGATGAGTGTTTAGAAAAGACATTATAGAATAATGGTTATCTTATATTTTCTGTTTTAAATATTAATGCATATAATTCCATATCATAGCTGTAAATTCTTACTTATGTGTTAATAAACTCAATTTTACATTTTGATAGGATAGGTTTTCACAATATAAAGTTGAATAGTAGATCTTGGAAACTTCTATTATTACTAAACTCTTCAACGACTATTTAAATTTAAGTTATATATGGAACAATATAAAATTCGGCCCCCTTTGTAGTTGATTCACTTCATTATTCTATGCTAATTATGCTCCACAGTGCTGCTATAACCTTACAGACCCTTTAAGCATGGTAAAGTGTCACATAGGCCTACTAAGTTTGAACATTTAATGGCATCAGAAATGCTATCTTCAGTAATCTCTTAGGACACAAAAAATATTTTTAAGAATCAATTTCTAAAATACTGATTTTATAAATAACTTCATGTTATACATATTGTTACAAGCTTCTGCAACATAAATATCATGCTTAAGAGCTTTTTTATTTTTTTCACAATTTGAAGTCTAGGTTATTTAAAATTTATATCTTAGTTTCTCAGCACAAAAATTGTGGATAATGTAATTATTTTGAAATGATTATTAAATAAGAGGATAAAAACACTGGAACCCATTGAAATAATATATAGAGTACTGCTTGGTTTTGTATCTCTAACATTTACAGTTAACTCAGGTTTATTATAGTTATTAAGTAATATCTTATTAAAATTATGAGGGACTAATTTGTACATGGATGAAGAGAATATACAAGGTATTTTTCTCTATCTAATAAACCAAAATCATATTAATGGATATCTTCAGAATTTTGCAGCTGTCTTAAGAAAATTGAAAATAAGTATAGACACTGTGATTATTATTGATTATAGGGTCTGTCATACAGAGTGAAGTAAGTCAGAAAGAGAAAAACAAATACTGTATGCTAACACATATATATGGAATCTAAGAAAAAAAAGAAAAAAATGGTTCTGAAGAACGTAGGGGCAGGACAGGAATAAAGATGCAGACGTAGAGAATGGACTTGAAGATAAAAGGATGGGGAGGGGTAAGCTGGGACGAAGTGAGAGAGTGACATGGACTTATATATACTACCAACTGTAAAATAGATAGCTAGTGGGAAGCAGCCGCATATCACAGGGAGATCAGCTCAGAGCTTTGTGACCACCTAGTGGGGTGGGATAGGGAGGGAGGGAGCGAGACGCAAAAGGGAGGAGGTATGAGGATATATGTATATGTATATGTATAGCTGATTCACTTTGTTAAAAAGCAGAAACTAACACACCATTGTAAAGCAATTATACTTCAATAAAGATGTTAAAAAAAATGCAGTGTTTGGGCTTCCCTGGTGGCGCAGTGATTGAGAGTCCACCTGCCGATGCAGGGGACACGGGTTCGTGCCCCGGTCCAGGAAGATCCCACATGCCATGGAGCAGCTGGGCCCGTGAGCCATGGACGCTGAGCCTGAGCGTCCGGAGCCTGTGCTCCACAACAGGAGAGGCCACAACAGTGAGAGGCCCGTGTACCAGAAAAAGAAGAAGAAGAAGAAAAAAAAGCAGTGTTTATTTACAAATTGTGGTAATTCTAAGCTGTCATATCACTTGGTGGTCAGAACTTGAAACTTTAATCACCTAAGCTCTAAAAGCTGAGGGTTAATTTCTTTAACACTTTTCAAACAGTGAGATACTTAAGAGTACCAGACCATGACTGGTTTACTGTAAAAATCCTTCACGAAATATGACTTCTTATAAGCTGAAGGAGAATACGAGGATCAGAGAAAGAAGACTGTCTTCTCTTTCCAGAGTTATTTCAAAAGTACCATGAATGGGGAGCTTTGATTTGTGGGGAAAAGTTTACCTGTATTAATCAACAGGCAGGGTCTCTTTGTTGGCTGCAGACAGAATGAAGCGTTCTATTTTGAAAAGGGCAACCAGAGAGATTATAGAACATGTCAGCTGGACAGCTGCTCAGCGCTGTAATCTATAAGGACTCTCAGAATGGCGTTGAAAGGCAATGTGTTGGCGAACATCTTATTTACCAGAATCGCCCTAGAGGGAGAACATGTTTTATAGTTGAAGGGGATCCTTTGATAAGTCACTAGTAATGTTGGGGTAAGTGAGAGGAGGGGGAGAGTGAGATGGGTGGAGAGTGGGGAGAAGCCACCAAAATGGACACTAAGGGGCCCTCTCTGTAGGAAAGGTACAAGGGTTTTTTATTACTCTGTACACACACACATACACACTCATGCACAGACACACACAGTGCATTAGTAATATCAGGAATTGCTACTAGCAATTCTTTCCCATCATCCCTTCGTAATCACTAAATAAATCTTAATAACCTTAAAATTTTTACTAAGTAAACTTAAATATTAAAAACTATTTTAAAAATGATACCTTTTTGGTGTTAACCTCCAAGTCCAACACCATCTTTTCCCCAAATTTAGAGTTAGCAGCTGATGGGCAATTTCATACAAAATGCATGAAAACTTGTTGCTTAACAATAGCACATCTGATTTCTTGAAAAGTATTTTTACTATTAGAAATCATATACTGTTATACTCAGCAGGACTTGTTATAAATCCTTTAGGAACAAGCTTCATTTAATTGTTATTGCAACCATAGGTGACTTACATATGTTAAAGATGTAACAGGATTTGAGTCCAGTTCAAATCTGTCTGAGCTAGAGTCCTTGGGCTCTTTGGCAATTTCAGTGTATTTCAGGAAATAGCTTTAATTTAAGTATCATAACCCATTTACAGTCTTTACCACCTAATGTATTAGGAAGGAATATTTGTTTTGTTTTATTTTTAGCTATGTAGGTAAAGAGGGAAAAATATACTGAAATATCTCATAAAGTCCATATTACAGAAAGGACAAGGCACATGTGTTCAGGAAGAGATCTTGAGTCCAAGACTGAAGTGTTGTTAATTTCCTCTCTACTGCATTCACTGCTTCTCTTCTTATGCCCCTTTCATTGTCTTATCTCCCTGAAAATGGACTTCTTTCCTCCGTAGTCCACAGAGTAGAAATGCAACCTGAAAGATTGCTGGTCTGGATAGACTACAAGCCACTGAGGATAGAGCCTTGTTAAGTCCTCTTCACCTCTGAGTCTCAATTCTTTACACAAAATACTGGTGAAGATGCAGGGAAACTAGAGCAATTTTACATTGTTGGTGAAAATTTAAAATGATACAGCCACTCTCAAAATTAGTTTTGTAGTTCCTTATAAAACGAAACATGCAGTTACTCATATAACCCAAATCATATCAACAATTGCACACTTCGGCATGTATTCCAAAGAAATGAAAACTGATATTCACATAAAACCTTCACAGTCACGTCCAGAGCAGCTTTATTTGTAATAGCCAAAAACTAAAATCAGCTCAGCTATCTTTAAATAGGTGAACAGTTAAATAAGCTGTGGAACATAAATGTTAGGAATATTACTCTGTAATAAAAAAAGAATGACTAAACATGCAACAAGATGGATGGATTTGAAGGAATTGTGCAGAATAAAAAAATATATTAAAAAGTTGTATGCTGTTTGGTTCCATTTATCTAAAATTTTTGAAATGGCAACACTTAGAAACGGAAAACATTATTGTCAACATTAGGGATGCTGTTGGGGACAGGTGAGAGGAAAGTATGTCTGAGTATAACAGGCAAGAGGACAGATTCTTGTGGTAGAAGCACTCAATATTATCATGGCTGTGGTGGTGGATATGTACAATCATACAGATGATACAATTGTAGAGAGCTTAATAAACACACCTACACACACACATACACAAATGAGTACAAGCTAAATTGAGGAAATCTGACTAAGACAGCTGGTACCTATCAAAGACAATACCCCGGTTGTGATATTATATTATAGTTTTAAAAAATGGCACCATTGGCGAAAATCAGGCAATGTGTACATGGGATATCTCTGTATTATTCCTTACATATTCATGTGAACCTCACTTAATGCCTCAACTTAAAAGTGTAGATAACTAAATGAATAGTCCCATGAATGAGTAAATGAATAAATTAATTAACAGTTTCTAGCTGCATGTGACTCTATAATGACTATATCTTGCCTTCTTTTTAACTTGCTTATTCATGACTTTTAGACTTCCTTGATACTTTCATGGTAGATACAGCAAATAGAAAGGCAAGCATTATTTTAATCTCAATGGTATGGATTTAGTATATCTAATAGGTAACTTTAGTGATAAGTTTAAGTTGCCAATTACTGACCAAAGGTTAAGCTAGAGTTTTAACTACTTTAGAGCTAAAGTCACAATTTTTGGTAAATCCTTCTCAGTCTTCAATTGATTAATAAATACTATTTTAATACTCTTATCTCATCATTTAAAATATGATATATAGCTCATGATCTCTTATGAAATATACTAGGAAGCCATATTGCTCAAACTCTGAGCATCTCATGCCTTATAAAGAACTTTTAAGATAAAAGTACTGAGGCGATGCTATTAGGAACATCTTGAGACGTTGCTCCTATTATGGCATTTTTACACCTTTTACCTAAGAAGAGTCTTCTTCTCTGCCCAGGGTTCGCCATAGACTCATTCCCATTTGAAAAACATCCTGTAAAGCTTCAGGTTTCATATTAGCATGGCTGCTTATGACATTACATTGTCTCATCAATGTACATATATAACATAAACTGAACAACATTAACTAGTTGAATTCCAAGTGCAATCAAAGAGTACATATCCTACTCTTTGACATCTTTTATTTAAGAAAAAAATACTACCTAATGTAAGCCTACACACTATATTAGGGGTGAATGCTTGAAGGACATTTCAGATATTCTACAAATAAACCTCTTGATCAATTCAGATCAACAGAACTGAGTAAGTGACAACTAAATTTTGACAGCTACCGCTAAATACACACATGACCCTGAAATCTTTATGATTCTTTTTGAGGACAATATCTGAAAAATCAATTTCTACTTTAAGCTCAACCTGCTAAGATATACCAAAACTGGATTGTAAGTATTTGTTTTATTTTCCTTGCTTTTGTGAATCCATTTTACTTACACTAAAGATGTGTAAGAAGTGAAGATCTTGGTGTTATGTGGGTGCTATTTTTGTGCTTTCCACTTATTTTTATATAACTTTTCAATTTTTGAGAATTACAGTCTTTCAAAGTAAAGCATTTCATGAAAAATGTTTGTGGGGTCCAGATTGTTGAAATATGTATGTTATTTACCCATACTTTGCATTTTTAGTAATGCCAGTATTTCTAAATATCCAGCTCCAACTTTCTCTCCAAAATATCTCATTGCTGTGAAGTACTTATTAAATTATGCAATGCTTTGTGAAAAGTTAATTTGAGTAAAGTTAATATGAGTAAAGTCACATATTTAATATGAATACCAGGATGATTGGCTATTTAACTATAATGCTTTAAGATTTGAGTTTCTTCTCTCCAATCCAAATGATTACATTTAACTCCTGAGAAATTCCCAGGGAGTGTTATTTCTTGAGAAAATACAAGATATGCTATTGGCACAAGGCATTGTGAAGAAGGAGAAATACTTGCAATCAGTTTTTAGACCTTGAAATATATTTAGATATGTGCATGAAAGGGAGGTCAACAAAGTCATGACTGCCTCAAATAAAGCAAGCAAATTTGTAAAGAGAAGGAAAGATGAAATTAGGATTGGCTTATTGGAGGGACTTAAGCTCTGATGTAATTAATTTTAGCTTGAAGTAGCACTAAAAGAAACTCTCGGCAAGAGGAATGATGTAATTCTGGAAACATGCTGATTTCAGAAGTCTTTTGAATACATTTAAACATAAGAAACAATGAAAGTGAAAAGCTACTACTGAAGTGTTACTGATCATTATACATGTGATGATCAAAGCCTTAAAAAAAAAAAACTGTGATGAGGGAAAGATAGTGGATTGCTGAACTGGTATAGAATAGAACCAGCCTCAGAAGTGAAGGATATACGAAGAGAAACTTCATGAATCTAGTGAAGTTACATGCTTAACATTCTTTATGTGTGTATGTGTTCATTTTCTTAGAAAGAGTAATGCTGTATCAAGAACTTCGAGGATAAAATGATGTGGGCAATGCCATATAGAAAAGAGCCATAGGGGTGTAATGATATTAAAGCAACAGCACTGTAAGGAGGTGTTTGAAGAACACACGTAAAGATTGCTTTTTAATGCAGACAACTCATTAAACAAGTTAATGTTTCTTAAATGTTGCTCTAATAAATAAATGAAAGAACACTCATACATTTGTTCAGTCTCTTAAAAAGGATATGTAAAAGGATTCCTGCCTCTTTTCACTTATTCACTTGGATGGGAAGAAATTAAAATAGTTTTGCAAGAAAAGAGCTAAAATTCAAACTAAGCTGAGGGAGAGGATAATAAAATAATTCGTTTGATAACGTAAACAGTCACTGTCCATTTCTCAGGCCTCTAGGTCTCAGGCCTGCTATACTCAGGACAACTTTGACTTGCAATTTTAACAGAAGTAGTCAAAAAATATTTAGTGGATTTTGACTGTGTACCAGGTACCGTACCAAGCATCAGGAAAATATCAGGGGGTCAAAAACCAGACACTTAATTGTCAGGTGATAGAAGTTTATAACATCTGGGAATGAAAAAAATAAATAAATAACAGAAACACATATTGAACAAATGGACTATGTGGGGAAGGAGGTGAATAAAAATCAGAGCTGCACGAGCTGCTTGTGAATTTGGGAAATTAATCCTTGGTCAGTTCCTTCCTTTGCAAATATTTCCTCCCATTCTGAGGGCTGTCTTTTCATCTTGTGTATAGTTTGCTTTGCTATTCAAAAGCTTTTAAGTTTCATTAGGTCCCATTTGTTTATTTATTTATTTTTATTTCCACTTCTCTAGGAGGTGGGTCAAAAATGATCTTGCTGTGATTTATGTCATAGAACGTTCTGCCTATGTTTTCCTCTAAGAGTTTTACAGTGTCTGGCCTTACATTTAGGGATTAATCTCCAAAATTTACAAGCAGGTCATACAGCTCAATATCAAAAAAACAAAAAACCCAATCCAAAAATGGGCAGAAGAACTAAACAGACATTTCTCCAAAGAAGATATACAGAATGCCAAAAAACACATGAAAGAATGCTCAACATAACTAATCATTAGAGAAATGCAAATCAAAACTATGAGATATCATCTCACACCAGTCAGAATGGCCATCATCAGAAGATCTACAAACAATAAATTCTGGAGAGGGTGTATAGAAAAGGGAACCCTCTTACACTCTTGGTGGAAATGTAAATTGATACAGCCACTATGGAGAACAGTATGGAGGTTCCTTAAAAAAATAAAAATAGAACTATCATATGACCCAGCAATCCCACTCCTGGGCATATACCTTGAGAAAACCATAATTCAAAAAATCATGTACCACAATGTTCATTGCAGCTCTATTTACAATAGCCAGGACATGGAAACAACCTAAGTGTCCATCAACAGATGAATGCATAAAGAAGATGTAGCACATATATACAATGGAATATTATTCAGCCATAAAAAGAAGCGAAATTGAGTTATTTTCAGTGAGGTGGATGGACCTAGAGTCTGTCATACAGAGTGAAGTAAGGCAGAAAGAGAAAAACAATACCATATGCTAACAAATATATATGGAATCTAAGAAAAAAAAAGGTTCTGAAGAACCTAGGGGCAGGACAGGAATAAAGACGTAGACGTAGAGAATCGACTTGAAGATATGGGAGGGGGACGGATAATATGGGACGAAGTGAGAGAGTGACACTGACATATATACACTACCAAGTGTAAAATAGCTAGTGGGAAGCAACCACATGGCACAGGGAGGTCAGCTCGGTGCTTTGTGACCACCTAGAAGGGTGGGATAGGGAGGGTGGGAGGGAGACACAAGAGGGAGGAGACATATGTATATGTATAGTATATGTATGTGTATATGTATACATATGTATACATATGTATATGTATAGCTGATTGACTTTGTTATAAAGCAGAAACTAACACACCATTATAAAGCAATTATACTCCAATAAATATGTTAAAAAAAGAAAATCAGAGCATATTAAGATACTTCTGGGTTTTGAGGGGTCATAATTTATCATCATTTTTCTTCCCTTGTGAGTTACAAACCAACTGAAAATAGACATGGAGTTGGGCAGATGGAGAACAAAACTTTAGCTTTATTATCTGCTGAAACTGGTTTGGAAGACATGACCTATATATGTGATCACAATCTGACTTCCTATTATTTGTTCTCTGTGATGAACTTTTCTATCCCGAGTTACAGGCTTGCACCAGTAGGATTTCTGTAGGACTGGAGAACACAACAGAATGCACTATCCTTCCCAGCTACAGGTTTAGCCACACTTGCCCAGTCACTAGCTTATCAATTTTATCACACCTGTCCTTTATGGGTTACAGTGTGTAAGGGCGTTGAGGAGAAATTTAGACTGGCCCCTTCAATACATGACTTTGCTGAAAACTGGAATGGGAGTTCCTTTCCTCTGAAACAAGGTTTGCTTCAAGCATCCCTGTACTGGGTACATATATGAAAAATCTGGATAACATAGGCCAGAGCTACAAGAGCCAAATTAGAAAAGAAATAAAGTCAAAGGTGTTCAGCAAGGGTCTGTTTGTGGGAAAGGTAATTCACTCAAAACATTGACTGAAGTTTAATCTGTGAACACAAGACAAATTATAATCTTTACAAGCAGAAATTCCCCAAAGAAATAAAATTGTTATTTTAAAGTTAGAAGAACCATCAATGTGACGACTGTGGGTGTAGAGGGTGTCCCCAGCCCAAGGGAAATGCTGAGGATGCCCAGTGGTTTTCTTCTGGGTAGAAAATACAGCATCTGCTGTCAGGAGGTGTAAATACAGACAGGCAAGAGTTAAAGAAGTGGAGAAGAATATATCTGACAACCAGTGACAATAATGATAATGTAACCCTCTAGCAGAACATTGATAGCTTACTAGTAGCAAGAGTTGGGGAAAATCAGTGCTGAGTTAAATTATGTACAGTGGTCTAAATCTGTGCACAAACCCTAGAGCACAAAGTGTAGACACAGGAATGTGGAAAGTAACCATCCCGCCTTGGAGCATAGAAATAAAAGTTCCCAACTGAGTATATGCTACCAATAACAAATCAGTATTAGGTGCACATTTTTATTTCTCTGATTTATTTTGTCCTGTTTCTGTTGCAAAAGTGAGTTTGTGAGTCACTGTAAAAATGAAAATAAAATCTTATATCTAGTTTCTACATGTGGTAGGAGCAAGTCTGAAAATGATCCCCCAAGATTCCCATCTTGTGGTTATTCAATCAAACAAGAGTCAGTGTGTACTGCTGGGAAAGGATTTTGTAGATGGAATTAAGAATACATATCAACTGACTTTAAATAAGAAGATTATCCTGGATCCAGTGTAATCACATGGACCTTTAAAAGAAGCAGAGGAAGATAGAAGTGTTGGTGAGAGAGATGCATCAGAAAAGAGAGGCAGAGAAGAGATTTGCAAAGGGAGAGGTCAAAGATTCAGGCTTGAGGAGATTCAACCTCAGTTGCTGGCATGGAAGATGGAAGAAAGGAACCAAAGCCAAGGAATGCAGGGGGCCTCCAGAGGGTGACAACAACTCCAGGAAGAAAGCCAGAAAGAAAATGGAGAACTCAGTCTACAACCACATAGAACTGAATTCTGTAAACAACCCTAAAACCTCCAGAAAGGAGCACAGGCCTGATAGTACCCTCACTTTGAACTCATGCCGAAAACCAGCTCTTTTGTGTTTTGCTAATACTTCTGAAACACAAGCACTGTGAGATAGTAAATGGGTGCTATTTAAGCCACTAAGTTTGTGGTCATTTATTACAGCAGCAATAGAAACTTAATATATTGTACAGATACATTTAGAATATTCTCTTAGGTGGGACCTATGTGTGCTTACAAGCATGACAAATATGCTGAACCAAGAGTAGCCCATGCACAGAAACTGAAAGAGTAATAATAAGAGAATTAGTTCTTACTTTAGAGGTTTGCAATGAATTTCACTTTCAGAAAGCCCTCTTGGGGTTCCACTTCATTGCTGTCTAGATTTTCAGACTGTGGATTTGCACTTTGGAAGGATATTCAGGGGCTAGGTGGCAATCAACCAAATACGCGGCCCAATCCTAGTGTGCAGGTTGGATGCTCAGCTGTGTTGCCACACTCACTGCATCACTTAATTTGCATTTAGAAGAAGGGCACGAAGCTATCTTAACACTAGCTAAAATATCTAGTATAGTTTTGAAAGTAAAGATATTTCCAGAGGTTTAACAAGGGAAAACTCAAAAAACAGTGGATGACAATAAGAATCATGGTATGTCTTATCTCTGTGAACCAAGTTATAATTTGCCTGCCTTTCCCAGACATACACCAGCCTGTCAGTATTTCAGATTATGGACAAAATTTGGAAGCATTAGATTCATTGATATGTAAAGAAAATGAGATCTTTATAGGAAACCACTGTGTTTAACCACTGTGTTTGATACCACATGCCATAAGCTTTTAAAGAGTAGGGTTGTGGAGACCTTCAAAGTTTCTATTATAAACTACCGGTTATAGTTGAACCACTGAAGCACAAAGACTGTAAGTAGTTTGTACAAAATCAGCATCATGACAGTTTCCTTTTTGATGTTTTTGCCACGATAATAGCCACTAAATTGGGCTACATACTATCTTAAAAAAGAGAATATCAACATTATGAGGATGTCTCGTAAGCAAAAACATGGCTATTTGCAAATAGCAGCTGTGATAAAATGAGAATTTTTACACAGTAGCTTCAAAATGGAAGACCCATTAACAAATATCTGTAGATTTTAATTCTGTAACTGTGTTTGCTGGAAGTCAAGAGGAACAGCTCCTTTAGAGGATACAAGATCTTCCACTTTTCTTTCTCCTCTAAGAGGTAGCAGATGGCAGCTGTTTGATTCACTAGAAAGTGAATGGTTAAGTTAATGGTTATAATGGGCAGAATAATGACCACCTTCCCCTCTCCCCCCGAGATGTCTCTGTCCCTGGAACCTGTGAAAGTGTTATGTTACATGGCAAAGGGGTAATAAAGTTGAAGATGGAATTAAGATTGCTAATCATCTGACCTTAAAATAGAAAGATTATCCTCAGTGATAATTGGGAGGGCCTAATATAATCACTAAGATCCTTAAAATAGTGAGAAAGAGATGTGACCACAGAAGAAAGGCAGGAAGATGAACATTTTTGCTGGCTTTGAAAATGAGGGGAGGAGACCTCTAGAAAGTGGGTAAGGCAAAGAAATGGATTCACCCCTAGAACCTTCAGAAAGAAAAATATTCCTGTTGTCACCTTAATTTTAGCCCAGTAAGACCTGTGTCAGAAATCTGACTAACAGACAGTAAATTCGTCTTGTTTAAAACCACCAATTTGTGATAATTTCTTATGGCAGCAAATAAAAATCTAATATAAAAGTGAATAGTCTCATGTTATTAATTTGGTTCTACTCAATTTAAAATATTTATTTGTCCCAGTCCCTTCAAACAACCTTACTTCCTATCATATCAGTTTATCCTTTCTTTGATTCTATGCTACTCTATCTCCCAAATCCATTTCCATTCAATAAACCTTTGAAATACTGTGTACTGTGTACTCCTGTGTACCTCAAAATATACTGTGCACATGAGTTGCCATCTTATCATGTTAAAATATAGGTTCTGATACACATAGTCTCTAATGAAGCCTTGGATTCTGCATTTGCAATTGTAATAAAAGGCTGGTCCATCATACTTTGCTACTCTGAGTCAATAAGTTTGCCACAGGTGAACTACCTTCAACCTGCCAGTTGAGTCTTACACAATTCTGTCTCTATATTTTGTAAATAACATGTTAATATATATATGAAGCAAAGGGTCATATTTGGAAAACTCTTATTTAAGCTATAAACTCTAACTTCCTTATTGAGAAAAGAAATGTATTATGAGTGGTTAAGTAACATTGTCAGGTCTAGGTAGCTCAGGAGAATCTCCAAAGCATTGTGCTACAAAGTACCCACAGTACTAGTGGAAAAAAAAAAAAGTTTGGGCATTTTTCTGAATTGTTTATAAAATAAATCCTTTTGATAATTAGTGATTGGTCTTTAGAGATATGTACTGGAACATGAAATTTCTCTTGCATTGTACCTTTTTAGTTGATGTGCTCTCCAGAATTTAGTAAAGATTACAAAAACCAACTGAATGCATTTGCTATTATGACTAAGTGCAAAGATCACCACTTCCCTTTCAAAGTCAGAATTCATCTTCACACATAGTCATTATTTCCAAGGAGAGCTATAGTTAGATGGTGGTGAAAGAAACAGTAACTTCCCAGTAATTCCAAGAGACAATCTAAATAGACAAGTGTAAATCACATCATGGTTTCTAAACATCAAGGGGTCTTTTAAAAACCAGTAGTTAAGCCTCCTCCCAGACCAACTACAGAGGAATCTTTGGTGTTAGCCTTAAAGCATTAGTATTTTTTTTAAGTTCCCAAGGTGATTTTAGCAGTCTGTCATGTCAGGATGGAGGTTCATTGGTCTGGAACTGCACTGTCCAGTACAATAACCACTAGCCACATGTGAATATTGAGCACTTCACACGTATGTAGTTTGAATTGAGTTGTTCTGAAAATGCAAAAAAAAAAACCCCACCAAGTTTTGAAGGCTTAATGTGAAAACAAATTTAAAATATCTCCTTAGTAATTTTATATTGATTACATGTTGAAATGATAATTTAGATATATCGGGTCAAATAAAATATGTTAAAATTAATATCTCCTTTTTAAACTTTTATTAATGTAGCTACTAGAAATTTCAAAATTATTTATGTGGCTCATGCTTATGTGATTTGCCTAATGTTTCTTTTCATGCTGGTATAGAAAGTCATATACTCTAATTTGTTAACTCACAGAGCACTTCTCTCTTCTGCTGTTACTTCACTTTTCCTTTTAATGCATTTCAACATTCTAGATGCTAAAACCATCTTCCTGCTATTTTACTAGACATTGAGTAAAGCAAGTCAGCTGTGAAAAACTCCTCTTGTTTCTTTTCCTCAAGTAATATGTGAGCTCCAAAAATAATGAGATCATTATTTATTTCATTGGTTATGGTCGTTAGAGTTTCACCATTTGAGTATGATATACAGCAATATCCTGCAGAGAAAGTTTTGCACTGAAGAAACACTGTTTATTAAGTACTGGTGAAATAAAATTGGAAAAATATGACCACCTTTATTTTGGAAAATGATTATAGATTCATGTCTTCAGGAGGAATATGGTAATCGGGGATTATTTATACAGTAACTACATGTGTTTTGGACATTCTTTTTATCTGGCTTTCAGTTTCTTCTCTATTCTTAACTCCATTCATATTTGTAGTGGATTGGAAGAATATAAACTTTTAAGACTATATTTTATCAGGTGAGCTGGACAAATTGTGTTATTCTTCCTCTACTGGAAAGAATTTCCCCCTCAGTCAGTCCCCTTTCACTTTATTAGAAAATCCAAGGAAACCATTATACACTTTAATTCTGCTTTCTCACTCTTTTTCTACATTCTTTCTTTTGGGATATGAAGCTTTATTGATCCATGTGAAGCCTGGCTGTTAGTCTCTGTATTTTTCTCTGTATATTTTACTTCTAGTCTTCTCTTTCAGAAAAGTAATTATTTTTCAACTGATACATGAAATATTCGAGGTTTTTAAATATATATATATATTTCTACTAAATACCAAAATTGTGGACATCTTAGGAACACAAGTACATACACGCACACATGCACACACATTGTATAAGTCATGCTTCCACAGACACAGAATCGACAGGATATATGTGTGTATGTAAATGGAAGAGATTTATTTTAAGGAATTAGCTCACGTGATTGTAGGGGCTGCAAGTCTGAAATCTGTATGACAGGCTCTCAGGTGGGAAGCTCAGGCAGGGCATCTGTGTTACAGTCTTGAGGCAGAATTATTTCTTTTTGGAGAACCTCAGTTTTCGCTCTTAAACCTTCAGCTGATTGGATGAGGCCCACCCACATTATGGAGAGTAATCACCTTTACTTATATCAACTGACGTAAGTGTTAATTACACCTGCAAAATACCTTCACAGCAACATCTAGACTGGTGTTTGATCAAACAACTGGCACCGAAGCCTAGCCAAGCGGACACATAAAATTATATATATATATATATATATATATATATATATATATATATATATATATATATATATGTCTTGATTTACTATGATGGGTTTATAATACAGTGACTATATTCTGAAGTGATTAAAAGTTTTACACAATAAAGATATCTAATCTTATATATACATATATACATATATATATATATATATATATATATATATATATACATATACATATATAAACATACACACTAAGAGAGAAAGAGAGAAAGAAAGAGAGATATATCAAGTCTTTGAGGAGCCAGAGGGGTTCAGAAATCACAGAAATACCAAACCTAGATTGAGGATATGTAATTCTATTCTCCCATCCTCTAAATTATTGAGCTTGTATGAGAATAAAATTAAACTCAATTATAGTTAACATATATTTTGGTAAAGTAACCTATACTGTTGTAAATGAGTGTATTACAAAGTTAATATTACTGCAGAATTGTTGGTAAAAATCACATGTTTTTGGTAATTTATCAGTTAGGAAGTATAGAATAAAGACAAGTACTAAAGCAGATGTCACTTTAGAATATCCATAGGTACAGGAAGAAAGTACAATCCAGTGAGAGAAACTCTATCAGCTTGGGGGAAAAACACATAGCATGATTTCAGCTCACGAAGAAAATCTATAAGTCCTTGTCTCCTCATTTAAACATTGTGATTATATTATGTAGTGTTCATTGGACTATGAAATACTATATGTTTTTTTGTTTGTTTGTTTGTTTGTTTTTTTGTGGTACTCAGACCTCTCACTGTTCTGGCCTCTCCCATTGTGGAGCACAGGCTCTGGACGCGCAGGCTCAGCGGCCATGGATCACGGGCCCAGCCGCTCCACGGCATGTGGGATATTCCTGGACCGGGGCACGAACCCATGTCCCCTGCATTGGCAGGCGGACTCTCAACCACTGCGCCACCAGGGAGGCCCCAATATGTTTATTTTTTACGTAATCTTACTATAATAAATTGTAAATTGGTTCTTCGTATATTTGGTCTCCTATTAATATATTTAGTGTATTTGATTTTCAACTTTGTATTGTTCCCTTGTTATATGTGGGTGTTGCTACTCATTTTGGCTTATTTTTGTTAGCATCATTCATATTTTTAACCCTTTGACTTTACTGAGGTTTGATTTTATGAGTGAATAAGTTAATACAAAGATTTGAATAATTATATAATTTTAACCACTAATGCGTTAAATTTCCATGTATCCTGGCAATGCCTATTAGAATACATCATAAAATCCTTTTCATTAATGCCAAGTGCACAAAAACTAATTGAGTGAATACTGTGGAAGGAAAATATAATGAACTAATTGGTATGCAAATCATTAGCAAAATGAAGCTAAAAGGTTTTTAAATGGAAAAGCTTCAAAAATGGTTAAAGCAAAACTTCGTATCATACACATTCAGCCAGAACCCTATGTATTTTCAATACAATCAAAAAAACTAGGGAAAGAGTGTCATGCTTTAAAATTTCTGGACACTCTAAATATCTGTTCCCTATTCTTTCTTTTCATTTTTTTTAAACATCTTTATTGGAGTATAATTGCTTTAAAATGGTGCGTTAGTTTCTGATTTATAACAAAGTGAATCAGTTATACATATATATATGTCCCCATATCTCTTCTCTCTTGCATCTCCCTCCCTCCCACTGTCCCTATACCACCCCGCCTAGGTGGTCACAAAGCACCGAGCTGATCTCCCTGTGCTATGCAGCTGCTTCCCACTAGCTATCTATTTTACGTTTGGTAGTGTATATATGTCCATACCACTCTCTCACTTTGTCCCAGCTTACCCATCCCCCTCCCCATATCCTCAAGTCCATTTTCTAGTAGGTCTGTGTCTTTATTCCCATCTTGCCCCTAGGTTCTTCAAGACCTTTTTTTTAATTTATTTTTTTATCTTTTTAGATTCCATATATATTTGTTAACATACGGTATTTGTTTTTGTCTTTCTGACTTACTTCACTCTGAATGACAGACTCTAGGTCCATCCACCACACTACAAATAACTCAGTTGTGTTTCTTTTTATGGCTGAGTAATATTTCATTGTATATATGTGTCACATCTTCTTTATCCATTCATCTGTTGATGGACACTTAGGTTGCTTCCATGTCCTGGCTATTGTAAATAGAGCTTCAATGAACATTTTGGTACATGACTCTTTTTGAATTATGTTTTTCTCAAGTTGTATGCCCAGTAGTGGGATTGCTGGGTCCTATGATAGTTCTATTTGTAGTTTTTTTTAAGGAACCTCCATACTGTTCTCCATAGTGTCTGTATCAATTTACATTCCCACCAAGAGTGCAAGAGGGTTCCCTTTTCTCCACACCCTCTCCAGCATTTATTGTTTGTAGATTTTTTGATGATGGCCATTCTGACTGGTGTGAGATGATATCTCATTGTAGTTTTGATTTGCATTTCTCTAATGATTAATGACGTTGAGCAGTTTTTCATGTGTTTGTTGGCAATCTGTATATCTTCTTTGGAGAAATGTCTGTTTCAGTCTTCTGCCCATTTTTGGATTGCACTGTTTGTTTCTTTGATATTGAAATGCATGAGCTGCTTGTAAATTTTGGAGATTAATCCTTTGTCAGCTGCTTCATTTGCAAGTATTTTCTCCCATTCTGAGGGTTGTCTTTTCATCTTGTTTATGGTTTCCTTTGCTGTGCAAAAGCTTTTAAGTTTCATCAGGTCCCATTTCTTTATTTTTGTTTTTATTTCCATTTCTCTAGGAGGTGGGTCAAAAAGGATGTTGCTGTGATTTATGTCATACAGTGTTCTGCCTATGTTTTCCTCTAAGAGTTTGATAGTGTCTGGACTTACATTTAGGTCTTTAATCCACTTGGCGTTTATTTTTGTGTATGGTGTTAGGAAGTGTTCTAATTTCATTGTTTTACATGTAGCTGTCCAGTTTTCCCAGCACCACTTACTGAAGAGACTGTCTTTTCTCCACTGTATATTCTTGCTTCCTTTATCAAAGATTAGGTGGCCATTTGTGCATGGGTTTATCTCTGGGCTTTCTATCTTGTTCCATTGATCCATATTTCTGTTTTTGTGCCAGTACCACACTGTCTTGATTACTGTAGCTTTGTAGTATAGACTAAAGTCGGGGAGCCTGATTCCTCCAGCTCCATTTTTCTTTCTCAAGATTGTTTTGGCTATTCGGGGTCTTTTGTGTTTCCATACAAATTGTGAGTTTTTTTGTTCTAGTTCTGTGAAAAATGCCAGTGGTAGTTTGATAGGGATTGCATTGAATCTGTAGATTGCTTTGGGTAGTATAGTCATTTTCACAATGTAGATTCTTCCAATCCAAGAACATGGCATATCTCTCCATCTATTTGTATCATCTTTAATTTCTTTCATCAGTGTCTTATAATTTTCTGCATATAGTTCTTTTGTCTCCTTAGGTAGGTTTATTCCTTGATATTTTATTCTTTTTGTTTCAATGGTAAATGGGAGTGTTTTCTTTTTTTTCTTTTCTTTTTTTGTTTGCGGTACGTAAGCCTCTCACTATTGTGGCCTCTGCCATTGTGGAGCACAGGTTCCGGATACACAGGCTCAGTGGCCATGGCTCATGGGCCTAGCTGCCCTGCGGCATGTGGGATCTTCCCGGACCGGGGCACGAACCCATGTCCCCTGCATTGGCAGGCGGACTCTCAACCACTGCACCACCAGGGAAGCCCCTGGGAGTGTTTTCTTAATTTCACTTTCAGATTTTTCATCATTAGTGTATAGAACGCAAAAGATTTCTCTGCATTAATTTTGTATCCTGCTACTTCACCAAATTCATTGATTAGCTCTAGTATTTTTCTGGTAGCATCTTTAGGATTCTCTATGTGTAGTAACATGTCATCTGCAAACAGTGACCTCTTCACTTCTTCTTTTCCTATTTAAATTCCTTTTATTTCTTTTTCTTCTCTGATTGCTGTGGCTAAAACTTCCAAAACTATGTGGAATAATAGTGGTGAGAGTGGGCAATCTTTTCTTTTTCCTGATCTTAGTAGAAATGTTTTCAATTTTTCACCATTGGGGGTGATGTTAGCTGTGGGTTTGTCATATATGGCCTTTATTATGCTGAGGAAAGTTCCCTCTATGCCTACTGTTCCCTATTCTTTCTGACAGAAAACTATTGGCATTTAGCAATAAACTCTTTTTCGTTGATTAATTTGTGATGTCATTGTTGCAATACTGATTAGGCAAGAAAAGAAGAAAAGAGCCGGGCAAATATAAATTTAAGTCCTTCTGATGGTCACTGACTGTGACTTAATCTCTCAGACTTCCAGAAGGCTAATCTATAAAGTAGGGAAAACAGTATATTTTTCATATGGCGGTGATTAAAGATAATGACTGTGTAATTGTTTTTTGTAATTGATCACAAAACTCAATATTTTTTAAATTTTCTTTTGTGTCACAAAACCATTGACACCCTGGAATCCCTTCTGCTTTATATATGTTCTGTTTGTCTACATCCACTTGGTTTTCCCCCTCTCTCACTGGCTGTCTCATAAACTTGTGGCATGTTGTGGTAGAATGGACTATAGACATAGTCCTGAATTAGAAGGTCCAAGAGGGAGGGGATATATGTATACTCATAGCTGATTCACTTCATTTTACAGCAGAAACTAACACAACATTGTAGAGTAACTATACCCCAGTTTAAAAAAAAAATAGAATCCTGTAATATTGTGCAAGTCACCTGATTCTGAACCACATTTTCTCTTCAGTGGATAATAATGGGACCTATCTTGCAGGGCCATCATGAAGATTAAATGGATACCATTTGTAAAGCACCTAATGTATCATATCACAATTCAAAATTCAGATGCATTACCTTACTGATTTATTTTTTGAGATTGTGGCCACGGATGTAGGGGTTTTCTGAAGTTCTGCCATTGGACCCTATTCTCCTTCTACATTTTATTTCTGTTCTACATTTCATCCGCACTCATTATTCTCTAGGTGCTCCTCTCACTTCCTCACTGCTACTTGACTGTTGCATTAGTCTCTCCTCAGTTTCTCAGACTGAGTTCTCAAAATATTCTTCTTAATGCATACACCTTATCTTAAACATAATTTCCAAAATGGTCAGTGACTATCACTTGCTATGTAAAACACTGTAATTTATATAGCAAAATGTTAAATTTACTTGAAAATCCTTCTGAAACTTGTCTTCCTAGTAAACATTGTCTATTTTGTCTGTTCTTGAAATCAAACTCATTCTTCAAACTCTAAATCAAATTCTTCCCCATAATTAAAGTTATTAGAGATCCTTCTGGAGAGATTCTGTCTTCCATCATACATTTTACTTATTACATACTCTGTTGGTAACTTTCCTAGAATTTATCTTAGTTTCCTTCTCATTTTACACAGCATACATATGTACATAAACATGTGCACTCTTAACTCCCACACTATTCACTAAACTGCCTTGATTAGACCTTACTTGTGTTTAATCAGCTTTTTAAAACTTCATACATGGTTTTTGATTATTATACAAATGATATGGAAAATTAGTTAGCAAATTTCTAGAATCATAAAAATACCCAAGCAGTAAAGACAGATTCAATAAAATTTACTAATTTAAAAATTTTCTTATTGTTCTGATTTTTAATCTTAGATCAATGAAAACCATTAGATATGATCAATATTTCACTTTTAAATCATGATCATCAAGTTATATTCCCTAAAATGATATACTTATCATTTTTAGATATATATATATATATCACAATTTTTAGATATATAAAGGAAATAGTGAAGAACTGGAGTGGAAAATATTGCCCTTCCCTTTCTCAAGCCAAGTATACATGCCTTCAGATCAGTAATAGCCATCCTAGAGAGTACTGGTATTAGATTTTTGTGAGCCATGCAGTTCCTCTAAAGAATTTATAAAACAGGAGAACATAAAGATTGAATTAATGTGCCATGTAATGTTATATGATATATAGCAAATTTTGTCAGTACCTTGGAAACAGCATTGCTTTGAAAGTTCTTTTCAGGCTACAGTTTGAGTGAGGCATTATGTTTGAAAGAGAAAATGGTTTTATTAATAAGATTCAGAAACCAGTGCTTTATCTCACAACACTGCCAAAGTAAATACAATGTAAATAAAGTGACAAGCTTAAGGAGAGTAAAGCATAATCTAAAAATGAAAATAAGGCAGAAAAAGCATATGCAATCATCACATTTCAAACACAATTGGAGGGATATGAAATATAATCCATAAGAGTGAGAAAGCAATCACTGAACACGGTGCACGACAGGGCTGGAGGAGAAGGAAGTTCAGAGCTCCCTAGAACATTTATTATCATAGTAGCTCTGTAAGTGCTTTTCTTATGAAGCCACTGACACTGAGTTTTCAATCCAGCCACACAAATGTGCAGCAATTTGAGAGACAGCGCAGAAAGTCAAAGACAGGATTTCCCTCCATGGGTGTTGTTAAATACTGCAAAACCTTTAAAGACTTAAGGGGTTTTCACATTTGTATTCAACTGTGAAAAGGAAATGAATTTCTCCAAAAGAGAAATAATCCTACTCATTGTGACTCATTTCTACTTCAGGTTTTACTGTATTTCCCCTGTGATTAAGATAGCTTAATTGTACGTGTAGTATGTAGGATATTTAAAGATAATCTGGGCAGAATGTAAACGAATGTTTGGATATTGTTCTTTTATCTATTGCTCATATATTTCAAACAGATGCCCTTTACCAAGGAACCATTTTAAATAATTAATGTATGGTATAAATACTTGTAATAAAGAAACACACATAAATATGGGCTAAATATGTTTTAGAAGTAATATGTAACGTCACCCATAAGATTTACTTAACAGTCCTCATTTTATATTTTAAATTTTAATTAAATCCAAAAGAAAAATATAAAGGAGGTTAGCATTTATACAGAAACACCATTTAGAAAAATCCTATATTTAATATATGATTAGTAGCCAAAGGCTGAACCTGGAAAAATACCCTTATCTTGGGAAGCCTCTTGGAAAATTAATAGATTTTAATCTTATATAAGAAAAAAATAATAATATCATTTCTCTTAAAGATATTTAAAGTGATTATTGCTGATGATGAAATAGAAAAAAGTTCCTTGCACATTATCTTTAAATTAAAATAATAAAACATTACCAACTACAATAGAAATATAAGAAGAACTCTGATTCATTATATATTATAGCGGCATCTATGAAAGGCCAGATCCTTTACACAGCAGGGCAAATCATGTAAAAATTCTGGAAAGTACTTAGAGTAGTCTAGAATGTATTATTTATTTTGAAGGTGATGAAATTCATATATAAGTATGTTTATAAACTCACTCAAGCTCACATTGTTAAAGTCATAGTTGGCCTTTTTTACCTTAATGTATTAGTTAATTAAAATGATTTTAAACAATCTAACACAGGTGTCAGAATACGTATGCATATTATAACACTAATACTAGCCATAAGTCCATTTATTTTCTTTAAAGTCCCTTTTCACAATACATTCTGTTTATTTTTTTATCTTTACCCTTAGATTCATTTAAAATTAAAATTATAAAATATACAGCAAATCAAAATTGAATTAAATCTCCAATATTGTTAGTTTCCAATAATAATATTCCAATGTTGATTTCTAATAAGGTCAAAACACTTAATGATTTATAGGGATACTTATCTACTATCATCCATAGTGACATTTAAAATATATTTTAGTGTAGGATTTTAAAATAAGCAACACAAAGAGAAACTGAGAAATAGGTGTCCATAGATATGTTAATATACATTGCCTAAGACAATTCTGAGTAAGTACAATTCAGAATAACACTTAGAAATTCCTAATATAATTCTAACTGCAAAGTTCAAAAGATAAGAACAGGAAAATTTTAGGACAGGCAGTTTTGCTGGACTAAATGCTATGAGGTTTACTGTACATATTCCAGAAATAAGGATATATAAAGCTCCATCTAACCTTGAGAATAGGATAAGGAAATGCCCCAATGAACTGACTGTGAATTCACATAGGGCCATCTGGAGATATCTATATTTGCAATTGTAATTCAGAAATAAAAGCCTGCTTAAAGACAAAATAAACTTTATACCTGAAAATAATAAACCATAGAGCATTTGGAACTCTGCACAATGTAGCTCAATCACTTTAGAAATGGCAGTTTTATAATTTAGTATCTGAACTATACTCTTTTGTCAGACAGACTTGGACATTTTCATATGAATTCACAGATCCCAGAACATCATTTAGCCATCTCAATGATAGTTATTAAAAGTATCTTTACACTTTCCATCCATAATAATCTATCCCATGGCATCTTTATCTTCTATCCCTGAAACTTTAGAAAACTTCCAAGTAATAACACTGCGACACTAGCCAGCCAGTGTCTGAAAGAACTCTCTGCGTGGCTGCCAGTTATACAAGTCTTATCTTTCACAAGTCATCTTGGCCAGGAAAAGTCAACAGGAGGTCAAATCCAGATCTTTCTGTGCTCCCGAAACTTAGGACCTGGGTCAGGGCCACATCAGCTAGTAGGATTGGGCAACTCTGTAATTTCTCTTCCAAGAGTTGCACCTATTTAAAGTTTGTAAACCTTGAGTGATAGCTGCTGTCTCTGGATACTGGTCACTCAGCAATATTTGCAAAGTGCTCCAGGAGCTGTAAAATCTACATAGTGGCATTTTGTGGGTATAAGGAGTTCGTCAATCCAACTAGGAGATGCTCTCTGGTTATCCTCTCATCATATACACTGTCCTACCAAAAATTCAAAAGACTAATAGTTAATAAAATTATTTATGATCCTTCATTCACTCAACAGATATTTATTTAGAGCATATTACTCTGGATATATCTTGGTGAACAAACAGATAAAATACTTGTACTCATAGAGCATCTATTGCACTGTGTCCAGAGAGGTAATAAAGAAAAACAAGTAAGATATACAATAAGCTAAAAGCTGGTAAAGGTTATTGAAATGAAAATAGAAAATTAAGCAAGATGGAGTATGCCAGAGTGAGGGTCAGGATAGATATTTGAACAAACACCAAAGAAGATATGGCAATGATTAGTCTTGCTGCTGGACTGAAAATAGGGCTTTAATTTTCACTCTGAGTATAAATTGGAGCCATTGATAAATTTTGATCAGATATATGTTGAGATCTAACATATCTTGGAGTGATCAATTATTAAATATATAGATAATTTTGCTGCTATGTTGATTGAACGTCTGTTTTTAAATGACTGAACTTGCTACTCTACTGATAATGGAATCAAAGATTCAAACAGAAAAACCAATTAAGACATTATGGCAGATAGCCAGAGGTGAGAGAGAATTGGCTTATAAGAGTATGGTAGCAGTGGAAATTGTGTGGGGTTGTCAGATTCTAAATATCATTTCAAGATAAACTCACAAGGATTTTCCGATGTGTTACATGTCCGTTGTGAAAGAAAAAGAGGGATAATGATCATGAAAATTATCAAACCACGTATTTGCCCAGCAGTTTCCCCACTCCTTAAGGGACCAATACATATTTCACCATTCCATATACTCCTAATCCACCAAATTTGTGCTGTCCATTTGTCCAACTCTACTACTTTATTATAAAGATGAAAGGAAACACAAGATGAAGGAAGTACTAGATACTTACCATGACCATAGACTAGCCATTAGTTAATAAACATATTAAAAGATAATCAGCCTCATCATGATCAGGGAAATGCAGATTAAAACAACGAGACACAATTTCAATCCCATCAATTTGGCAAAAAACGTGTTTATACCAATATCGATAAGTATATGAAGAAGGAATCATTCTCACATGATTTGCATGGGAATGCAAAAAAGCAAAAACAGTTTGATAAAAAATTTGATAATACCTAGTAAAGATAAAGTTGCACATTTACTTTAACCCAACAAATCTTCCCCTGGGTATAAATAGTACAGATTCTATTGTGCATGCTCTTAAGGAGACAGGAACAAGAATGTGCATCATATAATAGTTTGTAATAGCCAAAAAAAGAAAAAAAAAAAAGAAATACAAAACCAAAAAACAAAACAAAAACCCAAAAAACAAATGACCCTGATATTTATCAACAAGTGAGTCAAAATTGTTTTACTCGTACAGTGGAATTGCATTATTTATTGCTATATAACACATAACCTCAAAATGTGGCTATTTAAGACAATACACATTTAATTATCTCACAGTTTCTTAGGAATGGATCTGGGTATGGCTCAGTCCTCTGGTTCAGGGTCTTTCACAAGACTGCAGTCAAGGTCATAGCTAGATCTGTTGTCCATCTCAAGACTCAGCTAGGGGGAGGGGATCTGCTTCTGAGCTCACTCACGTATATGCTGGCAAGATTCAGTTCCTTGTGAGCTACTGGGCTGAGATCCTCCAATCCTCTTGGCTGTTGGTCAGAGGCCTCCCACACCTCCTTGTCTGTCACATGGACTTCTCCATGTAACACTCACAACATGGCAGCTGGTTCTCAGTCTATAGGGAGAACTATTAAGGTTGGTGAAATAGTTCAGGTAGATCTCTTAAAGTATATTCCTCATACAGAAAGCATAGTTACTGTAGAGCCAAAAAAAAAAAAGAATATTAATTTCAAATCAAAAGATAGCATTTAAAATGGCAAATACGATAAGGAATTCAGAAACATAAATGTGCAAGTGCTTTATAAAGATGTATAAAACATAATTAAATTCCCAAAGATTTAAATAGTAGAAAGTTGCATTCGTTGATAGAAAGACACTGCAACACAATGATAAATAATTTCATAAAATAATTTATCAATCTAATACAACTCCAAACAATATCTCAAAAAGATTTTTCAATGAATATGAAGTTCTGAACCTGAAATTAATTTGAAAATGTAAACCTCCAAACATGGCAAAGGTTATTTTAGAGAAGAAAAGAAGGTCCTAGCAGATATTAAGACTAATTAAAAGCTGTATTGATTTGGTATGTCATTCTAAATATGGGGGAAATAATTCAGTTAATAGTTCTAAGAAGATTGGCTATCTGAATGGAAGAAAATGGTGTATTCCTGCCCTATTTATACATTAAAAAGAAAAATCTTCCCCAACGAATTAAAGAATTAATGTGGATAACAAAACTTTAAAACTTAGACAAATATAGATTATTTTTTTGATATTTAGGTAAAAGAAAGATAAACAAGTTAAAACAATACAACCAACGACTTATTAACTTTGATTTCATAAATGTAAAAACTTACATGAGATTAAAGAAACTATAAAAGGTAAGGGTAAGTATGAATCATAGACAAGGAGAGGATACACACGACATGTTACTGATAAAGGACTGATAGAGAACATATAAAAGCCACAGATTAATAACAAAAAGGCAAAA
This sequence comes from Hyperoodon ampullatus, assembly GCF_949752795.1. NCBI lineage: Eukaryota > Metazoa > Chordata > Mammalia > Artiodactyla > Ziphiidae > Hyperoodon > Hyperoodon ampullatus. Next base: position 123,715,732 of record NC_136918.1, read on the forward strand.
AGCTAATATAAAATTGCCAAATAAGTTCAAAAGAGAACTCTTAGTAAAAGAAAGGTAAATGAACAATTATGTATCAACATTAATCAGACAAATGCACATTTTGACAATGGTAGTATTTTACACCAAGGAAATTTGCAAAAATATGTGCGGCTAATAACATCAAATGCTGGAGGCTTTTCAGAAAGCAGGACTTGTTATGCATGGCTATTGGGAGTAAAAATCTCTACAATTTATTAAACCTAGAAAGAAAATTGAAGATCACATTTCCAACACATCAACATTTTCCTAGTTGGTGTCTACTCTGCAGAAACTCGTGGATATGTACATTTTTATTGTCTGTAATTGCACTGCTTGTAATAACAAAAAAGTGGAATCAAACTAAGTATCTTTCAGGTAAGGGAATGGATAAGTAACTGATTTATTCCCACAAGGCAATAATATACACCAGTAAAAATGACTGTAGCACATCTTCATGAATCATGATGTAAAGATTTCAAAATCTCATATTGAGTGAAATGATAAAATGTCAAATCTGTATTTAAAGTAGGATTATCCATGTAAAGTTTTAAAACACACAAAATAGTATATGGTGCATGTTTAAATTTTATATGTAGCCTAAAGACAAAATTGTACACAGGAACCATACCTTCGGGATAATATGTGATCCCAAGAAGGAAGAAAGGAGAACCGACATAGATTGAAGACAGTATCTGCTGCAATTCTAGTACTTTATTTGTTTGTTCTTTTAAAAAAGAACAATATGGATAATATATAGCAAAATATTATATCATAGTACTGGGTCAGAATTATGTGTTATATTTTTACTCTGTACTTTATGTTTGAAGCATTCCATTCATTTTTTAAACTTAAAACAAGTAAGTTTTCATCATAAGTTAAAATATATTTTAAATTATTTTGTGTATTCTAAATATTAGATATAAGTTAAATTATACTTTTGTGTATTTCAGAATATGTGTGTGCCATATTTGTGTGTGTTCTTTCGAAACGGTTTAGATTAATAATAATGTTATATATTGCTTCTTTTATCACTTTTTTTAACAATTGCTGCCCACAAAACATATTGGACTTGCTGAGAGGAATTAGTGTGGTATTTGAGGGGATTTTAAATTACCAAGTTAATTTAAAAATAATAAAATATACTCTAATGCATTCTCAAATGCATTATTATTTTACTATCTTAATAACCTATGTTTGGTTAGCTAGGTTGGTTACTATAGATTCTAATAACTTAAACTTATAGAAACATGTTGCATGTATCTAGTGACTTTGTTCATGTCAAAATTATACCTGAAACACCATTAGTAATAGACACAGAACTATAAAAGTATTTGTAAGAAGCTATAATTTTTATCAAAAAGTTGATTGGCATTATAATGCTAATAAATGCTTCTTATTAGATTTTCTGTTCTATGAACATTTCTAAGTACTTTGCATGCATAAATTTATTTAATCCTCATAAAACCCTATGCCACAGCTCCTACAGATGGGAAAACAGAGTCAAGAGTGTCAAGTAACTTGCCCAAGGGCAAGTAGCTGTGAAGTGGTACATCTGGCATTAGCACTCTGATAGTCTGTCTTCAGAGAAAAGCTCTTATCTCATTATCACATTTACTCTGAATATGAATCCCTTTTGTTCATACTATATATGAATCTATTCCATAACTAGCTCAGTAAATACTTAGTGAATGCATTCTCATATCAGTCATTGTTCTTGGGCTGGAGATATGAAAGTGATAAGGATTCTTAATGCCCTTCCAAATTAAATAAACTATTCCAAACATTTTTAAAAATCAAGGTATTTATACTTATCTGAATAGTCACATGGTTGAGTTTTTGGAAATCATACCAAATCCTATATAACAACAACAAAAAGTGATATATCTAATATTGAGTATTTATTATATGCAAGGGAACTGTTCTAAGAGCTTCAGATATATTGATTTATGTAAAACATACATACACACAAATATGATATAATTATTATTATCCTCACTTACTAATGAATAATGTGAGGTACAGAGATTTTAGATAATTTGTCTAAGTGCCATGAAGTGCCAGATTTGAATGACTGGACTGGGCTCTATTTGTAGTCATCAAATGACATTATTTGTCAAAATAATAATAATAATAATAATAAATAATGAAAATTAATAAGTTAAAAGAATATTCTTTATGGTTATTTCATCTATATACCTTTCAAAGATGTTTAAAAAAAATTCTCTCTCTCTCTTTCTCTCTCTCTGTCTCTGTTATTTGTTTCACTATATGATTCTACTAGATCATTAAATCCAAGCCTGAGGCCTATAAATATTTAAGCACCACTGAATTACAATGTGCTTTGATCCTAAAAGTAGAAATATTATTCTGTGATATTTCTTCTTTTCCATCTATCCCTTTCTTTCCCACTCTCCCTTCATCTCCCTCTTGAAAATTACCAAGTTTGTCGTTTTATCCATCCTTATAAAATTTTTGTTGCTAGTAAGATGCTATGCCATAATATACCTTCAAGAAATTGTCAAAATTGAATTATGTTATCCTCCAAAATGTTCCCAGGTTATGTGAGAACCAGAAAACTGGAAAATCTTAGCTTTAATGAAAGCTTTGTTTTGGGGGTTATAATTTAAGAACCTATGTATTGATAATACATATAATGTGCTTAGCTGTTGGTTCAGTAACATTCCTGATGAGACCTATGAAGATCAGAACCATGGACAGGGCATGCTTCCCCATTTTATGTCCATAGTTGTAGGTGAATAGAAAATATTTCATTACAGCAAGAGAAATGAGAGAGATGTGTAGTAATAATTTGTGCAATTATAAAATATTTTTGAAGACATTACTCCAGTGTTTTTGGATGTTAAAATTTTGACATACTCACAAAATTGCCAAACAATTAAGAATGATGGCAAGAATAGTGATTGGAAATTAATCATTGCTAAAAACCTAGAAGTGGTATATTGATTTGCAATAAGATAAATTTAAAAGTACAATGCCACAAGTACCCGATTGCTTAACTTCTGCAGAGCTGATTTAGTACATGAGGGGGCAGTAAATTTAACAGAACTTTTCATAAAAAAGAGAAGTGCATGGAACATCCAAAATACTGCTTAATAAATTGAACTACTTTAGAATTCCTATGACCATTCTCTCTTTTATAATTTAGTGGACAAATTCTGACAGAAAAAAAACTTGCAGGAATATATATGTCATTATCATCTACTTCCTAGGAAAACAGTATGAGATATGCACTTTTTCAGAATTATTTTTACTGTAATGTTATACAATAGCATGAATGCATATTATTATAAAGAACTGATAATTAATAGCTCTCTGTTTCACTGTGTTTTATGTATAGTTTTCAGGTTTAACCATTGTTAGAAATTACTAAAAGGGAAAAATTTAGGAGAACATTTGTTTAACATACCTTGCTTCTGAAAACTTGAAAAGATTTACTCACCGAAGTAAATCTCATATAGAATCATTTTTTTTTTTTGACTTGAGGAACAATCATGAAAGGATATTATTTATTGATATTATGTAGTTTTAACCCAAATGATATCTTTATCTTTATATGTCTCGTTTCCATCTATTAGGGAGTGAAGATTTACCAAAAAAACAACAACAACAAAAAAAAAAACTCAAAAAACAAGAAACAAAACAAAACACAAAACAAAACAAAAACATGATGTGTGTCCCTTTAAGTATCTAAACTTATTGGGAGGTATTTAATTACATTTTTCATAAACATTTTAAATGTATTTGTATGTTTTATGCCTACCAAACAGCATACACTGAATGTAGTAATGACTCTTCTTATGTCATTATGAAAACCAGCTTTGTTCATTTGTTCACCTAAAATTGACTCTGTTTCCCTCAGGGCTCTCAGTTTTTTTAACTTCTAACTCAGGAATACCACTCTGCATATCTACCTCATCCTTATTATATGCATAATTTTAAAGATAATTTTACGCTTTTTCTCCCCACTTATCTTTCACTAAATTCTATGATGCTACTTGATTCAAAGAGAGGTTTATAAGAAGTTTTCAGATGGTTGAGGGTACTATATACCTGTCATCTAAGTAATACCAGAATTACTTAAATATAAGCCAGTCGTGCATATTTAAAAAATTTATTACACTCAAGTTACCTGACATAAATGCGAGAAAATAATTACTGAAAAGAAAATATATACAGACACCCATTTATATTTATCACTGGAAAACAAACTGAGATTAATGATTTAAGAACAAGAAATATATTAATTATAAAATTAATGTTAACAGTCTAGTTATAAAGCCTCTGAACGAAATACTTTTATATCCCTTATTAGAAGATTCAGTCAGTAATTATTGTGCATGAATCCTACAGCAATGTTTGCCACTTGAGTTACCACTTGGTGGCAGTCATGTGTTTGGTATCCGAAGGACAATTTGCTTCTTTTCTGGTGCGTGGGGTTTAGACGCTTTAAAAATATAGTCTTTTGCAAATATTTACATGTGCAGCAACTGACAAAAGATTAATTTCCAAAATTTACAAGCAGCTCATGCAGCTCAATAACAAAAAAACAAACGACCCAATCCAAAAATGGGCAGAAGACCTAAATAGACATTTCTCCAAAGCAGATATACAGATTGCCAACAAACACATGAAAGAATGCTCAGCATCATTAGTCATTAAAGAAATGCAAATCAAAACTACAGTGAGATATCATCTCACACCTGTCAGAATGGCCATCAACAAAAAATCTAGAAACAATAAATGCTGGAGAGGGTGTGGAAAAAAGGGAACCCTCTTGCACTCTTGGTGGGAATGTAAATTGATACAGACACTATGGAGAACAGTATGGAGGTTCCTTAAAAAAGTAAAAATAGAACTACCATAGGACCCAGCAATCCCACTACTGGGCATATACCCTGAGAAAACCATAATTCAAAAAGAGTCATGCACCAAAATGTTCATTGCAGCTCTATTTACAATAGCCAAGACATGGAAGCAACCTAAGTGTCCATCAACAGATGAATGGATAAAGATGTGGCACATGTATACAATGGAATATTACTCAGCCATAAAAAGAAACGAAATTCAGTTATTGTAGTGAGGTGGATGGACCTAGAGTTTGTCATACAGAGTGAAGTAAGTCAGAAAGAGAAAAATAAATACCGTATGCTAGCACGTATATATGGAATCTAAGAAAAAAAAAAGAAAAAAGGTCATGGGGGGCCTGGGGGTAGGATGCGAATAGAGACACAGACCTGCTAGGGCATGGACTTGAGGATATGGGGAGGAGGAGGGGTGGACTGTGACAGAGTCGGGGAGTGGCATGGACATGTATACAGTACCAAACGTGAGGTGGATGGCTGGTGGGGGGTGGCTTCGTGGCACAGGGAGAACAACTCAGTGGTTTGTGGCCAACTGGAGGGGTGGGATGGGGAGGGTGGGAGTGAGTGAGATGCAGGGGGGAGGAGATATGGGAACATATGTGTATGTGTGGCTGATTCGCTTTGTTGTGGAACAGAAACTGACAAACCATTGTGGAGCAATTGTACTCCAGTAAAGATGTTAATATATATATATATATATAGTCGATCTTAGGCAAATTAAACTTGTTATGGGGAGAATAATATCCATTAACAGGACTAATTATTGCTATATATGTAAGTATATATTACATGCATATTTTCCCCTGGCTTTACTGAGGTATATAATTGACAAAATTGTAAGATATTTAAAATATACAAAGTGGTTATTTGATAGAACTTTACATTGTGAAAGGATTCCTCCCATCGAGTTAATTTACTCATCACCTCATACAGTTAACTTTTTTTTTTTTAGAATATTGAAGTTCTACTATCTTAACAAATTTCAGTTATACTTAGAAGGTCATCAACTATAGCCACCATGATTTACATTAGATCGTCAGATATTATTTGTCTTACAATTGAAAGTTTGTAGCTTTTTGCCAGCCTCCCTATTTCTCCTACCTCTAGCCCCAGGCAACCACCATTCTACTCTGTTTCTATGAGTTTAGTTTGTTTAGGAGATCATATAATATTAATATTTGTCTTTCTCTGCCTGGCTTATTTCATTTAGCATAATGCACTGCAGGTTCACCCATGTTGTCATAAATGACAGGATTTCCTTCTTTTTAAAGGCCGAATAGTATTCCATTGTGTATCTATAGATATATGCACAAGTACATATCTATCTATATCTATATATGTATCTCAAATATTTATTTTCCCATTCATTCATATAGGGATACTTAGGTTGTTTCCATACCTTGGCTATTGTGAATAATATGGCTATGAACATTGAAGTGTACATATCTCTTTGAAATAAATATTTTATTTCCTTTGGGTATATGCCCAGAAATGGAATTGCTGGGTCATGTTGTAGTTTTATTTTTAATCTCTTGAGGAACCTTTAGACTATTTTACATAGTGACTGTATCAACTTACATTCCCACCAACAGTGTACAAGTGTTCCCTTTTCTCTGCATCCTGGCCAACATTTGTTATCTCTTGTCTTTTTGATAACAGACATCCTTACAGATATGAAGTGATATTTCATCATGGTTTTGACTTGCATTTCCCTAGTGCTTAATGATGCTGAGTACTTTCTCATGTATTTGTTGGCCACTTGTATGTCTTCTTTGGAAAAATGCCTAGTTAGGTCTTTTGGTCATTTTTTAATTTGGTTACTAGTTTTGTGTGTGTGTGTGTGTGTGTGTGTGTGTTTGCTATTTAGTTGTATGTTATTTTTATATTTTGGATATTAACGCTTTATCAGATATGTGGTTTGCAAATATTTACCCCCATGCCATAGGTTGCATTTTAAAAAATGAAGTGTAAGCATTATTTTAAAAAGATTTAAAAAGAGATTTTAGCTTTTAAAATCATTCCTTGGTGATTGTTTCAATTTTACATAAGATTATTTTCATCCTTAACCCAACAGTCAACTAACTCATATGCTGTATTCAACCTGGACATAAAACACTCCAGAAGTCTTTGGTATCTTTGAAGATTAAATTATGTCACATATGTTGGTTCTTGGAGACCTGAAAACTTCCATATTCTGAGGATTCCTGGGATTTCTCTGAAAATTCTTATATACCTACTTTTCCAATTAGGTACAAAAACCTATTTAGGTGCTAATCCTAAAATATTAATGGATTTCCTTTTCTGGGATTTTTTTTTTTCTGGTCTCAGTTAACTGTGAGAAATAGTTGTTGGTTTTGTCCATCACTTCCTTCTAGACTTAGTCTTGATTTTAATCCCCTCTGCCTTGTCATCTGTGTAATTCCCATGACATATTGCTCACAGTCAGGAAAAATGCTGACTTTCCTTACTATGGAAACTTTCTGCTGATAGCTTCAATAACAAAAGGTGTTCTACCATTCTTCTGTTTCCCATAAAGTTCCAGTTTACATTCCTTTTAAGTTTAGCATCATTCAAACCTCAGTTCCCAGAATATGGTTTCAAAATTTTTATTTGATTAGTCAAAAATATATTTTTCTTACCTCCTTGGAATCCGTGTAAGCCATTTTAATTTAACATGCCATTTTCTTTCTACATAGATATTTTAATCAAATTAATTCCTGAAATGATCAATACCAAATTATTTATATTGTTTGGATAAAATCAGCATATTAGGGTTCTTGTTGTTGTCATGACACTGATATCAAGTGTACTTAAAGTGGAATTGTTTCAGTATACTTTTTGCATGCAAATAAAGTTTGACATCACCATCTATGGACAAGAATAGAGTGTATTCTTTCTATTTCTTGTGGAATAGAATGTATTCCACAAGAATTTATATGTTTTACTTTTTTCCTGAGATTAGTAACTTGAGTCATGATACATATTCTCTTTGCTACGTAGAAATAGTAACCAAAAATAACAATTGCTTTTTTTTTTTTGGTGTTCAGTAATAGATGTTAAATCTGGTGATCATACTGAATATCATTTCAATATACATACCCGGCCTTCTAAAATAAGGTATAATTTCTATATAGAGCACTGGAAAGTACACACTGTATTTAATAGCATACGTAGGTTCATAATTTTCACATACACCTTGAAAAATAAATTAGAAATTCTGATTAAATGTATGTGTAGGTTTAATATTTTAGAGCATTATGTATTCATTATTTCATATTAATTCATAACACTTTCATGATAATTATGAGTGGTCTATTGATATACAGCCTTTAGTGAAGAAGAGGAGTATTGAGTAGTTCTATAAAGTAGTCATAGACGTTTTACTAATATTAGCCTAAAGCAAACTTATTCATATTGGAAAAATTAACAATCACCACTTGAAGAAAATGTATGTTGGTCTTTCCTGCAGTAATTAATTATCTGTGCATTTATTAACATTATACTATGTGTCAGAAAAACACCTTGTTAAGTAGGTAGCATGATTAGTGAAGGAACAAGATAAGAGTCCTGCTCTCATGAAATTTGCAGTGTAATAAGGAAAACAAGTAACAAGAAAAGGCTAGAATGTGTAGTGATAAGAAAAAGAACCAGACACTATGTGAGCAACTAATGTAAGTATCAAACTTAGTTTGGAGGCAAGATCATGGAAAACTCTCAGTAAGAACGTATAATATTCAATGACATATCGTTTAAATGGGCATACGCATATGAAAGAAATTTAAATTTAAATTTGAATAAACTCTTTTTTCCTAGAAAGTATTTGAAGTATTGATTTCTTTCCCCCCAAGGAGAACTTTTTCTGTTAAAACACTCTGCAAAGTTGCTGATTTTCGATTTTATAATAACTCTATTCAGTGATGACATTACTTATTTTCACATTATCCATGGTGTAAACTATATGTGCACTATTTTTTTCCCTGACCTCTTAGCCCAGGGTTTCCCTAAGACTTAATGAGTATCTGGAATAGTAGGAATAAAAAAAAATGTATTGGGGTATAGTTGTTTTACAATATTGTGTTAGTTTCTACTCTACAGCAAAGTGGAGTTCCCTGTGCTATACAGCAGGTTCTTATTAGTTATCTATTTTATACATATTAGTGTATATATGTCAATCCCAATCTCCCAATTCATCCTCCCCCATTGAAATCCCCCCCCCATTGGTGTCCATACGTTTGTTCTCTGGAATGGTAGGAGCTTTTAAGCAGAGTTAAGAATCCTTGATCCATAAGAGCACTACCTTATATGAAATGTCTGACCTGACTGCTGTTATTGTGTTGAGAATTTAAATGAATGATAAATAAATTGTACAGCAGATTATTTTCCAATTCAAATAGATATTCAGTAATAAGTAAGTTGTAGCTAATGGTACGTTAGTTCCATAGTTTACTTTTATATTTTTATAGTATCTATGTTTATAAAGACATAACATCTTCTATAGTACATTACAATTTTAAAAGTAAAGCATTGTAGCAAGAGTTTTCAAGTAATTTCCACATATCCACATGGTAAGTCAAAATAGGACATCAAATCAAAATAGGACAACAATTATTCAAACATCTTTTGTCTTATGTAATCTTATGACAGGTATACAGGGGAAAAAAAAGGAGATGAAGTATTTAAATGCTTTGGTAGCAGAGATAAACATAGCTTTATTATTTTTTTTACCAATTTAAATTTTCATTAGAACTTAATGAAATATAAATGTTTCTGTATTTTATATTTTCAGTTTTGACAATAAGAAGTACCTGGGATGAAAATATTCAAGAAGTTTGCAAGGGAATTAAATCCATAGTTTTATTTATTTCTTCTCTGATTGAATAACATTTAAATTAATTATTATTTTATATGTAAATTAAATTGACAGGTATTGAAAAAAGACATCAGTAGATGCACCTAGTCCATTTTATTATTTCTAAAAATTCTACATTAAATTCATTACTTATTAAACTCTCCAGAGAGATCTAAAATTATAAATTGAAAAAGAGTCAAGTGCTGAATACACTTCTAAATCAATTAAGACCTTTATACTGAATGTAACAGAAGATTCAAATAACATTGGTTATATGATGAAAGGAATTAATGGACTCACTTAATTATAAAGTATAGAGGTATAATTATATGTAGGTACAGCTTTATCCAGCAGCTCCATCTCTGGATTTGAGCGTAAAATTCACCCCTCCATCTCCCCACAACTTTTTGTTTGCATAGTTCATTTCTACCCTACATTCAGATCTCAGCTCAGAGGTCCATATCTCTGAGGACCACCCATCACCAACCTCTATCTTTACTGGACTAGATCAAGTACCCTTGTTACATATCCTTACAACAGGCTTTACTGTTTTATTTTTTATTTTAATTGTGTTTATTAGTAAAGGAATATACTTATTATGAGGGTTTAAAATTAATTATTTTCTTGCCTGGGATATCATAGCCATTTACTCTGCACTTATGGAGTTAATGAATGCTTAAAAGAAATCAAGCATCTATCATCATTCTTAACGTATCTAGTCACCATGAACATGAATCCTCTGTATGTTGCTTTTTCTTGGACTTTGTTCACTGTCTGTCATTGCATCTTTCTCTGATGAAATCCTGTCATCCCTCATGAAACTTCCCTGATTGGTACCCCTCACAAAAAAAAAAAAAAAAAAAAAAAAAAGTACCCTCTGTCTTTTAAACCTAGAGAGGTATTACCTCTTTCTTTTGGCATTGATTGTAGTCATATATAGTCTAGATATTTGGGGGCATGTGTTATACTCTCTACTGAATCATTGAATTTGGAGAGTATGAATTGCATCATCTTTCAATTTTCCATGGTGGGAAATCCACAGTTATCAATAAATATGTTTGAATTCATAAGTACATTAAATGAAAGTAGTGCTCCTCTTATTTAAAGTTTGAATGTTTGATATTTTTCACAGCTATCAATGTTTCCTTGTAAAAGGGAAAGGGATTTGTATCTTGATTCTACAAAATCATGGTCAAATACTTGCAAAAACAACAAATAGATTTTTATTACATAAGGGTCACCTCACATCCATTTGTAAGTAAAATAAAATGAGATAAATTCAATTCCCTTTTATGATTCCTAGTATTCACGTGAAGATAGATATTAGGCAATTTCATGGGTCCTCTTTCCCATGAGATAGAATCTCAATAAAGTCAGTAGATATATATAAGATCTAAAAAACAAAGATCTAAACCAAATAAAACATAAAGTGAAAATGATTCTCCATGTTTTGAGAATGGTCCTTTATAAAAATATTTTGTCAGAGATTTTTGATATCCAAAAGTATCTATCACCATTAATAGATAAAAGTGTCAATTTTGATAAATGAGAGAAAACTATTTTCAAGATAATTTGTATTATATCTTTGTATTTATACTTAATAGTTTTATCTTCATTTATGAAACTTGGTAATTTCTTTGTAACTACTAAAGTTCAATTTTATCTGAGTACAGTGCTCAGGTAAAGTAATTATCGATACAAACTGTTGAAAGATAACTGTTTTCTACTTTTGTAGGCACTTTCAAAATAAAATCTATTAAACTTGGGAAATTTGGATTTAAGCTATGACAGTGTAGTATTTATAACACTCTTTATTCAGGATTGTTTAGGTCACAGCATAGCTGATGACCAAATAAACATACATAATAGCAAACTCTTAAGTTCAAGTAATATCCACAGACATCATTTTGTTGTGTGTGTGAGTCTGTGCATTTTACAAATCAAAGTTGGAGCCTTCATGTTTCCCCTATAACCCATAATATCAAAACAACAACAGAATCTTTACCCTAGGCACTTTGGCAGAGTTGGGTTAAGATAGAAAGCTAGAGTTAATCAAACAGTCTTGTTTTAACACAATTTCTCTATCATATTTGTTCATTTTCAATGATTCTTTTTTGTTTTGTTTTCCTTAGGGCCAAACCTGTTAACCTGAGAACTCTGCTCATTATTTATGTTTCTATCCCTGGTTTCTCTGCTTTCTGAGTCATTAATTGCTGATTGATATTTAATCCTATTTCTGGAGGCACATGGTTGGTATTTTCAGGAGAATGAGCAGAAATAATACAGCTGTAATGGGCATGACTACCTAATTCCATAATCCTTTCATTAGTCAGGCATCCCACTTAGTAGAGGATTTAATCCTGCAGAGAGCCCTGAGGGATCAGATCACACTGTCACTGTGGTTTCAAATTTTTTAAGGTTTCATATCATTTTATCTTCTGAAGAAAAGTTCTACCTAACTACTTTCTATAATAAGCTGTGGCTATAGGTAAGGTAGGACTTAAAACTCTCAGAATATTTAAATATTTCAGAGCAAATGATAGCATAATTGTGAACACTGTGACTACTCTTTATCTTACATTTCAACTCAGGAGTAGAATCTTCAATTCCTGTTAAAATCAGAACCCCAACTTCCTAACCTCTGAGTAAGTCTCCATTTAAATGATATTTTAGCTTAACTTACAGCCTCAAGGTTGTGTTTGAATAAAGGATTTATCTCCCAGTTTAAGAATATCTATTTAATATACATTTTCTCCTCATCAAAGCACATGTTCTGCTGGGCAGCAGCCAGTTCGAGG